>NC_040906.2:204987962-205287962 GCF_004126475.2 Phyllostomus discolor
ATATGCCATGAGCCGCAGAGTTTTTGTATGAAATGTTCGGTGATGGCGTTCAAGACTTCAACCGTTCAGTGCGAATTATCCAACAGTATTTTACCATAGAGCGAAAAAAAACTATGCAAGTGCTCCCTAAATGGAAATGTCTGCCTTTCAGAGTCGTTGGGGTCGTGGATGGGTCTGAAGGCCGGGGGGCAGGGTAGGGGGACAGAGGTCAAGGGGACAGGGGTCCTCGCAGGACATTCAGAGGGACTGGAAACGAAATGAACGTGAAGAGGTGGAATGCTGAAATCTGTGTTTATACAATTGAATTCTACGTATTTGGACACATCACGTGCCCCAGACACCGAATTACTGACGCAAGAACTGCGTCCGTGAATTCCTTTGCTGGCCAGGCAGCCGCGAGGCGCCCTGATGGTATCCCACAGCATTCTTTCTTTATCTCACGGCATTCCTCAAGCTGGCTCTACCCGCAACAATTCTAAGCACAGGTAGTCTAGTCCTTTCATGGGTCCTAGGCGCTTTCTTATCATCATGATGTCAGTTCCCATGGGCTCACTTCCCTGTATATGGATACTATTTTTTTTTAATTACTTTAGAGAGAGGAGAAGGGAGGGAAGAGAACATTAATGAGCAAGAGACATCGACTGGTTGCCTCACCTGCACCCCGACTGGGAACTGAACCTGCAACCCAGGCGTGTGTCCTGCCTGAGAGTCAAACGGGTGACCTTTTGGAGGGTGGGATGACGCCCAACCAACCGAGCTACATAGGCCAGGGCTGTGGATGCTGTTTGACTGTAGCTGAAGGGGAAGTGATGATGGGATTCATCCCCAAGATCTGATTGTGGGGGTGATGTTTTCCAGATTGCCCTAAAGATGCTATGCTGTTCGAGCCCAAACATTCTCCTGCACCCCACAGAGCTTCTGCCTGAGTCCGGCTCCTCCTGAGTGGGACGTAAACGACGTGCCTGGTCCCACGGACGGCCAAGGCACTGGGCTGACCATGCACTTGCCAGCTTCCCTGTTCATACACTGTGGATAACTGTGGTTTGCTAGAGTGGGTTTACGCAAAGCATGAAAGTCCCTCATAAATCTAGCACATCGCTCATCACTGAATTTTTTACTGTACGGGCCTCGCAGGCTAGATTTTTCTCTCTCCATAAATCCCCCAGGTGCAGAAAACACAAATTCCTCTCGAGTTACATAAGAATCTGGATGGCTTATTGCTGACCCTCATTTCTGGCTTCGTTGTTGTCTTTGTAGGAGGGATGCAGAATGAGCAGACCCATGAGATTTTAGAGATTCCTTCGTTCAGGGAAAAAAATACCTCTCAACACCGTCTTGAGGCTGAGTCCGAATTTCTGCCCCGCCACCCCCCACCTCCACCTGACTGTGTTTCGGCAGCAGTGACCATGGGTGGGTTCCCCTGGCTGCAACCACCGGCGTTCTTACTCAGGATGTAGCCTATTAGCCAGCCCGCCTTGCTGACCAGCCCTTGGATCAGGCGGAAAATTAAGGCCCATGCGTAGGTCGGGGCGACGGCCAGGAGGACTCCAGATACGGCGTTGATGAGGATGGTAGCCAGGAGGCAGAGCGCTCGGCCGAACCTGCAGGGAGAACAACGAAGAGAGGGAAGCGAACGGGATCCGCCGCTGCAAGGCCGCAGGGAACCCCTGCGTCACGGAAACGCGGGGGGTACCGATGAACGCCCACCGGGAGCGTCTGACCACAGGTCAGGCCTGGGCAGGACTTTTCATCAGTGCGCAGCGCACACGTTTCAAGCACATGGCCCCGTTCACCCCAGGACCAGAGCGCTGCCCAGGCCCACACCGGAGGGTGTTGAGGGAGAGGGTGACTCTCCCGGGCCACCCACGGCCGAAGGCCCCAGGGGCCTGTCTGGGTCTCCCGTCACCACAGGAGCTGGGGCCTTTGCACAAACAGTCCCAACCAGCTGCCTGCAAGAGCTTTCGCTTTAGGGAGAACAGAATTTACGGTTCAGTGCACCCCCGTCCCCCCCACATTTCTTAACACGGCGTTCGGACTTTGTGGGGTTTGCATGTCTTCATGGAAACGGTCTCCCGAGTCTCGCCGTCCACGAGCCACTTCGAGAATTGCCACCCTAAGGCCTTTGTGACTGAGGGCCACACGCGTGGTGCTAGAAGGATAGTGTCCACGCGTGTTATTGGAGAGGCGTGGGTTTCATCCACGGGGGGACCTGGAGAGCGTGCGAGCACGTAGAGCAGAGGAAAGCGTGGCAGCCCGGGTGGAACCTCGGCCTCCCACTCGGTAGGTGTCGGGCGAGCCAGTCGACCTTCCTCAGTGTCTCCTGCTGGGAAGGACCAGCCTGACCCAGACGGCAGTCCGTATTCAGAACGTAAACCGCCTTTTCTGAACCCCGTGGTGGGTCCCCTGTCACACCCTCCCATGCACGCACACAAAGAGAACGGAAGGAGAGGCAGAGCCCACCGAACTTCAGGCAACCGGAGGAAAACGGAACAGACACGTGCACAGCGTTTGGGGGAAGAATAGTGAGTGAGTAATCGACTCTCCATCATGAACGCAGTAATGGCATCGTTAAGAAGGTGGATGATTGACTGGGGATTATGAGTCGAGAATGCCGTGTCAGTAGAAAAGTGGAACTGCTCCCCTGCTCCTTGGGTGGGATGGGAATCATTAACTCGCTGGTTCGGCCAGCCGGGAGGCCCCGCACCGGCCAGCGCCCGTCTGTCCACACGAGCGTCGGTCTCTGCCCCTTGGGGCGAAGGGGGGCTGGAGGCGGAGCCAGCAGCTGGCCGGGCAGCCACACTCTGGAGCACAGGGGACCCAGGGGCCCTCCTCCCTCAGGGGCTCTCCTGCCTTAAGGGGCTCTCTCCGACCAGCTGTCCTCAGTTCTGAGGTGATGAAAATAGCCTCAGGTGGTGAATGACCTTCCTCTCCCCCCACACATGCCCCACACAGAGTCCCAGGAAGGGAGGCTGAGTGGACAGTCACGGGGAGCTGCCCATGGCTTGGCCCCTCGGCCATCAGCCTGTCTCCCTCCCGCTCCCCCAGTGGGCAGGGCTGTGACAGCACAGACGCCCCGCCCCGGGGCCTGTGACAGATTAAGCTGTCCTGACTGAACAAGCCAGTATTTAATCCAGCCTGACAAAAGGTTCTACTTACATTTACTATTGTACTCCCAGGTTTGGGTTTAGATACAGTTGGGACGACGAGCATGAAGTAGATCTCATTTACCATGTATTTCGGAATGAAGTATATAGTGGTATGTCACACAACACTGTGATGTGATTGTATAGTCCTATACCACTGTGTATTGTGTGTTCATATAAAACTATACAATGATACGACTTAGACACGTTCACCTGTCATCTCTGGCTCACGAGGTGGCCGATGACGGTGGAGAATGAGGGACACCGCCCACACTGGCGAGCACGGTGCCTGCCCGGGGGAGACACTCGGCAGTCGGCAGGATGGGTGTTAAATAATCAGCCCGATAGCCCCGCTGTCTAAAGTGCTTAGCCGGTGTAAAGCCAGTCTTTCTGTTCCTTTTCTGTTCCTGAAACTATCAACTGACCGCCGCAGAGGAGAGGTGCCGGCTGTCAGGAGCTCTCAGCCCAGTGGGTCTGGGGCTCTGGGGTCCATGACAGACATGGGGGAGCTCAGGGTCCCTGAACGCTTGACCCGGGGACACAGGCCACCGGCCAGACATCCCCCACCCCCACTGGTTTTCCTTGTCTCTCTCCAGCGACACTGACGTTATGGTAGTGGCAGTGACGTCCTCAGCGTAGACAGACCCGCTTCTCTTTCACCCCATTTCATCCGAGGCCCGGGCCCTGACCCAGGCGCCCTGCGATCGCACGAGCAGCCTGTGCTCGCTCGGCGCCTGGGACAGGCAGGCCGAGGGCGGACGGAGCTCAGAGGCCTGGAGGCGCACACTGGGTGGGTGGCGGCAAGGCCAGGGAATGGCCCAGGGCCCCACAAAATCAAATCACCTGCTGTTCTCCCTCTGAGCCCCCAGCTTCTGGATAGCCCCCAAGAAAAACCACCTCCTCGTACCGAAACGTGCCTCTACCCCACCCCACCCTGAGAACTGGAAAAGGAAAAAAGACAGAGGCCTGGCTTCTCTCCCCAGCAGCAGAAGCCCGAGATGCTCAAGGCGAGCGACACGAGGCGGGGCTGCCACAGCCTATATGATTTGGGGGGCAGGGGGCTCCAGCCAGGGCCGCGGAGCCCGGGCCCTTTTGGGACGTGCAGCACCCACCTGTCTGCTATGTAGCCGATGCCCATGGCGCCCACGAAAAATCCCGCGTTCACGGCCGACTGAAACAGGTCCAGCATCCAGGAGCGGGCGCACACCAGGTTAAACTGTGGGGGGGTGAGAGGGGTCCCAGGCGGGAGGGAGAGAAGACGAGGTCCCGTCAGAGGGCCCTCCACCCTGGGGGACTCATCTGTGTCCAGTGCATTGAACGGACAGGGTCAAGGGGCAAGCAACCCGCTGTTTTCTCGCCATCATGTTCATATTCCCTGGGTAGCCAAGAGGTTTGTCCTGCAATCAGCGTGGCATTCCATCTGGTAGCATGTCATCAGGCTACATGCTGTTGTTGGCTCAGTCCGCTGAAACTGGGTAATTGCTTCATTTCTGCACAAAACCACTTCCCTTTCTAATTTTAATGTGCAGAAGCAAAGAGGTGTACACCAAAGCCCCCAGAGGAAGTCGGGCCATGCAGTGTCTCGCTGCTGTCTCTTTAACAGCGGTGGGGGGTGAGGGGAAGGGGTCAAGGAGCTCCCTGCTAGGGTGGTTACGCTTGGTTCGCTCTCTTTTGGAACAGGTGCCGGACTGGAAGTCAGCAGTTCTGGCTGCCAGGGCTGACGGCTAATTCTCTCACTCTGTGGCCTCGGGCAAGATTTTTCTCTGCTCTGGGTCTCTGTGTCCTCTGCTCTGTAGGAAGGGGTGAGGTCAGCCACACTGTAAAGCCTCCTAAAGCCGTTATGGTGTGGAATCTGTGATTGCCCACATTTCATGCAGCAATCAGGCCATTTCAGACCCTCAGACAAGGCCCCTCAACCTAAACACATCTGTTTATACAGAACATCTTCCAACACACTATCCAAGCAGTCTTTTAAAACTGAGCCAGGCAAGGGGTGTTCTCTGTATTTGCAGAATAACTGCATCCCCCGCTTTTGCTTTGCCTCTAATGAAAGCAAATCTATTTTTTTTTGTTTTCTCTATATTTACTGAAGTGAGGTTTTACATTTGGTTGTTGATGTTGCTGGTAATTTTTAGTAACATAATAGTACCATAGCATAAGCTCCAGCCCCAAATGGTTTCATGTGGACACTTTGAACAAATCAAATAGAAAACAATAACCGTTAAAGGACAAGTGCCTCGTCTCACAGTGTGGCGCCGTGTGGGTGAGTCCCGAGAGGTTGAAGGAGGACTGGGGGGTGGGTAGGGCTTCCCGAAAAAGAGGGGGCTTGAAAAATTTTCCCTTTCCTGACGTTATTCCCAGGAATGCTCATATGGTTTTGCTTGTTTCTTAGTGGTGAGAGTTGCGTGAGTGAGAATCATTATTGCCTGAATTTGACCAGGTTTAAACAAACCCACTCATGTTCCAGACGGGTAAGAGGCTGCACGTCTTTGTCAGAAACCGGGGTTCCGTGAGACACCTTGAGTCCCAGAGCACGCCTGGGCCCCTTCGGCTTCTCCCTTAAGAGAAGCTGCACCACCTGCTCTCTCATCCCTAAGTCCCACCTCACTCACCTCGGTCACCATGGAGGAGCCAGGGGTGTCGTACACCCAGCCGTGCCGGCAGGGGCCCAGCGGCAGGAGGCTCCTGTTGGCGGCCAGCTCGGCCAGAGGGTCCACGCAGCCCAGGGCGCTGCGGTTCCAGTCCACCTCGAAGCGGCGGCACTGGCTCGGGAAGGCCTCGCCCGCCGGCCCGGGGCCGGGCACCGTGAAGTTCAGCTCCTCGGCCAGGCTCCAGCCGCATCGCCGGCTCAGCTCGGCCACGCCGGGGCTGCGGCAGCGGTGGTCCGGGGTGAAGCCCAGGAAGACGATGCCCACGTAGATGGGGGCGAAGGACGCCGACAGCAGAGACAGGAGGAAGAACGTTCGTTTCTGGAAGAAGTCGAACTCCCCTATGTGCTCTAGAATGTCGTCCACCGTGGGCATGATGGCTGCAGGAGGAGAGGTCCCGAGGCGCTTGCCGGCACGGCCTCCGAGTCCCCGCCGGGAGAGGCTGCGGCCAGCTCAGCACAACTCCGGAGCGAAAGTCCAAGTGTGAGCGAGCGTTTGCTTTGCACAGAGGGCAGGCAGCCTTTGGTCCAGACCTTCCCGTGGCCGGGCGGCCTCCCGCGGAGCCCTCCTCTGGCAGGGCCCGTCCCGCTGCGCCCCTCCGTGCCTGAGCGAGCAACCTGGCCAGACGCCGTGCTGACTGTGCTGTCACTCTCCCCGAGCGTGTCCCTGCCCCATACCGGCTCCACAAACAATCCCCCCTCTGTGTTCCTCGCCGGGCGAGAAATCCGAGCGCTCGCCTATCACGGGCCCGTGATAATCTTTCCCCAGCACACCCACTGTCCCGGAAGGGGGCACGCTCGCACCTCGCCCACACAGTCCGCCCTCTGCCCAGGGGGCTGGAGGATGCACGTGCCTCTGGCTGCGCTCGCCTGGGGCGAGGTGAATGAATCACGGACTTGGGTCCGAGCCCAGGTCCGCATTCGAGGAGGTGCGTGGCCTCCACTGTGGGTCCGGCCACCCACAGCCGCACGGGCACTGGACCCCGGCTGCGGCTGCTTGTTCGGGTCTTCGTCTGGACTTTACGATCCTCCCTTTGAAAGAAGGCCAGGGCTGGCCTTTCAACCCGAAAGCGTCCTTGCCTTGACCCATTAGTGAGGAAAAATGGCCACCACGCACGTAGGTCCAGTGTGAGCCGGGAGAGTGCTCGTGGTGCTGTCCTATCGCCTTAGCTGTTATTTCTGCCTGTGGTCAGGATGCCCCGTTAGCACGATGTGGGGGCACCCACATGCGAGGGAAACGGGCGACCTGTTTCCTGGTGGGCGGAAGGGTCAGGCTGCGGTGGGAAGCCCCCACGCACAGCGGCCCACTGTCAGCTCTGCCCCTTGGAGTACCAGACAGCAAGTGCACTCTGCTTTCCTCCTTTTCTTCTGCCCACTCTTCGGTGGGTGGAACAGCACGGTCTGAGGGCATGACCCCGAGCAGTCCGCCTCCCCACCACAGTGGCCGCCTCTTGTTTCCTTAGGGATAAGTCACGACCTGAGGGGAGGGTGTCCCCACACTCCCCCTGCCCACTGTCATTTGCTGGAAGTGTCCAGGGGCTGGGGAGTTAATAAGCAACCAAGGTCACAACCCCGCCTCCACACCCAGGGGTCCAGAGGTGGCTCTGGCCACCTCTCACTAGGAAACATCACAGTCCCTTGTCCTGGTTCTGACTCTCTTCCAAGACACCAGGTGTACCTGCAAGAGGGCACCAGGTGAGAGGCCAGAAGGGTGTCGCTTGCCAAAGAGAAACGGTGTTGAAATCCACTGTGGATTACTTACAGAACCGCCAGATAAGGAGGAGGGAGAACGCAGATCCCTTACCGCGCTGGCTTTGCCTGGTCACGCTGGGCTGGGTCCAGCTACAGACTCCCATGGGAGCGGAGCCCACAGCGGGGGCTGCCGTGAAGCCCTCCCCCTCGGGTGACGGCAAAGCCACGCGGGCAGTGAGCGACTGGAGGGGAGAAACTGCAGACAGGGGACCTGTGGGACTTGCCACGGAGCTGGCCGCTTTTGGGGGTGCCCGCACTTTTGGGAGTGTGGCCAGAGCGTGACCCGATCCAGCCCTGCACGGTCATGTAATCCCTGTAATCGGGTGGGTCGCCGTAATTGATATCGGAAGTATTTCTCAATCTCTCTTCAGGTTGCTTTGTAGTGGGAATAAATACTGTCCCCAGGATGCCATCTCGGGCGGCACCGGGGAAGGCCAGTCGTGCCCAGACTCACTCTCCCAGCTCCCCCACCAGAGGACAGGGGGCAGCAGTCCAGGAGGGCACCCGGGACTCCCACCCGATGGCAAGCCAGGCGCCAGGCCGGCCGGGCAGAAGCAGGCGATCCGCCGGCGAAGTGGAGGACGTTTTGCAGGCTCCGCCGCCGAGTGTTATGCGGGGTGGTGTCGGCCGTCGCTGCCTGGCACGGCGGAAAGGTGCCGCGCCGCTCAGGTGCGGCCGCCCGAGATGAGGGTGATGGAAGGCAGACCGTCTCACAGCGACTCGTGTTCTCTGGGCGGCGCGCGGGGACAGTGACGGCAGGCAGGGCAGGACGAGGTTGGGGGAGAGTCCCCACAGCCAGACCCTGGTCCAGCCTTGCCCTGGAGCATCCGAGTCCCCGGGGCAAGCACCTAACTCCTCTTACAAACCGGCGACCGCACTCCGATTAGAGCTGCTGCATTGCGCGGATACCGTGCAGGGCGACGGAGGGCAGCGACAGGCGCAGTGGTCAGCGGTCACTTCCAAGGCGGCCTTCGCTCCCCCCGCCCTCCTGCCCTTTCCCCTGCTCCGCGCTGTCCCCACCCAGCTCGCCTTCGTCTGCCTCATCCTCTGTCGTCACTGCCCGGCGTCTGGGCGTGGGGCCCTGTGGCCAGGTACAGCGGCGGGAGGTCGGTCGGCCTTCACCCAGAATCGTGGGCTCACAGAAGACGACGTTGGAGCAGCACTGCCTGATGCTCAGCTCCCTCACCCCCTCCCTTCCCGAGCAGCCGCTCGCAAGCTCTTGCTGCGCCACGCGAGCCCGCCGCCCCTGGACGTGGCCGAGTGCCGGAAAGATCGTCCTTGTGCAGTGCCAGGATTCGTCTCCCGGAACCCCCACAGTCTGAACGTGGGCATGGCTCTCTCCTTTAGGGTCGGGTGGGTTACGTTACAACGGTTCCAAACAGAACTTCGGCTATTTGAAGATGGCCTGCTCTGACCCCACACTCTTCTCTTGTCAAGGAAACATCCCCGATGCCCACAGAGTGAGAGTTCTAGCCTCCCCACCTGCCGGTTTGTACGAGGACAATGGCCTCTGTGTCACCACATCCGCCCTCGTTAGATCATGGAAGAAAATCATGAAGCATCTCACTGGTATCATAGGTACTTCCAGCAACTCTTCTTTTTCCTACGAAAGAGGAATTCAAGTAGAAAGAAGACTAGGAAAAAGACTCGCAGGACTTCCGGTTGAAGTAGGAGAAGTTCAATGCCGCCCGAGGCACGGAGTTTTCTGGAAGCACCCGGTGGCGGCGGGGGCACCTAACTCAGGCTTTGGGGGAAGGGTGGGGGTCAGCGAAGAGAAAATGGATTTTCTCAATGAAGCTCCTACTGGAAAAGACGCACATGGAAGGGCGTTTTGTGGGGAAAACGTGTTTTGCTTTATTTTATTTATTTATTTATTTTTAATATTTTATTTATTTACTTTTAGAGAGGGAAGGGAGGGAGAAAGAGAGAGAGAGAGAAACATCAATGTGCGGTTGCTGGGGGTCATGGCCTGCAACCCAGGCATGTGCCCTGACTAGGAATCGAACCTGTGACACTTTGGTTCATAGCCCGCGCTCAATCCACTGAGCTACACCAGCCAGGGCTGCTTTATTTTATTTTTAATGCCTGTGGGCAGACCCGACAGCCATAGTCACTTGCAGAAGGCCTTGCCTCCCCGGTTCCGGCAGCCCGGGCCTTCCACAGACTTCCTGTCTCTTACGGCACAGAAGATGCTGCCCGGTGAAATCACGTATCCCGAAAACAAGTCCCCAGGGAGCCTCCGGAAAGATGAATTTTAATGCCAGGATAGATATTATACTCTGGAAGACTCTGACGCAGTACTCTGTGGCTGTAAATATTCATTAAGAAACTGTCCCCAAAGACTTAGGAAGTTCTATTCTAAAATTAAAAGTTGTTGTTCTACCCTGCCTGGCATAGCCCAGTGGATTGAGCGCAGGCTGCGAACCAAAGTGTCGCAGGTTCGATTCCCAATCAGGGCACATGCCTGGGTTGCAGGCCATGACCCCCAGCAACCGCACATTGATGTTTCTCTATCTCTCTCCCTTCCCTCTCTAAAAATAAATAAATAAAATCTTTAAAAAAAGTTGTTCTAAACATTGAAAAAGTGTTTCTTTTCTTTCCCACCCACCTCCCTTCTTTCTCTAAAATCAATGAACGTGTCCTTGGGTGAGGATTTTAAAAAGGTGCTTATTACCCACGTATTTTTGGTAATATGTACAAATTATTACTTATACTAAAGATCAATAGTTTGGGATAGCTTAAAAATAAGGGGCATGGAAGGAAGTCATTGAAATGCTATCTCTGGGACAGCAAGACACTTGGGTTGCATGTTACCTTGTGGAAAATCTAGTCCAATCTAGCTGAAATCAGATTTCTCTACCCAGCAGCATCCTGGTGGCCACCCGCCGGACGCCAGGAGCACCCCTGCCCCCCGAGTTATGACAAAACACCCCAGCCGTTGCTGGCTGCTGCCAGATGAGAGGTGCTGGTGTGAACCCTTCATTTCAGAGGCGAGAAACTGAGGCCAGGAGAGGTGAGTGATGGGTCGTAGGTCAGGCAGCTGTTTAGCGCACACCTTGAAATGTCACCCTTGTTTGGCTGCTGCCCCTTCTCGGCCGTTTTCACAGAAACTGTCCCAAAACTCCCGGGGCTAACATCACACAGTTCCATCTGCACCAGAGCCCGGGGCTCAGACTCTTAAAATAATGTAGCTTCCGCCGAAAACCTCAGATTTGGCCAGTGTGTGCTGCGTTGCCTCCAATCAACTTCAGAACCAAGATTGTTGTGAAATTTCAGTGATGCTCGTGGAGCCTGTTCTAAGTAACCAAAATGTTTTCCTCAAGCTCCCTCTCTTTTCCAGAAAGTATCTATTTCTCTTTCCATCTCTTTCACTTGTGAAATAACAAACGCCGGGGCCAGTCCCGAAGGACCTCATGCGTTTGACCATTTCCCTCGGCACTGGCAATTAGTAAATACGTCTGTACGTAGCTTTTGTTCATCTGATAATTGGGGGTACTATGTGCAAAGTCGAAGTTCACTTCGTGGAAACTTCTGGTTTCGTCTGGGATCTTCTGCTCAGCACATTCAGATGCCTAGGCCAAAAACAAAACCCAGGAAAACCCCCAACCAGATGGTTCACATTTTTGAAACCCTGCGTGTCTGTCATTCACCACTCATTCACCATGCTGACACATGAGCGAAGGGGACGGCACAGGGAGAGTGAACCCCGACTCCAGAACGTTCTTGCTCAGGGACCGTGCCGCAGCGAACCAGCCCTGCCCGGCTGGCGCGGGGCTCGCTGCCTTCCAGGTTGCCCAGGGTCCCCTGGCAGGCCCACCTCGGGTCTGTCGCAGCCGTGCGGTTGTCATCCTGTCCGGCCGTCTGTGCTTGGGAAAGACCACCGAGCCAGCAAACGGCCGGCGACATTCAATCCCCGCTCCGATTTATGTCAGTGTGCCAGTGACGAAGTTCGCGCCTCTCCCTCCGCCCCACAGCACGCCGGTCTGACGGGCAAATCCCCCTGGCAGCCGGCGCCCGCGGCCGCAGCAGGTGCCTCGCCTTGCCCTTTGTCGAAGTGACCCGGAGCCCGGCGAGACCGCCCAGGAATGCCGCTGACGCCATCAGGGGCTCAGCGCCGCACCTGCTTACGCTCCCGCGCTGCCAGCCGGTAAGAGGAACCGCATTCCCTGTTGTCAGATGTCCTCCGTGCCCCGGATGATGAATTCGGGGCTGGCTTTGTGCAGAACTCTGACATGCCCATGGGCAGTGGAGGCTGGGGTGGGAACGGGGTCAGGCGGGCACTGCACGGTCAGAGCGTCACCCCTCCCCTGGAACCACGGCAGCTTCTGCACGCTCCCACGCCGTGCCGTGACCTGTGACGAAGCCCAGGGAGCCAGGCCCGTCTCCTGGTCCCTTGTCACCTGCAGCGCAACATCGGAGGCAGCCAGAAGGGAGTCTCGAGGTCCAGGTTCCATCACACTGACAACCGGGATACATTTTGGTGAGCCCCCTGCAGCTGGATCCCTTTTCCTCGCAGTTCTCTGCCGCCAAGGTTCCCCTGGCATCTGCGAGCTGAGTGTGCAAGCACACACACTTCCTCCCAAGAATCCAGCCAAGAGTCAGTCCCTTCCTTGGCTTCCCGGAACCTGGTTCGCTCAGGCAGTCCCAGGCTCCCCCCCACTGCATGGCAACCCGGCTGCGCTATTTCACAGCTGAGGGCGCTGAACCCAAGGCAGCCCACGCGACCCAGGCGGGGTCACGCCCCTCGCCTCCCGGAGAGCCAGCCCTGCTGTTGCCCGTGCCGCACTGCGCAGCCTGTCCCTGCTACGTGCCACACGCGTGCTGCTCATGGGCGAGGCGCAGTGCAGAAACACAAGAACGCTTTGCTACAGAAGCTCCGTGGGGAGGTGGACTACAGTTTAGAGGATGTCACCATTTTGGCGAAGTGACGAGTTTCCTGGGGAGTCACGAGCAGGACACCATGACTGTAACGCTGGGAAGGAAGAGTAAGGATGAAGGGTCCCCGACGGGCCATCTCGTTGGTTGCCTGGCACTCTCCCTGCTTGTCCATCATGCCCTCCTGTGTCTGGGCTTGAAGACCCCTGGTCAGGTGTCACCGAGGTCACCGAGTGCACAGGAAGCCCAGCAGTGGGGCTCCTCCGGCCGGCAGAGCAGGCAGCAGAAGCCCTCAGAGGCTGTCCAGTGGCACTTCTGCACTGACAGGCGTGTCTGCACGTGTCCTGCCCACGAGGGTAGCAGATGGTGGGTGTGGAAGTCTGAAATATGGTGAGTGCATCTTGAATTTGACTGAATTTTAACTAATTAGAACATAAACTTACACAGCCACAAGTGGTTAGCAACTGCGTTATTGGACAGTTCCTAGACAACCCCCTCTCCTGGGCCCCCCCGGGGATTCTGGTGGTCGGCAGGGGCAAGCCTGGGGCTGTTTCCCAACCCCCCCAGGTCCCCGACCTCTGGACTGTGCGCACTCGGTCTGGGTGTCTGCTGCCCTTCGGGCTCCAGTGGCTCGAACCTCCCCTCCCAGTGTGCATGCACGGTCGTCCCCATCCTGAGGGTGACTTCTCTGCCTGTCGAGCGAGCGGACAGCGCCTCTTTCCCTCTGGGGTCTTCAGGGGGGCCCCTCTAGCCTCTGCCTCCATGAGGACCACAGCTTGTGCCTTTAGGGGTCGCACCCTTGCACCGTCCTTCCCCGGAAGTCTTCCGCTTCTGCCTCCACGCCCTCTGGCGCCAGGACCCAGTGACGGGCTAGCTTCTTTTTCTCCGCAGCTCCACTTTGCAGTCTACTCAGGTGACAGAAGTCACCAGTGGGTACACATGGAATGGTACGATGCAGAACTCCTAAGAGCAACCTTCTGCAGGGCACTGTTTTGGCCCAAACCCAACCCATTTCCGCTGCGGTGGAAGCCAGCCCTGTGTTAATGATCAGAAAAATGGTCAGAAGTGTAGTTTCAGATGCTTCCTCTGGCAATGTTTCTTCTTAGAGTTATTCGATGGCTACCCATTTCCAAGCGCAGAATGAACCAGGCAGCCAAGGAGCCCTTTTCTTTTTAAGTTTGAAATATTTCTATTAACAACCTAAAAAAAGCTAGCTTGGATCTCCTTCTTTCTGGAAGGCGTGTGGAGGTGCGCTTGCAAGAGGAGACCCCTGACCTCCGCGTGAGCAGCAGCAGAGCCTCCAGCGGTTCTTCCAGCTGCGCGGGCCAGAAGCCTCAATGGCGAACCTGACCTCCTTCTCTCCAGCACACAGGCCGCCCGGCAGCCCCGCCTTCACCAACCGTGCAGAACGGGATGGCTTTCCCCATCTTCACTGCCCCAGCCACCTTGGCCTCTCGCAGGGCCCCCCGGGTCCGTGACAATGTCTCTCCCACCCGGCAAACGAGGGGGTCCCACTCCTCCTCCGTGGCTTCTTCCCGCTCTAGAATAGGCCTCGTGTGGTCTCCCCCTTCCCCACCCCACACAGTCACCCACGCACCGCGCCCCCCACCAGCCTCTTCCCTGCTCTCCAGCTTCCCTGCAGGACCTCGCCTCCCCACCTGCCCCTCCCCTCCCCCGGGGCTCGCTGTGCCCCCGCAGGCCTGCTGGCTATTTTCCCTGTGGTGACAGCGCCGCCCCACCCCAGCACGCAGCCCTTGCTGTTTCCTTGTAGCATTCATTCTTTAAAGCATATTCTATGTGGTGGTTGTGTGTAGCTTCACTCTCCCCCAGGGCAGTGCAGGTTTCTGAGGACAGGGGTGTGGGTCCCTCGTCCCCTGTGGTGTCCTCACTGCCCAGAGGTGTGTCTAGCATGTGGCAGGCACTCATGAATGTTTGAATGACTTCAGAAACGAATCTTCTCTGGCAGGACTCGCATTCCGTAGGTTGGTGTACAAAGTGACGGACTTGGACGTGACTGTCCCCAGTGTTGATACGTAACTCAGGCCTGGGCTCCGTCCATCTGCCCACCCTGCGAAGCTTGCGGCCCCAGGGGGCGGGTGCTCCCCCTTACTGTCGCAGTAGGACCCTTGTAAAAATGGGCTTTGCGGTGCCGTGCCACACGCTAAACTGCACACGGTCAGGGGTAAGCCTGGTATTTCCACACGTGCGCCCCCGTGAGCCTGTCACCACAGTCCAAACAACCAATGCCCCCGACAGCACCCCCCGCTTCCTCCTGTCATTTGTCATCATGCCTCTGGCCTCCCCACCTCGTTCCAACCACAGCCCCCCGTCCGCTGTCACTCCGGCTCAGCCCACATTTGCGGGGGTTGCACACGCGTGAAATCACACAGCGTGGGCTCTTCGGCAGCTCCTCCCTCTCAGCAGGGTTGCTCTGAGCGTCGTCCAGGTTGTGTCTGTCACAGTTCACACTTTTCCCGCTGACGAGCACGTCACCCCATCCACTCGTCTGCTGATAGATAACTGGGTCCCCCCATCCCCAGTCTGGGGCTGTTACCAGTAAGGGAGCTGTGGACAGTCAGTCGTGCACACATGTCTTTGTGTGGACATGTGCTTCCGTGACTTCTGGGCTAACACCTAGAAGAGGGATGGCTGTGTCGTCTGATAGGTAAATGTTTAACTTAAAAAAAAATCCACACTATTCCTCAAAGCAGTTGTATGCTGCTTTACGTTCCCGCCGGTGGTCGGTGAGAGTTCCCGCTCCTGCACGTCCTGTCCATCCAGCGGTGGGCACGGCCGGTCTTCCCAATGCGAGCGCTTGGGTGCCTGTGTAGTTGTGCCTCACTGTGTTTCAAATTTGCACAATTAACAACTTTTTGAAGTATGATGGACCATATAACAAGCTGTGCATGACTGAAGTGTACAATTTAATAGTATACATTGCTATATTTATTTGCTATCTATCTATTTCCCTTGGGGAAGCGGGTGTTCAAATATTTTGCCCACCTTCTATTGTTTTCTTATTCTCGAGACCTGAGGGTTCCTTGCACATGTGGGTGCAAGTCCTTTAGCAGCTATGATTTGCAAATATCTTTCAAACGACAGAAATTTTAATTTTTGATATAGTCCAGTTTATCAGTTTGTTCTTTTACAGATGGTGGCTTTGATGTCATGTCTAAGGAATATTTGCCCAACTCAAGATCACAAGATTTTTTCTCTTATGATTCCTTCTCTAAGTTTGGTAACTGTAGGGTTTGATCCCTTCTGTTATGTAACATATACATTGAATCTGTGATTCAGTTTTGAGTTAATTTTTATGTCTGGTGGGAGGTGCGTATCAAAGTTAACTTCTTGGCTTATGGCTCTGTACCCAGTTGTGCCGACACCATTGGCCGAAAGGGCCGTGCTTTCTGCTTTCTGCCCCGACAGGCCGTTACACCTCCGTCCCAGTCAGCGGTCCGCACCCGGGTGGGCCTATTTCTGGGCTCTCTGCCCTTCCATCGACCTGCTCGGCCCTCTTTGTGCCCAACCCTGTCGCCTTGACCGCTGCGGCTTCGTCGTAATCCTGGAGTCCCATAGCACGGTTCCCCAGGTTTGCTGCAGGTGCTTTGCATTTCCCCGTGACTTTTCACATGTGTGTGTGGGGTTCCCCAGGACAGCCCTCTGGGGTTTTGACAGAGACTGCGTCAAATCTAGAGACCATTTATCATGGGTTAACATTTTAACAAGGGTAAGTCTTCGGAGGGGTGAAAATGGCCCGTCTCTCTATTCGTTTAGGTCTCTTTAATTTCTCTCACCGTGTCCCACAAGTTTTCCACACAGAGGCCTTGCATGTCTTCTGCCAGTTTTTCCTTAAGTATTTCTTATTCTCGGTGCTATTTAAATGATGTTTGATTTCAACTGCTGATGGTTGCTGGTACAGAACATTTTTTGCATATTTAGCTTGAATATGACAACACTGATAAATGTACTTATTAGCTTGTGAAGTTTTGCTATGAAGTAACTTAGTGTGATTTAAAAAAATTTTTTTTTTGTGCTCAGGGTTGGATAAGTATGTTGGATCTATGGGTTTATACTTTTCACCAAGTTTAGAAAATTTTTGTCTGTTGTTCCTCTAAAACAGTTTTTCTGTTGTCTCCCTCTCCACTCTTCGTCAAGGCCTGAGAGTTAGGCTGTTGAAAGTTGTTCCACAGTTTGCTGAGAATTTTGTCACGTTTCAAAGTTCTTTTTTTGTATTTTGTTTTGTAGTTTCTATTGCTATGTTTTCAAAGTCATTATCTTCTGGTCTGCACAGCCGAATCTGCTGTTATCACATCCGGTGCATATGTTTTTCATCTAGTAATTTATAGGTTTCATCTCTAGACACTTGGTTTGGGTCCACCTGACTCCCTGAGCAGGCAGACTACGGGAATACAGTTCTACAGGGACCAGCACGAATAACACCCCTCCTTTATTATAAACTCTTTTATTATAAAATTATGAGTATATAATTCTGTAACCACAATATCACAGTCAAGCACACCGTATGACATTTTAGGCGGAACGTTCAAATGAAAACTACAAACTACTGCGCCCATGCTGTTACCCCAGCCACCACACTCACGTAGGCGTTCCTTCTGCCGGACCCTGCATTTGCTAACTCTAACGTTTGGTCCGTTCTGGGTCGGCGTGGGTTGTTGACTTGTCTCCTCGGTGTGGCCGTGTCTCTGTGTCTCCGCATGCTCGGTGAATTTTACTTTGTTTGGTGCCGAGTATTTTTGTATCTCTATAAATATCCTGGAGCTTTGTTCTGGGACGCAGTTACCTCGGAAAAAGTTTGACCTTCTGAGGTTTTGCTTTTAAAAAGTTTCACTGGAATAGAGCAACATGGAATCTCAGGCTAATTATTCCATACTCCTCTGACACCAGACAACTTTGGTGACCGATCACTGTGACGCTTTCTGGTCTGGCTGCGGGGACGGCCACTCCAGCTCCAAGTGAGGATGAGGGTTCTTCCCTCCGATTCGGACGGTTCCTGCCCGGCCTCGGCTTCCTCACAGGTGTGTGCCACTCAGGACTCGGCTGAGTTCTCGAGAGGACCCTCTGCAGACCTCAGGGGTGCGCTCCCCTCTCCGGGACCTGATTCTGCCAATGCCAGGCTCCTCGGCCTTCCCCAACCACAGCCCCCTTTATTCAGCGGGGCTCTGTTTGCCCCGGGAGTGCCCTGGGCGCGGCCTGCATCACCCATTCCTGTATCCTCAGCGGGACCGTCCATGGCAGTTAGCTGAGTGGTCACGGGGCTCGCCTCCTCTGTTTCTCATTTCTCAGGGCCCCTGTCCTTACATGCTGACGTCCAGTGCCTTGGGAACTGCGGTGTGAGGCTCTTCCCTTGGTTCTAGGACGGATTCACGCAGGGAGGTGAATCTGGTCTGTTATTCCAACTTGCAGGACACAGAAGGTGCAATGAACTAGTTATTACTTTTTTAACATACATGCATGCCTAGGACTGTGATTTTTACATGGCACACCTCCCATAGATAGTTTTCTGTAGGTAAAACTGATCCCAGTTGTATGCCAGGACTGAACAGCCATGACATTGCTCAGTCTTGTCTGTAGGTCGGTCACACCTGCCAGGTACGGAATGAGTTTGCGAATTCCTGCCCTCGCTCAAGTGCGTGTCCCTGGCAGACATTTGGGGACCGCTTGTCCCATTGAGGGAACAGCACCCCCTTATCAGTGAAATTCTTCTTCGTGCCCATCCAGTATCCACTGAAATTGGGTTCAGTTCATCCCTTACAATGATAGTTTTTGCCCCCTGAGAATTTTGTGAACTGACTTCTTCTAAAAGGACCCTATCACATTTCCGGTCTTAAAAATCTAAGCCTAACGTAACACACTTCTAAAAATACATGTACCTTGGTGAGGGCCTCGGGTGTGGAAATACTTAGATATTTCCCTTAGAGGGCCAGTGAGTGAATGGGTTTTGCACAGGCCGGGGGGGGGGGGGAGGGGCACAACTCTGGGGGTGGGCAAGGGGTCCTGGGAGTGGATATGGGACCAGGACAGCCCCCGCCAGCCCAGAAATAGCCCGCTCTCTGCAGGGACAGAGAGCCTGGAAGAGCTGGCACATGTTAGGGAGCTGGCAATCTGTGCTAGCGATTTTTTCCCAGGTTATTTTTGGTCCTTTTATTCTAAAGAATTTTAACCTTGTAGGTGTTTGAAGTTTAAAGAGATGTAATTCTTTCATTTTCCATGGCTTGTATGCCTAGACTTCCTTACTGAGAAGACATAAACTTTTAGCATATATTATATTTTTATGGGGCTATTTACTCTATATTATTATTTAATTCATATGAAATGTACTGGGGGTGAGCCAAGAAATCAGTATTATCTTTTCCAAAGGTCAGAAAATTCTCTCAGCGCCATTACTTTAAAAAACGCCCATCCCCGCGGGTTTGTGATGCCACCGTTATAAAATAGGTACTTCTGCCCTGGCTGGTGTGGCTCAGTGGATGGAGCACTGGCCTGTGAATCAAAGGGTCGCCGGTTCGATTCCCAGTCAGAGCACATGCCTGCACTGGGGGCCAGGTCCTCAGCAAGGGGCGTGTGAGAGGCAACCACACATTGGTGTTTCCCTCCCTCTTTAGAGAAAAGAAGAAAAAAAATAGGTACTTCTTGTTCACGCCGAGGTCTGTCACGGGTTCTCCGCTCTTTCCTGTCTGTGTGTCTGTCCGTCTCACAGCTCCAAAGTCACACAACAGGAAACATGAGGTTCTGTCTTCCAGAGAAACTTTATGTGAACTTTTTCACGTTAGAAAGTAACAAAACGTTAACATTTCCTTGGGAATAAATAGAATGTCTCTATTCTTGGGTGGGGGGGGGACTGCCATTTTTACACAACTTTCTTCTTCTCGATCTCCCCTTCCAGAAACATTGTCTTCCTCCATCTGTGCCACTCAGCGGTGTCCCTGAGATACGCGTGTAAGTCCTGGAAATGTTAAAAAAGATTCCCCGCAAGCTCTTGTTTTTGTTGTGGCGGACATTGTGGCTGGGACCTCTGATCGGTGCCGGTTAATGGGAAAGATATGGATGCCTGTACATGTTCCATCAAATACTTTACATGTTTCCTGCAGTTTTCTCTTGGGATTGTATGGTTTTTCTTTAATCAATAGGTCACTTAACGCTCTTAATAGTCCCTTGATTACGATTCTGTGTGTCAATTCCAGGGAACTCTGTGAAATGTTGAGTCAGAGGGGAGAGGTCCCAGACTGTGACCTTCTGAAACGGCCTCACGGTGTGATGTATTTTGCTATAAAATTCTACAGTTCCTTAGAGATGAATAAAACTTACCCTTAAAACAAATATAACTCATTTCCAGTGAATGCAACAGCCTTTGACAGTTAGCTATTGTAATATTAGATGCTGGGGGGGAAAGAAACCTAAGGGACCAGCCCTGGCTGCTGTGGCTCAGTGGATTGAGTGCCGGCCTGTGAACCAAAGGGTTGCTGGTTCACTTCCCAGTCAGGGAGTATGCCTGGGCTGTGGGCCAGTCCCCAGGTAGGGGGCGTGTGAGAAGCAACCGCACACTGAAGTTTCTCCCCTTCTCTTTCGCTTTTCTCCCTTATCCTCTCTCTAAAAATAAATAAATAAAATCCAAAACAATAATAAAAAAAGAAACATTAGGAGCCACCTTATAATGATCGATCAGCCACCAGGAGTTCCAATATAGCCTAGTGATGTGAAATTTTTCCCCATAAGTGATCTCAGCGTGGCCCCTTTTCTCTCAAAACGCCCCCCTGTATTTCAGAACAGGGGCGGAAAGGAAGGTGCGAGCCACGCCCCCGAGCCGTGGCTCGCGGCTGCTTCCCGAGCACGCGGCCCGGAGGGGACGTGCTCGGAGCGCCTCTGACCTCCAAGACAAACACGCCGCGGACGCCCGAGTGGGAACTCGCTGCCCGAGTCGTGTTTGTCTGGGGGAGGGGCGCCCGGACCTCAGCGCAGCTCCGCGGGAACGGGCCCTGGTGGGAGCTTGTAAAGCCATCGGAAACGCTTTAAAAAGCCCTGCAAACAAACATCTCTTATTTGCCCTGAAACATGGGGCAGTTATCCAAATGCCCTGCAGGGAGGGGGGGGGCGCAGCTTTGTTAAGCGGCCAGTGGGCACCCAGAGATCAGAGATAACTCAGACTTCTCTCCTCATTTGCCACCAGCATGGGGTCCCGTTGCCCTTCCTCCCTCATGGTTGCTCCCGCTGTGGCTTGCAATCCCTCCGAGTGTAATTTCCTGGGGAGAGAAATGAGCTTGACACCCCAGGGTCCAGGGCAGCCAAGGCCCCCGGACGGCTGAGGCCAACTTGGTTCTGCAGCGTAGGAGAGGCTGGGGCCCGGAATCTCGAGCGTCACTGCAAACACTCGTTCGCTAACCGAACGGCCTGCTCAGGACTTGGGGTTACGAAGGACGTTTCAGACCTGGCGTTAGGCACCAGGGAGACCAGTTCGTGCGGGCAGGAAGCAGGGAGGGACATCCAGCTCAGCGGTGGCGTCTTCATGATCTTCCCGCGTGTCGAGCAGTGAGCTGGGTTCGGAACGTGCAGAAAGACAGCATGCGGAACACTTTCAGGGCGATGTTACAATGAGTAGAGCGGCCCTCGAACGTACCTCGTGCAGACATGGACGAGGGGTGGAAGACGAGGGGGTTTATCCAAACACAGGGGCTGAAGGCTGGGCTCCCACCACCTACGTGACCTTGAGCAGTCTGAGCGTCCTGGTCCTCATCTGTGAAATGCGAATAGCTGTCCCCACATCGTGGCACCATCGAGATAATTATTGAGAAAACACGTGTGAGAGATGTTGAAAACAGTCTTCTACAGATACAGGTTTGAGTGGCAGGAATAGTTTAGTTCAAAGTCAACAGCATTTGCTGTCCCAGTACTAACACCAGAGTGAAACGGATGGACATTCATAATGAGCAATCTGTATTATGTTTGTGACCATTTATTTTTCTAAGATTAAGCTTATGATTAAGTGTGTTTATTTCCCTAGCCTGCTGAGCATGTGTATATAACTCCTTTTCTGCCAAGCTAAATAGAAACTCCCCACAGGGAGCCACATAAGTTAGATAAGCCATTGGTTTGAAGGGTTAGAGGGAAAGCGGGGATTACTTTGATGGTTGGTGGGCCTCGGGCATGTCATTTACACACCGCACACGCGTGTGCCAGGGGGCCCGGGAGTGGGCGGGGTGAGGCCGGCTGCCTGGGGCAGGGGGACCATTGGGAGAACTGGCTGCTGGTGCAGCTGAAAGGGGCCAGAGCTGGGAGGAGCCCTGAGGCTCGGCCTCTCGGCAGGAGCCTTTGTACTTCCCTTCCGGGTGGCAGAGCAAGCCCTCGGCCTTCCAAGACGGGTTGGTGTTCCAGGGGTGAATTTGTTCCATAGACATCAGGTGCACAGTCTCCCCTTAAAGATACACAGGCACATGGCAACGGGCATTTACAATGGGCAACTGGTACTATAAGCAGTTGTGATCATTCACTTTTCTAGCCAATCGAGCCATCAATGACTCCCGTGATTGAGCAGGGAAAAACATTTGCCAATGAAAACAAAGAACCCAAGTGTGATTGTCGGTCACACAGCCAGCCTTCAGCCCTTTTACTTATCATTGTAAAACTTGAGTGACTTGTTTCATGGAACATTAGAGACTTGGTTCAAGGGATCAGGGTCAAGGGGCGGCTCCTTGTGCGGGTCCATCAGCTGCGTTATTCCCCAGCCACAGTCTGAACCTCTCCGGCTGGGACGGTGGATCGGTCCATGTCCCACATTCACAGAGAGGGGCCACAAAACTCGGGGTGCTGATCTCATCTTTGCACGGCGCCACTCAGGAATTTATTGGGCGCCCATGCCTTCTATGAGCTCACCTTTCACAGGCCAGGGGCGCAGAGGGCGGGGCCCCTGTCTGATCCGCCTGCCTGTACTGGGCTCTAGCCCTGAGCCGGGAACAGGGCAGGTCTCAGTGAAGGTGTGAATGAGTGAGTGAATGAGTGAGCCCCTCGCCTGGGAAGAACATTAAAGAAACACGCAACCCACTTCCTGTCCACTGTGAGCTGGTGAAGACAGCGGTTTGCTCTTTAAGTTAGTTTTGCAAACTCGGTCTGGGCTGGTGGGTGAGCGGGACAGGGCTCCCTGCCCCCCTGCACCCCCCCCCCCCCAGCAGTGTTTGAGGGAGTCGCACTTGGCTGGGACAGTGCACTCTGCGGGGGGGAGGGGTGGACCTCTGCAGCTGTCCTCTCCCCGAGGGAGGCTGAGCCGTGGACTCCACCTTGTGGTGTTTGCTTGGTCAGGACCCTGACAGGTGGCAGGGAGGGGGCAGCTGCTGAGCCAGCAGTGCAGCCCGAGGCCACTCAGATGGGCCCTTCGGGAGGGGGAAGACCTCACGGAGGGCCCGGGGGCTGAGTGAGACCGGAGGAAAATCTCCCAAAGCAGGGACCCAAACTCCCCAGGCGCTGTGAACTCAGCTCCTCTGTTCCCACCCCTCCGAGCAGCGTCTCTGGGGGGACGGCCTCCTACGGCTCTGTGACAGAAGCGGGCTAACGCAGCACCCTGGGAAAGTGCCCGTGGACCGTCCCCTGGCTAGCACACTTCCGGTCGCCGTGAGCTGGTGAAGAGGGCGGGCAGCTGCGAGGGTGGCCTGTGCACCTCCGTGGTCCCAGCCGGTCACCTGCGGTTCAAGGGGCGAGCCAAGCGTCCGGCTCCCCTCCAGCCCTCCCATCTCTGGGACGCTCACCTGCTTCTTCCCTGCTGCCCCGCCACCCACGGGGCACATTGGTGTGTGACCTGCAACCCCGCTGCCACCCCGTGAGCACAGAAGAGGTGCCCTTGCCCGGGACACAGGGGAGGAAGTGGACCAGCGAGGACACCCCGGGAGGACACAGCAGAGTGGGACTGGACCGAGGCCAGCGCTCTTCGTGCTTCACCGCGGGGTGGCGTTTCCAGAACCCATCCATCCATCCATCCATCCAGCGAGTCCAGCACGACTGGCAGAACCCAGCACGCACATCGGGCTGCCCCCAGGCCAGCTGAGTCCCTCTCCGCTCTCCTGGACGTCTCAGCCAATGTCGGGACGCACCCACGCCCCCCCCCCCCACAATCTGAGCGCCTCTTCACCCTGCGAGGGCTCTGAGACCCCAGGCCTGGCTCCCCGCTGGGCAGACACGCCCCCCCTCCCCCGCCCAGCAACCCTCTGAGCCGACACCCTCCTCACTCCCTCAGGCCCTGGCACCCCTGGTTGGGCCTCTCTGTCCGTTCACACCCTCCTCCTCCCCAGCTCGGGGTGCCCTCCACACCCCGACAGGCCCCAGCAGCGCCTGCGTGGCTGTCTGCCCCGCTCCACCCCAGAGCAGCTCAGGGGAGAAAGAAGTGGGGGCAGGGCAGAGCCCTCAGGCACTTGGTCCAGCCACCGCAGGGAGCGGGCACCCCCTTCCACCGGCACGCCCGTGTCCTGGGGGGGAGGGGCTGTGACGGTCGTCCACGTGCCCTTCGTGACGTCCCCTCTTCCCCCTGTCTCACCATCACAGACAAAGCTGCAGTAAGTGTCCTTGTGTACATTTTATCAGCGGGAATGTTCTTTTACATCGATGGGACAGATCCCCAGGGGTGGGGCTCTGGGTCGAAGGTAAAGATGTCAGTACCACCTGGAGATTCTGCGACAATCTCTGAGAACCCCAGTGCTTGTCCTTCGCACGGGGAAGTGGGGCCCTGGGAGGTGCTGCTGTCCTGGGCAGCCACGGCGCCTCGGTGGGCTCGGGCGGTGTGGGTGCGTGAGCCCAGGGAGGGTAGGATCTTCCCCTGTGGCCTCCCAGGCGGGAAGGCTCCCTCTACTCCTTGCAGGTCCCCACTGGGGGGCAGGGTGCTCTCTGTGCCCCCAGCTTTCAGATCTCACCAGCTCGTCCCTCCTCAGGTGGTGACTTGAATGCTGGCTGCATGCCCGGCACAGAGCCAAGCTCCAGGGCACCCCCGGCTGCCCACCGGCTACTCGGGAGGGCAACCAGCAAGCTGGTCCTGGTCCCCGAGTGTGCCAAGAGCTTGGGACACAGGATGGGGCAGCTGAGACATGGAGGGGGGCAGGGAGGCAGCAAGGGCTCCCTGGAGGAGCGACACATGACCCTGGTCTCAAAGGTCAGAGAGGTGCCAGCCAGAACACAGGGAGGCGGGGAGAGTGGTCCATTCGGGAAACACGGGGCGCCCACCACGGAGGTTTTCCTGGGCCTCCAGCTCCTCCTGTGCCCCGAGCCCTGCCCCCTCCTCCAACCGCAGCAGCCGGCTCTGTCCAGCCTCACAAACCCGCCCTGCCATCCTTCCCGGGAAAAGTCACTTCTCCAAGCCCTGGCTCTGGCCGCTGCAGGACACACTAATCTCCAGCTGCTGGAACAGCCTGTCCAGTGCCCGGCACTCCGTGTTTATTGAGCCCCTGCAGCCCTTATCACTAACATGCTCGTCTGGGCACCAGACCCTAGGGGTGAGTGACAGGCTGGCAGGCTGGCAGGGTGACGGGGTTTTTGGCTCTGCACTCCCCGCACTGGCCTGCAGCCGGTCGGTCCGAGAGGCCTCATCCTTGGAAACCCTCGCCCCATCCTAAGGCTTTGTCTGGAACATGGACGCATGAGCAAAACCCTCCCACCCGTGTTTGTTACTTACAAAGCAACCCCACTCCCAGCTTTCCCACGGCGGCTGGGGGTGAGCACTATCACACCCCGGGGGAACAGGGGAGGGTTTTCTTCATGGTTTCTCCCCCACCAGAGCACAGAGGGACCAACTCGGGCCAGCTGAGCAGCCCCCACCTGTGGTGAGCGCGGAAGGAACCGGCCCCGGCAGTCGGCTCCGGGGGCTTCACGCGGCCCTGAAGCGTGCAGCCGGCACGGCCAAGGAATCAGCCCAGCTCCCAGCGGGTGAGAGCAGGTGGGAGGGGGCGTGAGCGGCCCTGCCGCTGGGCCCTCCAGGTTCCAGAGCTGTCCCATGCTGCGGGGACGGCCACCCAGCTTCCAGCACTGCAGTCATCCGGCCAGATACCCACCGCCACCTGCCAGTGATGGGCGAGGACGGCCGGGACCCGCACCTGCTGCTGAGGCAGAAGAGTCACTGAATCTGTCACTAGGGCCACGCGATCTCTAAATGCGACTTCCGCGGGTTGGTATTTTACAGTCTAAACAAAAGCCGTGCTTTCTCTCGAACTGAAATGACCACAGGCAAGCCCGTGTTTGGGGGAAGGAGTCCTGGTGCGTTGAGAAGCGAGATGTTCGCACCGAGAAGCGTGCGCACCTGTGGCCTGAAACCGCCCAGTGGCTTGACAGCAGGGTGCAGGCCTGCTCCAAGGGTTGGGGGCCTGCTGACACGGTCAGGCGTCGCAGTCCTGGTCCCGCACAGGGCGGGGCTGGGGAGGGGCAGGTTTCGAGGCCCCAGCTGAGGACCTGCCGACCGACCAAAGGCTGGCGCAGGGGGTTTTCGTCAGTGCTGGGCAGAGGTGATTTCGGGGAAACTGCTCCGCCTGGTAGCCCGTCCCCGAGGGACCCTGTATCTGAGAGGCGTGACCTGGTTACTCTCTGAAATCACCCCGTAGGGGTTAAGTCGGTGCACTAAGACCAGAGGACGGGATGGCCCATGTCACCGACCCTGGCAGGAAGAGGCAGGTGGCTGGGTCCCTGCTGCCCCCTGAACCAGCTTTGTGACCTTGGGCAAGCCACTTAATTAGCCTCCAGGATGACAACTTCTAGTGCTAAATGCTCTGGTTCGCTCGCTTCTCGGAGGCAGCTCCAGGATGTTAGGCGGGGAAAGGCTTTGCTGATGAGCAGCGGAGAAAGGCATTCAACACAGTAGCCGCCCTCTAACGAGGGGAGCTGGTCTCGTGTCTCTGCGTGGACGCCGTCGGGCGGTGGTCGCTCAGATTGCAGTGACGGGGACGGCGTGAGCCACTCAGGAAAGGTCCGTGAGACAGGCCAACCTCCTTCCCAATTTAGAGGGAGGGAGGAGCCTGGCCCGGATGGGAGGGTGTCCAGGGCCGGGATTGGTTGCCCTGGAGCCTTGGAGGAGCAGCGGCTAGAGAGCAGAGTGGGTGCTAGGGTCTGGGTGACCAGAGAAAGATCGAGAGGCTAAGGTCCTGGTACAAAACGCTTTAACTGGTTTGCTGAAATAGCTAACGCAGAGTTGTAGGAAACCGGAACAGTGGACTCGAGTGAGAAATCTGTGGGTCTAGCAGTTCCACTTGGTTGTACTCAGGGACCAGGAAAACCAAGTTCAGACGTATGGAGACTGACACAGGTTTGCGGCCAGATGCTCCGAGGCAAAGGGGAAACCGAGGCAACGGCGAGAAGACGTTTTCACCTCTTACCCTCACTTAAACGACAGACACGTGGGTACCAGAGACGGTACAAATGATTTCAGAATTTAGAAACAGAACACATGCAAATAATAATACATTTCAAAAAAACGAATGATGTTGTTTTGGCATCCCTTCCCCATTTTGACACAAATCAGCGAAAGCTGTGGCAGGCCAGCGCCGGTCTAACAAACCCATTTCAGAGGCGGAGGCACTGAGCCCCGGGAGACAGAATCACCACGCGCCCTAACTACCGTGGGTTCTCCAGTTCACAGAGCGCTGGGGCGAGGGCTCTGGAAGGAAAAGGACACGTCTTGCTTTTATTTGCAGGGGATCGTTGGAGGAGGTGGTGGGAGCAAAGGACCTCTATACATTTCTTTAGCTTTAAGTCCTGAAGTTTTCCACAAACCCCAGAACCGTAGGATTACGAACGGTGAAGGGGAAACAGGTCCGGCCTGTCTCCCCGTGTGAGGGGACGGAAGCCATGGGGATGGACCCGCAGTGGGAGCAGCCGGTGCCTGACGTGCAGCCGGACGCCTGGGGCCAGCAACGACACCCCGAAGCCGTGTGCTGACCCCCGGCTTGCAGGACGGCATGACAGGGGAGAGGACGCCCCCTGTGGGGAGGCGAAGCCCATCCATTTGGAGCTTTTCCGTAGTTGCTGGGGGAGCACATCAAAGGGGGGATTGTTGAAAATGTTTCCCCAGCACGCTGACGTCTGTGGAAGAAACCTCAAGTCAGCTTCCCCACATACCTGTGCTCTGAGCCCCTCTCTAGGGGGGCCGCTGAGGGTTAGGGTGAGTGGCGTTGGGGAGGGGGACACCCCCGGGGCTCCTCTGCTCAGGGGTGGTGGCCAGGCAGTGGGGCGGGTCTGCTCGGCTCTCCCTGGGGACACAGCGCGGGGAGGGAGGGATCACTCCAGGGCTCCCCCGCAGACAGGCCGTCCTTCCTCTCCACGCGCTCTGCTACAAGAGGCTCTGTGTTTTAAAGGCACATAGCCTCAAACATAGCCTCTTTTTTGACCCCACAAAGATCCCACACAGTTGGTGCGGCGTACAAGCCACCCAGGAGGGAGACTAATTAGCAACTGCGCCACCATGCCCGGCGTCTGGCTGGAGTTCAAGGGTTGCTGGAGCGAGGGAAGAGAGGGTGGAAGGAAGGCCGGGGAGTCAGGGGCGGGAGAGACAAAGGTCGGGTGGCGTCTGGATCTGACAGAGGAGGCAACAAGCCCAGGGAGGAGGTGATTCGCCTAAAGGGTCTCAGCTGATTGGTGGGACAGGGGTGGAGGTGGGGGGGGGAGCCTCAGGGTTGTAGGCTCCCATCCTGGGCTCTCCCTTCCCACAGCCCCGCCCGCCCGTGCCTCCTGGCTCTTTGCTGACAGTTGCATTTCAGCGGATTTGGGGGAGTGAGCTCACCCACGTGGCCCGGTTCCCAGACTGGTGACTAGTGCTGGGGGCTAGCACCCTCTGGAAATATCTGTCCGTGGGCAGCGGGGCGGCGGAGGGATGCGAGCCCAGGATTTCTGGTCCCGTCTTCCCTTCAGATAAACCCATCACGCGGGGCAGGAGCCGCCCGCCCGTGGGATCGCCGGGACCCTGCCTCCTGTGCAGGGTGGCAGCACCACACAAACAAGCCTTCCCAGGGTTATTTTGGGAGTTTCATTCCCAGGGAGAAATGAGAAACGCAGGCCTACACAGCACTGGAAAGGAGAGTGGGAGAGAATGATTTGTTCATCTCTGTGGGGCTGGAAAGGGAGAAGGAATATCCGGTTCTTGCCCTTGTTTGGGCAAGAGGCTCCGAGTGTTTGCTTTCTTCCCTGTCCTATTTTTTTTTAGGACAAAGAGGGAAAAAGCCCTTTTCACTCATTTTCACGTCAAGACGTATTTCACCAGGAGCAGTGTAGTGAGTTGCGCGTGACCGCCCCCCAAGGTGTGTCCACACCCTCAGCCCCGGAGCCGTGACTGTGACCTTACTGGGGAAAAGGGTCTTTGCAGACGCAGTTAAGGGAAGGATCCCAAGACGTGACCGCCCTGGGTTGTCTGGGTGGGCCCTGAATCCAAGGGCAGGTGTCCTTGCAGGAGACTCACGGAGGAGAGACAGAGAGGAGAGGCCCCCGTGAGGACAGAGGCAGGGAACGGGGGTGCTGCCTCGGCCCCACGACCCCTGCAGGCCCCAAAGGTGGAAGAGATGGGGCGTCTCTGTTAGAGCCTCTGGAGGAAACATGGCCCTGCTGGTGGCACCTTGACTTTAGACTTCTGGCCTCCACAGCCGCGAGAATGCATTTCTGTTGGTGCGAGCCACACACCTGGTGGTACTCGGCTGCCATTGCCCCAGGAAAGGGATGCGCACAGTCACAGGAACGGGGTTTTCTGTGCATGGTCGCCGGCTTGGAATGGTCCACTCCTCGCCTTTCTGCGACTTGCAGTTCTTCTTTTCAGGAGGTGGCTAAAAGCGTTCTGATGGCTTCTTTGTGGCTTTAGCTCAAGATTAGTGCAAAAGTGAACAGGAAGAAAGCGGTGGAACAGGGGAGCCCTCGTCACATTCAAGTGGCACCAGCCCCCTGAAAGCCTCGGTTGACGAAGGGGTTGTGAGGGGCACACCTGGGAGTCAGCGAGGTTTATTACCCACGGAGCACCCGTGCCGGAGGTCCCGTCACGTTTGACAGAGGGGCGCGGAAACGGGGGAGGGTCGGGGGTAGAGGGATGCCACAGTTCTTCCAAGGCTGAGTCAGGAGACGTCCCCCAAGCTTTCTCCAGCAAGAAACAGAGATTAATGACTTTATTTAAACAGGGAAGAACTGACAGTTACTCTGTAGTCAAAGCACACTCAAAGGATTATGGGAAAACAATGTGCGTCTCCCACAGAAGGGAGTCCGTGGGTGGCACTGAGTTGCTGAACAAGAAATGGACGCACGGGCTCTGTGTAACGTCGGTTCTGCAGGACAGCGGTGACTCCGGTGAGACTGAACGTGGACATCATGAAGGATGGTGCCTGTGCTCGGGCAGGGGGCCCAGGGACACAGAGATTATACGGAAGGTGATTGTTTCCCCATCTTTCCTTCTCTATCGTTTTTTTTTTTCATGTGCCTGTGCAATGTTAATTAATCTGTTTGAAATAAAACAAGTCAACAGTCAAGTGTATTTTCAAGGTGGAAGTTGGGGAGCGTGACGGAGGAAGGAAGAGGAAGTCAGCGCGGAGTGGGGCCCCTCTGCCCTCCGCCTCTGTCCTGGTGCTGGGCGCCCCCCCCGGAAGGACAGCCAGGGATGGGCTCCGGAGCCCTTGGAAGGCCGCCAGTGTCCCCGAGCCCCCGGCTGTCGTGCTTGCGGGCAAGGGCCCACGTTTCAGAAAGCCGCCGTTGGCAGCAGCGCGGCGCTCCCCTGCCAGGCCCGGGCTTGGACGGCAAAGCCGTGAGCGCAGGGGATAGCGGGGCATTTCAAGGCTGACGACAGCAGCACTTCGGTCATGTGCTCTCGATGCTCTCTCTGCAGGGCTGGCTCTGCTCTGGGCATGGCTGCCCCCGGCTTCTCTTGAGGCCCACCCCCCCAGCATTAACATCTGCAGCCAGAGTAGTGCCTGGCCCACACGCGTGGGCTCACGAGACACCCAGAAATTCTGGGGCATTTTTGGACCTTTTAAATTTGTTTAGAAAAGCCGGGAAGGCTTTTAAATTTGTTTAGAAAAGAGTGGAGGATAGAGAAGTCACTACCACCCAGTGTTTTCTCTCCATTTCACTCCACTACAATTCATTCCAAAACAGATTTGGGGAGGTTACTGTGGTTTGCCGGGGCTACAGGCTGTGCCTGTCGGAGATGGAAACGGAGGAGCCTGTGCACTGGGACTGGGGGAGCCTGGGCCCCAAAGTGCAAAGGGCTCTGTGTCATGCAGCCCTTCTGGGGGCGGAAATCCTACTTTATATATATTTTTTGACGATGCTGACTGGGGGAGTCATGTAGCATCTAGAGAGAGAGGAGGGGCTTTTCTAGGACAGGCCTGGCAGCCAGAGGGCGGGCCCAGGACATCAGCAGTGACCCGTGGTGCTCCTCGGGACTCCGCCCGGTCCCTCATGGGCCGGCGCCCGTCAGTTCGCAAGTGGAGAGCCGGGAACTGGGACACTCGGCCCTACTGCTGAGAGAGACATGGACTAGAAACACACATGCGTGGAAAGGACTGAGAGCCCGGGTGGCACGCTTACAGACCCGGGGCTGAGTTCCAACCCCATCTCTTGCTGCTGGTTTGTCTGTTCTGGTCTAAACTTCAGTCTCTGCATGAGGAAAAAAGCAGCGTGACCGGGTGGGAACACATGCAGCTCTAGAATCGGACAGACTTGGACTTGAATTCGGCCCCTTGCTCTGTTTTGGGTGAGTCACCTCTCCGCAAACCTTGGTTTTCTCTATTAAAATTAGGGATAACAGGTTAAAAGTGTGTGACAACTAGACATCATAACACCAGGTCTGTCCCCAACGTGAAGTTCAAGGGCTGCAGCCAGGAGGGCACGCCGCCCAGCAGCTCATCCCCGAAACATCTGGGGCAGTTCCCACCACTCCTGTCCGTCCATCAGCGCTGCCTCCCCTGAAAGGATGACACTCGTCCCAGAAGCTTCGGTGGAGCTGGTGTGTAAAAGCTCAACTCTGCATCCTTCCCGAGCCAAATTCCCGGAACGCTTGGATTAGCGAGCCCTGGGACGAAGGGACTTGCCGTCTGGAAACAGCGCCCTGACAACTACGACCCCCGGGGTCTCTGCGTCATTGCACACGTGCGCGAGGGCTGTGCCGGTCACTCCAGACATCCCATCTGCAAAAGAAGACATGTTGCCATGAAATGTCCCAGTGGGAAGATTTGGGTGAATGCCAGCTTGTCTCTCATCGGACCTGGCGGGTAAAACACGCTCCCCGGAGCGAACACCTGTCAACCACACGGAGCGAGGATCCTTTCCGCTGGTGCCTGTATGATGCCGGGACGGCAGGGAGGCACGCAGCACCGCCGCCTGCCAAGTGTCCTCCGGGAGCTCGTCGTGTTGCTGGCATCACTCGCCCACAGTGGGCGGGACAGGAGCACATCAGGAAACGTCAGTGGAGCAATAATTAGCAACCGCGTCAGGCCTCTGGGCCCGTTTCGATGATAATGCGACATCATGGCTGTCTCGCTCGTGGGGGAACAGGGAGGAATAGTTTCTGGAAACTCCAGAAGACATAGTTCCCTTTCCCCCCAGTGTATGGGGGGAGATACCTTATCAGAGTAAAGCGTTCAGGAAAAAAACAGAAGTTCAGGAAATACAAATATTGTAAGCTGCGAACCAAAGGAGGCGTGGGTTTTCTTTGAAATAACGCAAGAAGCTAATACGGTATTTGTACAACGTCTCGTGACGTGTCCAGCATCGCCCAGGGACACGCATGCAAGGGAAATACACACCACGGTTCTGGCGGTCAATAAAAAGACAATGATGACGACTAATGACGTGGGACACAATTGGAGAGGAGAGCCTCCCGCTACTGGTGTGCGTGGAGCTCTAAGTGGTGTGACGTGAGTGTCAGTATTTAGAGCGTCAGAGAAAGAAGGAGAGGTTACGAGAGAGGCACGGGGTGGCGGGTGGACTGAGTGCCACTCGGAAGTGGGAAGGGTCCTGAAAAGGTAGTTCACACTGACGGAACCCTCCTTTTTGTCCAAAACTACTGGGCTAAACAATCAACTTACACGGTTTTATTTATTCATTTCTCCTTACCGTCTGATGGGCTTTATGCTGTTTTTTTTTTTTTATCCCAAATTTACTAACAAGAAAGCTGAGGTTCAGTGAGCGTGAGTGATGTTTCTGAGACACGCATGCAGCGAGTACCTGGCGGAGGGGCTCTTCTCGCCGTGTTGTCGTACAGACGTGGGGACAGATGGGGGTGTGGGCACGCATGTGTGTCTGTGTGTTAGACGTGGTGCGGGCAGAAGACGGTGAGAAGAGGTTGCCTTTCACATGTGAGAGGACCGGAGACACGTGTGGGAAGCGGCACGGGTTTGAGGGTGTCAGTGAAGACCCCTGGCTAATGGGGAAGGAGGGCTTAGCTTGGGAGGGTAAGACGCCAGACCAGTGGGTTAAGGAAAACCCCAGCGGGGAGGCCAGTGTCAGCCTGTGATGGGGTGCTGGGCTGGTTTGGGCTGAGAGTCAGGTGTGCACTGGCTGGCCAAGTAGGTGAACGCCCTAATTGGTCTGTGGGCTCTGGACACACAGACAGGACGTGTTAAGGACGGATACCCAGGCACGCCCTCTGATTTGACTGCCGCCCAGGAGGCCTGTGGGAAAGAGTGTGACCCTGACTCCCACTCACCAGTGGCCCCTCGTGGGTGTGGTCAGTAGGCGTGAATCTGTTCGTCCTTGGCATTGAAAACCTCTGCCCACATCAGCATCCCTCCTCTGTCGTTTCAAATTAGACAGAGCCCAGTCGGTGCCAGTCCACTCCCTGCCCAGGGGAACCATGACCCCTCCCAGGCCTGGGCCCCTGAGAAGACTTCCAAGTAAGCTTTCTGACCCCACACTCTTTTCCCCTGGGCTCCGACAGGAGCACAACCCGCGGATATGATGCACCTCCAGGGCACACACAGACTCCACCCACCATTGTCTTAGAGACTCCTGGAAGGTGCGGGAAGGAAAGAGCAGAAAACGCTCCAACTGCGTGTGGGACACACATAAGAAAAGGGCCCCACGAGAGCCCCTGGGGCTTCCCAGAGGTGCTGGAGGCATGAAAGCAGGGCTAAGCCCACTCCAGGTGAGGCGGGACTTCCTGCGGGCACGGAGAGGGCTGGGGCGTGCTTGTGAGCAGAGGCTGGGACGTCCAGGCGGGCCAGCTCCCTGGATACAAGCCGTTCTGATGTGTCCATAGGTGCGTTAAGAAATGTGCCCACAAAACCCTGTATATCCTGTGTGACTGTATCTATTAAGCAGAAACATCAAGCCTTTTGCAGTCAGGTCACTCACGAACACCAATAACTAGAACAGTAAAAGGGCAGAAGAAACACACTTTTTGGGGTCACAGCTGTCTTACAAGACTGGCCTAGGGAACTCTGAGTGGTCATTGCGTGGGTGAAAACTGCGTATTCACCCGTCTAAAGATGGGCGTTCATTTCGAAAGAGCCTGTGGCTTCCGTTCCACTTGTCCTCTGTGCTACACGCAAGGTCGCCTGAAGACAGCGTGCACCCGGGCAGCCCCCAGGTTATGCATGGGCGGGGCTCCGAGGGCTCACCGGACCCCGATCTCTGGAACACAGCAGCATCTCCCCCTAGCCCCGTGTCCCCGTGGGCTCCCAGGCAGCCTGCTCCGCTCTGTGGAACCCCGAGTTCTGGAGGGGGTTCCGTGAGCCACAGGGACGCTGACGACACAGCAGAGCCAGGGAGGGGCTGGATCCGGAGTGCAGGGACATGCTTGGAGGGAAGAGCTCAGCGGCATGGTCCCTTTCTGGCACAAGTTTTTCAAAACCGATCGCCATTACTCTTTTTGTAAAAATAACTTTTGTTTTGAAATAGCTTAGGACTCACAAGGAGTTGCAAAAATAGTACAGAGAGTGTCAGTGTACCCTTCACCCAATGTCCCCAATAACTGTGTCCCGCAAAGTCCTGGTGTGTTGTCAGGAGCCGGGCACTGACGTTGGCATGGTCCACTTAATTCGGGCGTGGAGCTCACCTGGGTTTGACCAGTGATCTTTGTCTTTTTCTTTCCTTTTTTAAAAAATATTTTATTTATTTATTTTTAGAGAGAGGAAGGAGAGAGAAAGAGAGGGAGAGAAACATCAATGTGTGGTTGCCTCTCAAGCGCCCCCTACTGGAGGGAGACCTGGCCTGTGACCCAGGCACATGCCCTGACTGGGAATCGAACCAGAGACCCGTTAGTTCGAAGGCTGGTGCTCAATTCACTGAGCCACACCAGTCAGGGCTGATCTTTGTCTTTTTCTCCCTAAACAAGTCCAATGCTTTGGAATTATTAGCTCACTTATTTTTCCAGTGTTAAAAATGCAAAAGCAAAAAACTTTATTTTTGTAACAAACTCTCCCATTACATGCTCTAAAAATTTTAACTGACCTCAAAAAATGTATATGTGTGAAGACTGAGTAGGTTTCACATTCATGCAAATTACTTAATGTTGGTATTGAAAGGCAAAGGTTTTCTTTTAAATTTCTAGCATGTATTATATTTGTAGTCCAAAAAATAACTTATGGAACAGCAGCTTTACAGATTAAACTGAGCCGGCATTTTATAAGGGCCCGTGGGCCCGGGTCCTGGTCCCACCCGCTGCTGCAAGCGGGATGAAGTCATCTTCGTTGAGCCCCTTGATCTCTTCGGCCCCGAGTTACTTGATCGCAAAATAAGGAAAATAGACTAATAAGGAAATGACTTCTAGAATTTCCTTCAGTTAAAAAAAGCCCTGTGGTACTCTGATGTATACAGTTTTATACAGAGATTATCATTGAGAGCATAGGACAGTTTTATTTAAAAACAAAACAAAACAAAACAAAACCAGCCCTGGCTGGGGTGGCTCTGTTGGTGGGGCGTTGTCCCATGGTGGGAAGGTTGCAGGTTCGATTCCCTCTCAGAGCTTATGCCCGGTTGCGGTGTGGTCCCTGGTCCGGGTATAGACGATCCCCAGGCCAGGTGTGTACAGGAGGCAACCAAACAATGTTTCTCTCTCGCATCAAAGTTTCTCTCTCTCCCTTCCTCTCTCTCTAAAAGCAATGAAAAAAAAATGTCTTTGGATGAGGATAAAAAAGTTTAATAAAACTGAAAACCAAACCAAACCAAATCAAAGTGATATCTTAAGTGAGGTTTGCACTCACTTGAAAGTTGGGGGAAAGCACGAGAGAAGATGCAGGGGCAGTGTCGCTGTGGAGGCCGCGAGGTGGCCGGGGTGGCAGACCCGGCCTCCCTTCCCGTGGTCCACCCGACCCTGGGTGACATTTGCACAAATGAAGTCAACCTTGGCAAGCCTCGATTTCCCTGTCTGCAAGAGGACGACCGTACTGGGTTAGTGTGGTTCTGAGCAGTAGAAGGGGCCCTGGAGGTAAAGCACGTGGCACAGTCCCGGGCGCAGGCTGTGTCCTGTGAGTGTCCGCGGAGGACCGGCGTGCAGCTGTGGGTGCGAGTGCAGGCGAAGCTGGGGCGGGACTGGAGCCGGTGGTGTGATCGCAGTGGGGGTCAGCCTGCCTCTGGCGGTGTGAGGAGCCTCTGGTGTCTGAGGACACTTCGAGGAGGACACATCATGGGGCTTTGATGGGATCGTCACCCAGAGATGACTGAGGAAGATGACCAGCTTTTTTCACGACACCAGAGAGAGACCCGCGGGCTCAGCGGGCTCTGAACCGGCAGCGGCAGAATGAGCCACACAGAGACGTGAGTCTGTTTTTAGGAAAAGCGAACAGGTCCCGCATACGTTTAATCTCACGGTAGAGTCTGGACTCTAAATTCCAGAGTTCATGACATCGTAACGTGAGACTGAGACAGAGGTTTGCTTTCCTGTCCCCGTCTTGCCCCTCAGACGGGTCCCTTCCCTAAAAACAAACGTCTTCTCTCCCCGCGGTGTCTGTGCTCACATCTCAGACAGAGCCTTCCAGCCGCTACACCAAGATACACGGCAGAATCACCCAGACCACAACTAACCCAATGAAAAGACAGAAAAAAATTAAAACAGGAGCATTTGTGTTTACATGGCAGCCACACAACACTTCTGTTTGCGTCAACATTTCCTGGGGGGGGTCTTCCCATTCTGCTTAGCCTATTCCTTTGGGCCGCATTTTAAAAGGTTTCGTTTTGGATTTTTCAGATAACTTTCACCCTTGCACATTTAAGACGTCGCTTTAGCATCTCACAAAACCAAATATTTCACCTTTCAGCGTTCTACCACCTGCATTAGAGAAACCCGTGCTAATAATTGCATGAACAGCTCTCCAATGACCTGGCTTACTGTAATCTTTACATTTCATCTTGGTGTTTAAAGGAAAAGGTGAACATGATTTGACTTTTCTCTCCAAATACCTCCAAAGTAAGGGGAGAAATAAAGTGCGCAGTGTCCAGTAGAGATCCCAGCCAAGTTTCTATGGAGACTGATAAAATAGAAAATGTACACGGAACAAAAAAGCCCCCAAAGAGCCAAGATAATTCCGGAGAGGAGCCGGGGCGAGGACGAGGAGGTGGGGTTGCCCTACTGCGTGTTAAGACTCACTGTAGAAGGACTGTAACTACCAGGGAAACATCGGCACGGAGACAGACAGATGGACGGAGAGGCCGGACAGAGGAGCCCAGAGACGCACTCACGCAGGACTTCCCCAGCAAGACGCAAACAGCAGGAGCTGTGAAGGAAATGGGTACATTCTACTGCGTGAGAATTTAAGCCTTCTGTCGTCCCCGAGACGCTGTCAGCAGAGTGCAAAGACAAGCCACACGGTGCCTGCCCCGCCGGCAGAGAAGCAGAACACACACACACAGACGCGAACGACCCCCAACACTCAGTGAGGAAACGGAAGGAGCCACGAGAACAGAGCGGAGGGTGCGAAGAGCTGACCCGCAGAGGACGAAGCCTGAGTGATGCGTGGCAGGTAAAAAGTGTCCCATCGGACTCCACCAGGGACATGCCAACCACTGCCTGGGGTCTCGAGCCCCCCCCCCCCCGGAGTGCCTGCCGCCGTGCCGGCGTCCCACGAGCCGGAGCGCTGGCGCGGAGGCGGACCGTCTCACGTGTGGCTGACGGGAGGCAGATCTGAAATCTGGGCCGCCCTCCGAGACCGTCTGGCAGCGCCAGCAACGCCTACGCTGCGGGCCACCCACCGTCCTGCCGGTCTGTTTCTAGATGTTTCCCTTAGACTCGTTCTTGCCCGAGTGCACAAGGTGCACTGCGGTACTATTCGTAATTGTGAAAAATTAAAAACGAGCTGACCGTCCCGCGGTGCAGGAATGGAGAAACTGTGGGATAGCAGAGTAAACGAGCTGGATCCGTATTCACCAAGGCTATGGGTTCTTGGAAATATACTGTGCAGGGAAAAAGAAGTGGCAGGAAAATATGTAGTTTGGTGCCATTTACATACATTTCGAAGGACCCCAAGTACAGCATGGTCTGTAGGCACTACCTGTGGACTAAAAGGACTAAAACACAAATAACACCTTTGTAGCAGCTACACCTGGGCAAGGAGAGTCCTGTGGTTTCGGGGGTCCCTCCCAGACTTCTCTACTGCCTTCCCCCAAGGGCTAAGGGTTGTACTGCCTTAAACTTATCCTTCCCCTTGCCCCCCTGCCCCCTGGCCACTCTCTGGCGGCTGGGACCGCAGGATGCCCGCCCAGTGGCCCTCAGCCCTCTTCCCAGGGCACCTTCCGAAGAAGGGACGCCCGGTGGCTGCTGTGGGCGGGGGGGACACGAGAGGGATGGGGGACAGGACCTGAAGGCGCACAGAGGGCTTCAATGGTGTCTGCCAGCATCAGCTCTTACAGCAGCCTGTCTGAAACGAGCGTGACGTGCCATTCGCTCGTTCCAGGGCGGTGTGTGTGTGTGTGTGTTTCTCTTTTCATTAATGGCTGACCGTTAGGCAGCACTCAGCATGTTCTAAGACACTTGCATGAACAACAAAAAGATCACATTATTCCTCAGTTTTACAGAAAAAGACTAAGTAATTTGCCCAAGGTCACTCCCTGTAAGGAGCAAAAGGGGATTCGAACCCCCTAGTTCTGGCTGTGAAGGGCGTCTGGTCTGTCTGCTCAGATTACGTCATCGTTCTTCTTGAAACACAGGTGATCAAAGTGAAAATGCCCCGACACCTGTGCTACAAAGGGAAAGGTAATCCAACTCTGTAGGAAGGTTCTTACCCAGATGTACTGGGGGCCCAGGTGAAGGTGGCATTGCTGGGGCAGGAGGGCAGTAACTGGGGTGGAGACAGGCTTGGAGTGGGGGTGTCAACATTCACCCCAAGACCTCTTGGGCAGTGGGCAGGGTGGGGCGGGAGAGTGAGATGGGAAAGAGGGAACTTGGCTTGTACAGGCATAGATTTAGGAACATTCCAGAAGGACGTGAGGATCAGCAAGAAGTTCTGTTTGGCAGTCCCAGGAAGGAAGAAGTGGGTGGGGGACAGAGATTGGGTTCTGGAAAGGGAGGGTGGGAAACGGAAAGTGAGCGGGAAAGCAAGGCCAGCCCTTGGCGGCCACAGCTCCGAGCTGCTCCGCGGGAAGACGGGAGGAGCGAGGACCGCAGGCCGGTGCTGCGGGCGGGGGACCCCCGGGGCTCCTGAGGCTGAGCAGCGCTGCTGGAGGACGAGGCAGGAGGCGACACCCTTGTGCATATGTGGGGGTGGAGGGCGGGCGGGCATCGAGAGGCATCTGCCCATCCCGCACAGATTCACCGAGCACCGACCGTGAACCAGGCACTGTTTTAGGCGATGACCTTACCAAAACGACCGAAACAGACTGAGCTCCCTGCCCTCGAGAAACTTGCCTCCTACTGGAAGGAGGTAGAAGGAAATACACAAATAGGTAAAAATAGATGAGAAGCAAAGAAATAAGAATGTGCTTCTGTTAGATGGTGCTGAGCCCTTTGCAGACGGATAAGGCAGGGCAGGGGGCGGGGCAGTGCACGTGGCGGGGTGGGGGGGAGTGGGGCTGAAGAGCAAGGGAGCCCCGAGGAGTGAGGGGGGGCTGAGATGATACGGAGACTGTGGGGTGGGGCCGGGCCACGGTGACACCGGAGGGGGGCCAGGAGGAGGCACTGCGTGTGAGGAGGACAGCTGTGGTCTGAGACTCAGGCAGCCATCAGGAACACGGACTAGCCCCCCGGGGCACAAGACACGGGGGCAGAGATGTCCTTGGTACCCAGCCGACACGGGTGCTCCCCGAGGAATGAAAGGATGACGGAGCAGCCCTCACCTTGGGGTGGGGGTGAGTGAGGCCCCCCTGCGCGCCCACACACTCTGGGGGTGTGTCCCGGGATGTCTGCGATCCTGGGGACGAGGTCCCTGCAGAGTGCAACGGTGCCCGCGCAGCCACAAGCGCGGACAGGAACACAGCTAACCTGGGAAGGGCTCACGTGCCCCTGGTGCTTGCTTCTCTGGCTGTGCGTGCCTGTCAGTTTACTCAGGCCTCACAGTGGCCCCAGGGGGCAGGGGCCTCATCAGACAAACCAGGAACGGGGTGGACCAAGTTGTCCACAGCCACAAGCTGGTGAAGGGGATGAAGCCCCCTTGAATCAAGGCAGCCCGGGGTCCTTGCTCTGGAGGGAGGAACAGTGAGTCTGGGCTGCATTAGCCTCTCAGCCTCGCAGGAAAGCGAGTCAGAATAGAAGGCTGTTTTGAGGATAGGGTGGGGGGCTGGGGAGAAGGGTTGGAGACGTTTTCAGAAGACGCCTCCACAGGTAGGAGGCCCCTCCCCAGCCGGCACAAGGCTGTCACCACTCTGAGAAGGCCGCAGCCTAAAAGTGGTAGTAACCTACCCCTGGGGGGGGGGGGGGGGAGGAGCAGATTTGAGGCTCTTAGGGAGCCAACAAAGAAGTTGTAACTCTTCAGGCCAAGACACACCACCATTTCCAGGCAGTTTCAGGCCAAGAGTAGGTCGGAAGTCCCCGGCTAAGGCACTCTGTCACACTTTGAACTGCAGGCCTCTGAACAAGACGCTTGGCCTCTGTGGGCTGCCCAGCTGCCCTTTTGAAAAAGTTGGACAGTCTCCGAGATGTCGCCAAAATCGAATCCCGCGGGGTTGAGCTGTGCAATCGGTTGCCTGTTCTAGGAACAGCTGCGGGGCCCAGGGGTGCGCGGAGCGGCCTCTGTGCCCGGAGGAGAAGCGGGCCGGAGGGGCGTCTCCGGGGCACAGGCGCTGGCCGGGGGCGCGCGTCGTTAGTTCCCTCGGGTGCACTCGGGACAGCGGAGAGGCCAAGTCCGGGGAGCCTGGGAGTTGCTGGGTGACTCTGAAAGTTTCTCCTTCTGGCGCCGAACCCAGTGCGACTGCAGAGTAGGCTGCTGGCAGGGACCGAATGGAGCTCCACGCCAAGCCGGAGGCTGTGCCCGTCACTCGCAGTCCCGGGCCGGGTCCCCCGCGCGCGCGGTGGCGCTCAGCCAGGCCGCGCCTCCCGGGCCCCTCCGCGCCCCCCTACTCCAGGGACCCGGCAGCCCCGGGAAGCACGTCCCGCGCTGCAGCAGGCACCCCCCGGCGGGAGGCGGGAGGTGCGGGCACGAGGGCCTCCGGGACCTGAGGGACCGCGGCCGCTGGCACGGCGCCCAGGGGCGTGAGGCGGGAGCGCGAGGCGGGGGGGCGGGGGAGGCGGCGGGGTAAAGCCGGCGGCCGGCGGGGCCCTCGGGTCACTCCAGCCTGGGCGGCGGGCGGCGCGCACCATGCCCTCCTTCGACGAGGCGCTGCAGCGGGCCGGCGAGTTCGGGCGCTTCCAGCGGCGCGTGTTCCTGCTGCTGTGCCTGACGGGCGTCACCTTCGCCTTCCTCTTCGTGGCGGTGGTCTTCCTGGGCAGCCGGCCCGACCACTACTGGTGCCGCGGGCCGAGCGCCGCCGCGCTGGCCGAGCGCTGCGGCTGGAGCCCGGAGGAGGAGTGGAACCGCACGGCGCCCGAGCTCGGGGGCCACGGGCACTGCCAGCGCTTCCTCCTGGAGGAGGCCAACGCCACCGCCGCCGCGCTCAGCTGCGCGGACCCGCTCGCCGCCTTCCCCAACCGCTCGGCGCCCCTGGTGCCGTGCCGGGGTGGCTGGCGCTACGCCCAGGCCCACTCCACTGTCATCAGCGAGGTAAGGGTGCCCAGCCCGCGGGGACACCGCGCCCCGGCCCGCGCTCGGCAGTGAGCGCCGGTGGGGAGAGGACGCGGCTCGGCTCCCCACCCCCGCAGACGCGGGCACTGTGACAGCCGGCCACTGGGGAAGGTCCGTGCCGGCTGGGACCTGTTGCTTACCTGTGGGGACCGACCTGGGTCGTTCCACTCTTGCAAGGGCTGTGTCGTAAATGCCTGGGAAATGCCTTCGGTTTGACTTCCCTCCGCTCGTGAGTTAACGCAGAGAAGCTGTGGATTCGGGCGGGAAGGAAACTCAGAGGAGTCCTGAGATGCTTCGCACACACCTCCCAGAGAATCGAAGCATCCAATGCTATGTCCGTTATCTGAGACCTGTTTGCACACTAATTGGGAATTACGGGTCTGCTGGCAGTAAGACCGGCAGTGTCCTGGGCCAGCGGGCTGGTGACATTGAGCAGCACCCCCCACCCCACGGTCCACAGGGAGCAAAGGAAAGGAGAAACCAGTGTTTGAAGGCAGCACAGCTTTCTCCAGCTGCCAGCATTATTATCTGAAATGCACAGGGACAAAGGTCGAGGCTTTCCAAGGAAATGATTTCTGTACAACTGCTTTGGGGCAAAGAGCGGCAATTGAGAGAAGCCGGGAAAGATGGCGTTTAAAATAAAGTTTTAATTTTTTTGTTTCCTGCTAGTAAATCACGGGAATGCAACGGGAGAGGCTACCAGCCTTGTGAAGTGGACCCTGCCCCACTTACCAGTGTTGGCTGCTGGGGCCCGGGTCGGGGCAGTCCCCACACCTTCCTGGGTGTGTTTGGGCAGGCAGTGCATGGGGGGGGGGGGCGCCGGTGGCCCTTCACCTCCCTCCCCCCGGATGCATGACTGCTTCCGCCCCAGCCTTGGGGGGCAGTTTGCATGTTTGCCTTCCGGAGTTCCAGACCTCGGGCCAGCCTCCCCGGAGCCTGGGTGGGCAGATAAGCAGTTTTACTGAACTTTGTCTGTAATCACAGATCAATTAAAAAAAATGATTGAGTGTGCACAGGCAAATCGGGGAAGAAGACATTTGCCTTTATATGCGGACATGGACATTTTTAAAGCACCTGTTTGAATAATGGGGAAACGGGGTTCTCTGGAAACGGTGTCCTCTGGTCTGCCGACTTCCTCTCTCCGGGGTCGGGACCGTGGGTCTTGGAGGCTGCACCTGTGCCGCCCTGCCACGCGTGGGTGTGCTCAGGCACTATGTGTGGGTGCAGGGCTCTGGGGGTACACCCCGTGGCAGCCCGCCGGGCAGGGCAGCGCTGCTGTGGGTTTGGGGTGCTTCAATGTCTACCGACTCCCCCTGTAGTGCTGGGGACTGCTGTACCAACCGCTGTGGTCTCGTTGCTGCAGAGTTCACAGTCGACAAGGATCAAGTGGACAGGGTGTGGGCCTGGGCAGGGCCTGCCTTACCGCCGGTGCTTCCTGCCCAAGCACAGTGTCGGGCAGCGGCACCTATTTCGTCTGGCATGGCGCTGCACCTTTACGTCCCGGGCAAACCCGAACACCCAGCTTGGAGAGTAGACGCCTGACTTTTGAAGACGTTTAAACTTCACACAAAGTGAAATGCAGCTGAAGGGCAAAAGGCGCACGCCCTCGAGGGGTGTTTTCGTGAACAGATGTGATGGTTGAACCTCAGAGAAGGGAAACACCAAATCTGTGAGTGAGTGAGTGAGTGAGCACCCAGACACGCACTTCAGAAACGACCAGCATCTGGGGTTGTTTCAAGGGGGGCTGGGTGGGTTTTTTTGAGAGTCGATGGCTCTGGAAAGGGCGTGTGGAAGGTGGAATGTCGGAAACTGGGGTTCTGGCACTGTGTCCAGAGAGCCGGATGGCTTGTGGGAACCAGCCTGCCCGGGCCCGGCTCTCCCACGTGGAATGACGGGTGGTGGGACCGGGCCCTTCACAGCGCCGCAAATGCCATCAGTGTCGTCCAGGGGTGGCTGCTGGGCATGCTCGGAGGAATGAAGGAATGACAGAAATCTTTGTGGCAAAGAAAAACAGCAGCAGAAGGCATTCCTGAAGGCCAACCGACAAGTTTTTGAAGTGTATGAGGGAGACTTTTTTTAAAACCCCAAGTTGTTTGCTTCTTCTGGTTTGTTTGCTTTGAATGTTTTGATTAGGAGGAAGCCCCCGTCTCCTCCGGAAGCTCGGCCATCCCGAGCCACTCGTGCTCTCTGGGAGCTTCTCTGCCCGGCCAATACCTCGCTGTCTTTGGTTTAGCGCACGGCTCTCCCGTTCTGTCAGGGTGATTAAAGAACTCCAGCTCTACCTTGGGCCAACACCATGTACCAGGGTGTTCTCAGAGACTTGAGGTTGGACATATTAATCACGGAGTGGGGAGACGGGGGAGTTATGTTGTGGGAGGGCAACCAGAGTCCAGAATGTCTTCGTGCGGCTATTATATTTCACCCGGGGCCGTGGTGGGGGGTGCAGCGTTGTCCTGGGTTTCCGAGCAGGCACCGAGGCGGGAGGTGGGTCAGGACCTGCTGCTGGAGACCCAGGCCGGTCTGCAGCCAGGATGGGCTGGGACACAGGGGCTCCCGCACGCAGCGCTCTAAGTCCTTGGAACGAGCTCCGGCATGTGAAACCCAGACCCTCACGGTGCAGGGGTTGCCTGGAACCTCACTGTCCTCCGCACTTCGTTCCTCTCCTGCCCCTCCCGCCGCGGTGCCACTGTGTTTCATCTCCTGGGGTCAGGAAGACAGTCTCCCAGCCCGGCAGATGCGAGGCTGCGCCCTCGTTTCCCGGACAGGGCTCTCTCTCCCCTGCACGGGAGCGTTGCAAAACGGGCACTTAACCCTCACCCACCCTCTTTTCGTCTCGCCAAGCAAAAACAGCGCGCGGAGGAGTGAAGGCAGAAGTCAATGCCAAGTGCCTGGCCGGCTCAGGCCGGCTCCCCCACTTGTTTCTGCCGCTCAAGGCAGGGCGGTGATTTTCCATCCACGTTTAACTTCTTTGGGGCAGGCTTGCGGCCCGCCCGCATCCCGTCCTTATCTGCTTGTCAGACGCGGGCGGGCGGGCGGACGAGCGTGATGCACCGGCCGGAGTCCGAGCCCCGCCGCCCAAGGGTTTCACGTCACTGCCCGGGACTGGGTCTTTGAAACCGATGTCAGGGTTTTTACATGCTTGCCTATCGTGGATTGGGATGGGGTGGGGGGAGAACTCTCTCCGGTTTCCCACCAGGAACCGGGCTGCAGAGCCCCTTTAGAAATAGGCAGACTCCTTCTTGCCCCCCCCCACCCCCACTGCCCATTTTCCTCCCCCCAGTCGAAGGAACATCCATTTGAGGGGCTGGCTGCTCCACTGAAGAGACCGAGGCTGCTCCCAGGCCTGGGGCCCTCCGCCTGCTCCGCGGTCGCCGCTTCGCCTCTCCCACATCCGACCCACAACAAAGGGCGGCCCAGCTGGGCGGGCCAGCCCGTGCGCGTCAGCGCCACCAGCGCCTTGTGCTCGCGGCTGAGTAAGCGTGCGGCGTGCTGCGTGCGCCCCGGACAGAGCAGCCCCACTCTGGCCTGAGTCTCCGATTTGCTCTGGCCGCTTGACAAAGATCGTCACTTTTGTATTTTCTTTTTTAAAAAATTTCTGCTGTTATTTGTGCCTTCCCTGTTTTTTTTTTTTTTTTTTTTTTTTTTTGAATCAACCTCACGAGGAGAACATCTGTTTTTATCATGACTTCAAAGAACCAACTGTGGCATTATTCACTTTCTATCTCATTAATCTCTCCTCTTTGTTCTGGTTTTTGGATTTGCTTCTGGGGCGCCTTCTCCAAGTTCAGTCGGACACTCGGTTCAACTATTTCCAGCCTTTCTTCTTTTCTCCGCTCAGTGTTTAAAGCTATGGATTTGCTTCTGTGTGCTTTTTTTTTTTTTGACTGCAACCAGCCAGTTTTGAGATGCAGGTTTTAATTACTATTCCATCCTCTGGATTGCTCATTTTTATTATTATTACTTCTCTGACCCATGACTTATTTAGAGGCTTGTTTTAAATGTTCAAATGTGTGTTGATGTTTTTATCTTTTAATTGTTGACTTCTGGTTTCACGTGGGTGTGGTCGGAAAGTGTGGTCTGTATGACACTGCTTCTCTGAATTTTATTAAAACCTGCTTTTTGGCCTTCTAAGCAGTCAGTTTTTATAAACGTTTTATGCGTGTTTGAGATGGATGTACAATCTTTATTTGGTGTGGGGTTTTATAGGTGCCCAATATTTGAAGTTTGTCAATGGTGTTGAAATATCCTAGATTTTCCCCTGGCTGGCATAGCTCAGTGGATTGAGCGTAGGCTGCGAACCAAAGTGTCGCAGGTTCGATTCCCAGTCAGGGCACATGCCTGGAGTGCAGGCCATGGCCCCCAGCAACCGCACATTGATGTTTCTCTCTCTCTATCTCCCTCCCTTCCCTCTCTAAAATAAATAAATAAATAAAATCTTTAAAAAATATTTTAGATTTTAATCAGCTTCCCATCTGGTGAGTCTGTCGAGAGCAATTGGAATATCAAAATCTGCCTTTATGTTGGTGGGCTTGTCAGTCTCTCCCTAAATTCCCTGCGGATTTTAGAAGTTGTATATGCGAGGCGATTTTATCGGGTGTGTGTATGGGCAAATTTAGAACTTTTAAATCTATGTAGTACATTGAACCTTTTACTGTAGCATAGGGACCCTATTTAAATCCATGATGTATATTATCTTAATGTCCGTTTTGCCTGATAGTATTATGGCTGCTCCAACTTTTCTCTAGCCGACCTTGACCTCAGCCGGTGAAGACAAGGAGGCGTCTAAGAGGAACACAGGAGGAGAAGGATGTCCAGGTCTCCACTTCCTCCTCATCGTTTAATCTGTAGCAATTTACTAACCACCCCTGGCAGCAGTGGGTGCCTTGCATTCCTGGGACCCACCCACAGAGATCCGGGATGGAAAGGTCAGGGCGGGACTCGGGGCCCTCATTTTTCACGAGCATGTGAGGCCCACGCAGGTGGTCCGTGGACCACACACACGTGGAGACACGCTGGGTGTTTCTTTATGAGGAGCCTGATGGGAGTCCCAGGGGCGAGACAGCCGTTTTGTGGTTGAATAAAGTGCCAGTACCGCCCCCCCCCCACGCCCAACACACTCTGCAGACCTTGGGCAGGAGCACCGCCCCTTTTGCTCAGGGGAGGAGTCCCAGAGCTTCCCTGATGAAAGCTGGGTCACCGCTGGAGGGCTCGGCGGCGGCGTTGCCGTCAGCTGAGAGCGAGGCCCTGTCCCTGGTTCGGGTGGGGCACCCACGGCTGAGCCTCGCTCCCTGGGCATCTTAGCGAGCCTGCCGGTGGAGCTTTGGACAAAGCCGGGTGGGACACAGCCCAGTGGGAGACAACAGATGCGTCTCTACTCTTTGACGTATGGGTTACAGACTCTTGGCACGAGGCAGGTTAGAATGGTGGAAAGTGCACACATGACCTTTGGGGTCAGATAGATCTGGACCTAAATCCCTGCTCCTCTGTATTTCAACCTCAAGGGCAAGTCACAGCATCTGCCTGAACCTCAGTTTCCTTAGCTCTAGAATGGGCATAACAACCCCTGCCTTAGCAACTGGTCTGCAACATGCATGCAGAGGGCTTGTCTTTGTGCTTGGCCGTGAGTGGTACTCAGAAACATCAGCGTCTGTTAGCATGTAGAGAGCTAACAGACTAGAGCTGAGCCAGTGGAGGTGGGGGAGGGGGAGGGAGTGAGCAGCGGGCTAGACTGGACTCCGGGAGCTGTAGTGTGCTGACCTCTGATCGAACATGAAAGTCACCAGCATGTTTGCCTTAAATATATTTTAAAAAATCTCTTGGTTATTCATTGGGCTTTAAGGGAGAGAATACCCTGTAGTTTTCCTCCTGGACGTACAGCTAGGTTATGCTTCCCAGCCTCCCTTGCAGCTAGTGGGGCCATGTGACAGAGCTCTGGTCAGGAGGGTGGGGAAGTGACACGTGACACTGCCAGAAGAACCTTCATGCTCACAACTCCCCTCTCCTTGCTTCCCTCCCCCCGCTGGTGGAGAACCCCAAAGCCCTAAGAGATGGCAGGGCCCTTAGCTGGAAGGAGATCTGTTCCTACAAGACTGCAGGGAGCAGGGCCGCCGTCTTCCTCCCCTTCCACTCATCTCGTAGGAAAGTGAAGTTCATGAGAAATAAACCAATTGTGCCAAGCCACTGAGATTTGGGGGATGTTTGTTACAACTCCTACTTTGAGCCATTGCTGACTAATACAACACTTTAGGGGTAGTTCCTGGAGACTGCAGGCACCTAATAAAATGATAGGAAGCTGGTTCCTGTAAGACAGTCCCCTCCTGGGTCTTCACACAAGGCCACCGTGACTCTGCCCACAGGTGTGTGCAGGCCTGCAGGCCCCTGTCCTCTGCAGGTGCCCCCAGCGGGCCCCAGCCCCTCGGGGCCACCCCCGGCGGGCTCCCTGGCTCTCCAATGTGCTGTTTCTTTGTCTCAAAACACCTTTCCCCTTTCTTCACAAGGACGGTCCACTTTTCACCTGAAGATGCAGCTAAGAGTTACCTGTCCCAGGAAGGCCTTCCACAGCCACCTGCCACCTGCCACCACCTTGGAGTGTCTGGTTTCCTCCCACTGCCAGTCAGCAGACAGTAGGCTTCTCACGGGCAGAGCCTGTGTCCCGGGAGTACATGTGACGAAATTATATAGCGTTTAATAAGCGCTTCTGATGAAATTACACGGCGTTGCATACATTTTGTAATTAAATGATGAGCAAAAAAGAAAGGGGCTGAGTGACAAATTTGACCCCTTTTATAATTTTGGCGAGGCCAACCCTGAGATTGACCTTTGTGGGTTAAAACACCAAAGCTCTTCTTCCCAACGGTGCTGCTGCTCCTGCTGCTGCTGCTTTTTAAGGCATTGATTCTAAATACCAATTAGAGAAAAAGGACATTTAAAAGTTTTGCTCTAGTGACTCTGATGTAGATGATTTAACATGATCGTGATATGGTGCTACGTTGTCTCTGGCATGCTTTGGGGTCACTGAACGATGTTCTGGAGTTTTCAGTGTGAAGATCCCATTTTATTCCCCAGCATGTGCAGCTTTCTTGATTCCACTGAACAGTGCTGCTTCTTAAAGGCCTACCTGCCCCAGCCTGCCTTGCCCTCCTCCCGATCATGGGTCTGCAGGGACTGCCCCCACCTGTGCAGCAGAGGGACGCCCCGACCCGTCTGCACCTGGGTTCTGTCATCCTCACAGTGCTTACCTGGGGGATGCCACCTGGACCCGGGACGGAGCAGGAGGGAGCAGCCCTGCTGGCACTCTGGGACCAGCATTTTTGTGTGCTGACGTCCATTGTGCAGAAATGGCCATTCCCAGCTGTCCTGGCACTTTTTGGCCCATCTCTGTTGTCATCCGAGAGGCGCCCCAGGAGCAGCTGGGCGCACGGCCCAGGGCGGGGGTCAGCAAGGGGCCGGGCTCACCACAGTCCGGGGGTCTGGGTAACGCCCTCTGGGCTCGCAGGGGCAGCGTGCACTGCCCCCCTTCCAAACAGAATGACACTGGCCAATGTTTTTTTCTTTCTAAAACTATTACCAAGAAAGGGCAGTTTATTTCTGCTCTGTGAGGGGAAAAGGCAAAGGCTCTTAAGGTTCTCGGTGTAGCTTTTTGGAAGGATGAGTGACTGGCGAGATGGCCACTGAGGGTTAAGGCCATTTCCCCGGGCGGGATGGAGCTGTGCTCTAAGCTGTCTGTTCTGTGCTCGCAACAGAACAGGGGGCTCTGGGGCTGGCACGAGAGTAACCACACAGGAAAACGGGGAGGGGTATGGTGTGGGGGCTGCTAAGAAGGAGAGCAAATGAATGTGATTTAAAATTTATTTTTAAACTTTAAATAAATAATGGTTTATTTTTCAGTTACAGTCGGCATACAATATTATGTTGGTTTCAGATGTAAAACCCAGTCATTAGACATTATATAACTGAGTGATTATCCCCGTAAATCTAACACCCATCTGACACTTACACGGTTGTTACAACATCACGAACTGTGTTCTCTGTGCTGCCCTTCACCTCCCTGTGGCCGTTTGTAACGACCAGTTTGCGCTTCCTGGTGCCTTCACTTTTCTCACTCACCCCCAATCCCCCTCCAGTCTGGCAACTGTCACAATATTTTCTGTATCTGTGAGTTTATTTCTGTTTTGTTTATTTTGTTTTTTAGGACCATGGTACTTGTCTAACTCTGTCTGACTTCCTTCACTCAGCACAGCACCCTCTGGGTCCATCCGAGTGGTTGCCGATGGCGAGGTTTCATTGTTTTATGGCTGAGTCACATTCCATTGTCTCTGTGGACCCCTTCTTTTTTATTCATCTGGTGATGGACCCTTTGGTTGCTTCCATGTCTTGGCTGTTGGAGATAATGATGCCGTGAACATACAGATACTATGTCTTTTTAATTTAGTGTTTTGGGTTTCTTGGAATAAACACCCAGGAATGGAATTGGTGGGTCCTTTTTTGTCTTTTGTTACACAGCCTGTGTGCTAAAGTTTTGCTGCCCCAGCTTTTTGGTTGTTTGTTTCCATTTCCATGAAACATCTTTTTCCACCCTTTACTTTCAGTCTCTGTGTGTGTTTCGATCTGAAGTGACTCGCTCATGGATGGCAGGTGTCAGGGTCTTGTTTTCTTGTGCATTCAGCCTCCCTATGTCTTTTGATTGGGCCATTCAACCCATTTGCATTTAAAGTATTTACTGATAGACATACATTTATTGCCATTTCATTAATTCATAATTTTATTATTATTTTCTTTTTCTTAAAGAAGTTTCTTTAATGTTTCTTGTAATACTGGTTTGATGGTGATGGATTTCTTTAGCTTTTTCTTGTCTGAGAAGCTCTTTATCTAAATGATAGCTTTGCTGGGTAAAATAATCTCAGTTGTAGGCCCCTGTTTTTCGTCACCTTGAATATTTTGTGCCAGCCCCTTCTGGCCTGCAAGGTTTCTGTGGAGAAATCAGCTGACAGTGTTATGGGATCTCCCTTGTAGCTCTCTGCTTTTCTCCTGCTGCTTTTAAGATTCTCCTTTCTGCCTTTAACCTTAGGCATTTTAATTATAACGTGTTTTGGTGTGGGCCTCTTTGGGTTCATCTTGTTTGGGACTCTCCGCTCTTCCTGGACTTGTGTGTCTATTTCCTTCACCAGGTTGGGGCAGTTTTCTGTCATTATCTTTTTACACAGGTTTTCAATTCCTTACCCTCTCTTCTCCTTCTGGAACCCCATGATGCGAATGCTGGCATTGCTGAAGTTGTCCCAGTGGCTCCTTACCCTGTCCTCATCTTTTTTGGGTTCTTCTATCTTGTTGCTGTTCTGATTGGGTGATTTTTGCTCCCTCATCTTACAAACGGCTGATTTAATCCTCTGCTTCATCTGCTCCCCAGTTGATTCTCTGTAATACATTCTTCATTTCATTTGACGTGTTCTTCATTTCTGACTGGTTATTTTTTATGTTTTCTAGTTCTGTTTTTGTGTTCCCTATCTATTTGTTGACGTTCTCACTAAGTTCATTTACTCCTCCCCTAAGTTCGTTGAGCATCTTATAACTAGTGGTTTGAACTAGATGATCACTTGTCTCCATTTTGTTTAGTTTGTTTTTTTTCCTGGAGTTCTGTTCTTTCACAGGGGACATGTTTCTTTGTTTCCTCATTTTCCCTGCCTCCCTGTGTTTGTTTCTATGTATTAGGTAGAGTGGCTACATCTCCCTGGCTTGGGAGAGTGGCCTCATGTAGTAGGTGCCCCGTATGGCCCAGTGGCACAGCCTCCCGATCGCTCAAGCTGGGCTCTCCAGGTGCGCCCACTGTGTGGGCTGTGCACACCCCCCAGTTGCAGCTGAGCCTTGATTGCTGTTGGCAACTTAATGGGAGGGATGGACCCCAGGCCAGTTGGCTGCAAGGACTGGCTGCAATCATCATGGAGGAGCAGCTGTGCAGAGGCTGACTCCACGGAGCAGAACTCACTTCGGCCAGGCTCTGCTGCTCGCTGAGCCTACCCCTGAGGGCGTTGCACGTGGAGGTGGTTCAGTGGTGCTTCAGTGTGGTCCAAAGCTGTCCACTGAGCATGCTGGTTCTGGGGCTGCCCAGCATGAACTACAAAGCAGACGGCTGCTGTGTGTGCTGGGCTTGGAGATGCCCAGGAGAGGCCAAGCTGTGAACCAAGGCCAGCTGCAGCTAGTGGTGAGCCTGGGGCCTCTTAGTAAGAGCTATGGGGCATGCCGAGGCCAGATGCGGCTTGTTTTGAGAGATTTTAAGAAGGTTTGAAGGATGAGCCAAGATGTGCTATTTGGGAAAAGGCAGTGGAAGCGTCTCGGGTGGACCCACACGTCGGGTGGGGCGAGGTCTCGGAGAATCACCAGGGAGAGCAAACAGTGTGAGCCGGGTTGACGGAGACTCAGCTATGGTGCCAGCCTCCCGGCTTTGGAGGAAAGGGCCTAGATAAGGAACAGCAACCTCTGCCAGCACTTCTACCTAGGAAACGCTGCCCCCCCCCCCCCCCCCCCCCCCGCCACAGCCCTCGCTCTGTTGTCAGACACTTCGGCTCCTCCCTGTATGGCCCTGGTGCTTTCCCAGCAGCTGCCCCTGCGCTGGAGCTCGGAGGGAGTCCAAGTAAGTCCTTGTGGGGGCCCTTTAAGAGCAATGCCTAGGACTCCCAAAGCCCTTTCCCCGCTGGTTTTCACAGCCAGAAGTTCTGGGACTTCTCTTCCTCGTACTGGAACCCTGGGCTGGGGGTTCTGGTGTGGGGCTGGGACCCCTCACTGCTCAGGGGGGACCTCCACAGCTGAGATATCGCTCCCAGTTTTTACCCACTACACGTGGGTGTGGGACCACCCCTTTGTGCACCTCTGTCTCTTTTGCCAGTCTCCACGTGGCTTTGTCTTCGTGTCCTTAGTTATAGGCCTTCTGCTCTGCTGGGTTCCAGGCCGTGCTGGATGATGGGGGTCCTGTAGTTTAGCTGTGTGGGTTTTTTTTAAAGATTTTATTTATTTATTTTTAGAGAGGGAAGGGAGGGAGATAGAGAGAGAGAGAGAAACACCAATGTGCGGTTGCTGGGCATCATGGCCTGCAACCCAGGCATGTACCCTGACTGGGAATCGAACCTGCGACACTTTGGTTTGCAGCCCGCGCTCAATCCACTGAGCTATGCCAGCCAGGGCAAGCTCCCAGTTTTTATCCACTACACATGGGTGTGGAACCACCCCTTCATGCACCTCTGTCTCTTCTGCCAGTCTCCACGTGGCTTTGTCTTCATGTCCTTAGTTACAGGCCTTCTGCTCTGCTGGGCTCCAGGCCGTGCTGGACGATGGGGGTCCTGTGGTTTAGCTGTGGTTTTGATGTGGTTCTGGGAGGATCTGAGGGCCAAGTTTCCCTGCACCGTCATCTTGACCAGAGCTCCGCAGTGAGAAAAAGAATTCTTGCAGTGAAACTTTGAAAACTGTGATCAAGAACTTGAAAATGGAAGTCAGAGAATGAGCATGGTGCTTGTTGTTGGATTTTTTTTTTCCTGAAAGCCTGGGTCCCAGTCGCTGATTAGTTAGTGACGCAGACGCAGTGGGGGGAAGGGCGCTGCTCCAGCGCCAGGGGCCCTGTCACGTGCTGGTGGGGACCACGGGCCACACCCGCCACCCCCGTTTCCTTACTGAGTCCAACGGTCAACTGTCAGTGGACTCCCAGGGTCCCTTATGTTTGTCACGTCTGCAGCGGAGTTTGTTCTCAGGTCCCCACCTAAAGGTGTCAGTTTCCAGAAACCAAGATGGGACTCCTCCTCACCGGGACCCCTTCCTTGCTGGTGGGCGTGCTGAGCTGTGAATGCCATCAACGGGAGGGTGGGGGTCGCTGGCACTCTGGAGCGGACTCCTGCTGCCTCCTCTAATGTCACGCGAGACCCCGGGCCTCTGGAGGGTCTGCAGAGGGGCAGTGGCATCCACCGAGCAGCCACACCTGGCAGCAGCCACACCTGGCAGCCACCCGAGGTGGGCGGGGTGGGCATGGGCCTGGGCCACAGGAATGAAGGGGACTGTTCTGATGCCAAACCCTGTCTCAGGAGGCCGGTGACCTCCCTGTAGGGTTGTTTCGGGGTGGGAGCTGGGGACATGACCAAGGAATGGGTGAGCCTCTTGCTATCCATTTTAATAGCGGTGGCTGGGACCGGGACATTGAGAAAATAATATGGAAAAATGAGCCACAGCCTCACAAGCTCATCCATAGGCACAGCCTTTGGTGTCCATTATCTGGTTATTAACACTTGCACTAAATACTTAACTGCAATGTTAACACAATGAAGTGTTGCAAAGTTGTTCTGGCGAGATCGCTTCTCTGTAGGGGGTACGTAACGTGTCCTGTGTGGGTTTTGCTGTTAACTTGTGTTGTATGCTTTATGTCTAAGAATGCCTAAAAATGAGTGTGGGGGACCATGTTTCCTGGCTTCTTAGAGAACAGTTCAGAGGAAAACTCTGGAAGCTTCTAGCAGCGTGAGCAGAGCCCATGCCTCGCATGGGCGTTTGCTGTTAGGGTGCCGGTGACAGCGACCGCTGGTCTCACTCTCCTCACCCCGGTGGCTGGAGAGTCTCTCTTCTTGGTCGGTGTCCGCTGTTTTAGCAGCGCATGCTGAGGTACAGCGGTTTACTATTTCTTGGCTTCCCAACGCGGAAATAGGAGGTTCACCTGGAAGATGTAAATTAGTTCATCAGAGTATGACATGCACACAGTTTTATTCTGTATGGGATGAAAGTCTTTTTCAGTACCGTTCACACGGCGTGGAGGCTGATCAGGCGAAATGCTGGCTTTCTCTGACACGCCATCAGCATGGTGTCCAGAACGAGACGCCCAAGGGAGGCCTGTGTAGGGGTTCCATGGGGCCAGGGCCTGGTCTGGTCATGCTGGAGGGTAGCCCTGGGGCATAGGAGAGGGGGACCATGAGCCGGTTTCCTGTTAATGAAGTCTGATGGCTTTTTAAAAAAAGATTTTATTTATTTTTAGAGAGGGAAGGGAGGGAGAAAGAGAGAGAGAGAGAAACATCAATGTGCGGTTGCTGGGGGCCGTGGCCTGCAACCCAGGCATGTGCCCTGACTGGGAATCGAACCTGTGACGCTTTGGTTCGCAGCCCACGCTCAATCCACTGAGCTACGCCAGCCAGGGCTGAAGTCTGACGGCTTTAACCATCTTTGCCGTTACGTTGTCAGGTCTCTGGAGTCAGAGCCCAAAGTCAAGCACTCAGGAGGCTGAGGCTATTGCACACACCTGAGAGAAGACGGGAACACCTGTCACCTGGCCAGGGCAGACATAAAGCGGGGGCGTGCTGCAGGCTCCCCAGGTGTGCAGCTCCCCTGTGCATGCTCTCGGCCACCTCCTTGCCGGATGGGTTCTCCCGTCTCCGACGCCTCTTCGGTGGCTGCTGATGCCCCGAGTACGCAAGGGGCGGCTCTGATTTCACGGGGCTTCTGCCAACTGGGAGTGTGGTGCGGCCACGGCGCAAGATGAAAGCCCGTGTGTCTCCGGCCCCTCGGGCAGGGACGTAAGCCGATGCCTCTGAGACACAAACAGAAGGGAGAGGTGCCAGGCTCTCTTGTTCTAAAGATTGTAGCACACTGGGAGGGATTAAGGGATCTCGGAGAAAACAGTGTGTACCTTTAATACGGATGATTTTTTAAAAGCAGCGTTTTGCAGACGTCTGTGAGAAATAAGTTTCATTTTGTTATTGTCAAATGAGTGTTTCAGGTCAAACAAGTGTAGGGACATCATGCAGATAACTGAAAATATTAACTATCCAGGCTAGGTGAGAAAATTAAATGGGGGAATGAATTTAAAGGAATTTGGCATCAACTTTTTGGAAAATCAAACCAAGAAATGGATCTTCGAGTTCCTGTAGTGCAAAGGAAACTCTTCCTAGAGCCTCCCCCACAGAGCTCCTTGACATGCGTCTCAGTGCATGGGTCTGAGCCCCCTGTCCGCCCCCAGCACCCCCAATCCGCCCTGTGTGGGACGTGTGTCTATCTAGGGCATAGTGCCAGAATTGTGATTTTAAACTAAACCAAATAAACCCAGATGACTGTACATTGCAAAGCCAAACGACACTGCCTTTGTACTTATCTGCCCCGTAGATAATTAGATAATGGCCACTGTGGTTGCAAAACTCTGCGAAGAAGTCATCACATTTTAAATCTGAAATGGCTTGGGGTGGCCTATGATTGAGGCACAGAAGAGGCTCAGCACACAGCCGTACTTGTTTGGGGAGTGAGGGCAACGTGAGTAGTCCCAGGGGTCCCAGAGGCCAGGCTGGCAAAGTGGGCGTGCTGCTGCTGTGCGGGGTGGGCGTGGCTTGCCAACGTCATTTGTGTGGGGTGCTTGTCTGGCCATCCATCTGGCCCGTCCTAGGTGCTAAGTGACTGTGATCATAGCTGTTGATTACAGCTGTTGAGGAAATCCACCCAGACAGGCGGCCGGAGCCTGGGAATCTGGGGCGCATGGTGAACCCCTAGGCCCAGGGAGGCATGTGTGGGGCAGGGCACCAACATCCCAGCCCTCGGGCTCCTGGCAGGGGGTCCGCTCCTGGATCTGGGGTGGCCGGGACTCATGCTAAAGCTAAGGAGGGACCCGGGAGAGGAGGTCAGAGCTGCAGGTGTTGGTAGCACATCCTCAGCCTCTGTTTCTCGGGCCTGGAATTAACACTGCCCCCATGCAGGTGACTCGGAGGGCCGTGTGAGACCACACCCAACACACACAGGTCCCTCCTTCCTGCTCTGGTCTGGGGTCGCTGGAGCCAGACTGGCTCAGGCCCCACGCCGGGTGCTGGCTACAGACAGAGCAGAAGATGCCAGGCTGGGGCCCGGACCTCTAAACCAGGGTGATCTCAGGGAGGGCAAGACCACCACGGGCGGCGGGCATGGGCAGGGACCTGGCCATCTGGAAGACGCTCCTACTTACATTTTACATGAACGAGAGAACAGTGTCGGCTTTGCCGGCTGCAGTGGGGGTTGTTGGGCGTGGGAAGCACCGTGGAGGTACAGGCGCTCCCACTGTCCTCACGGGCTAGGAGCTCTCGGAGGACGGGACTGTGCGCGACTCAGATTTGGGGCGCGTCCCCTGTTGCTCCCCACAGGGCAGCCACAAGGCCTTGCACAGTAGATGCTGCCCCTTGATCTTCTTCAAGTGTCACCCTGCTTGTCCCTTCCTGCAAGAAGCCTTCCAGGCGCCCGTGGGTCGAGCAGGGAGCCTGGCCGGAGACCGAGGCTCTCCACAGCCTGGCCGCAGCTGGCGCCGGGGGCTTCTGCAGTCCTTTGCCTGCCCTGCAGCGGCTCGCCGTTCTGAGCGCCCGCTCCAGGCTTGCACGTCGAGGGACAGCTCCTTCAGTCCTTCTGCAGCCCTGTGACGTGTGGGTGCGGCTGTCCACGTCACAGGGACCGCGTCTGCAGCTGGGGAAGAGCGGTGGTGCAGCTTGTTCGAACCCGCCCAGGTGAGAGCCGGCAATCAGGACTTGATGGGGGCGTCTCCTCCGGCGCTCAAGCTCTTCCCGCCGCGCGGAATCCATGCCCCGATGGGTCCACGTCCGCATTTCCTCCGCATCCCTCCTTGTGCCCTAGCTGCTCAGGGCAGGCACCGCATCCCTCCTTGTGCCCTAGCTGCTCAGGGCAGGCATGGTGCTCGGGCCCCTCTGACCTCTCCTCAAAGGACATAAGAGACCCAGAGCTTCCTACCTTGTAGACAGTCGGTGCCTATTTGTTGGCTGGATTCGTTGGCTTCATCTGGGTAGGTGAACTTTCACTTTCTCACGGACGGCGTTCCAGGGCGGTTTGAGCTGGAGGGTATTGTTGGAACTGCTGCGCTCCGTGACCTTAAGGACCAGGTGGCGGCCAAGGGGAGGCATAGCCTGAGGTGCACACTGCAGCCCTCGGGCCCCAGCACGGAGGGCGCTTGTCTGGCCAGCTGGGCTGGCAGCCAGGCACCTGTCTGCCAGCTGTCACCTCACACAGATCTGGGCAAGGTGACTGGTCACAGTCACTCAGAGCATGCACCCAGCTCAGCCCTGCCTCCCCCGGGCCCCTGTTGGAGTCAGGGGTTTTAAAAAGCACTGAATTACCGTTCTAACACGAGGCTCTCTCCATCACATTTTTTTTCCCTAAAAGCATCAAAAATTTTTCAGTAAATCTGGACAGCAAAAGGGCCCTGAAGGGGCCGTGCTTAGGAAGACACGAGTGGGGTTCCTGCCTGCATTCTAGTTGTCAGTGAGACAGATGTGCCTCTTGTCTTGGGACAGTTTGCAAAGGCCACCTCATATCCCAGTTTGCTCGTGCTGTCGTGAGCGTCTGACTGCAGAGAAAAGACAGAAAGTCTCCCTCCCCACCCCGACAACCTGTGAAATAAGCACGTGGCAGTGAAGGAGAGCTGGTGATGGTGAGCACCGAGGTTCAGGTTGGGGTTGAGGCAAATCTGGGCCAAACGGCTCCCTGCCCTAAGCCATCCAGTTCTCTCGACATGTGATAGACACTAAAACCTAATCCGGGACAATCATGCCTTCATACCCAGCAGGGACAGAAGGCCACACCGCGATGCACCATGGATAAACTACAGTCACTGATACACATTTCCTGCTGAGAAACGTATTTGCCTCTTCAGTTCCCAGAAAACATGAGAGCACAGTAAACAGTCACCTGTTTAATCCTCGCGCACCCCGGGAAGCGCAGGCTGCTCCCTGGGGAGGACAGCAAGGCACAGGGGGCGTTAGCCACGGGCCCCAGGCCGGGACTACAGTGGGGAGAGTGGGCGGAGACGTTTCTCAAGTCTGAACCGGCAGAAGATTCATTGATATGTCTAGAATACCAAAGGGACTTCCAAAAAGCCGCAAGAAAAAGCAAAGTCTCATAGGAGAATTGACAAAGGATAGAGACAGTTTTCATGGAAAAAACAAACAAACAAAAAAAACCCCACACAAGGCCATTAAGCATCAGAAGCGATGCAGATTCATCCATAATCCGAGAAATGCAAAACCGGTGATGCCCAGGGTCGAAGGTTCCGGGACCACGGCTGGAGGGCGTGCGGAGCTGTTCCCGAGCACAGTCTGGAACGACCGATGGAAACGAAGTGGCCACACACAGATCCTGTGACCCAGCAGTTCCACTCCCGTGCATGAACTCCAAAGGACATTCTCAGATCCACCCGTCGGGCTGTGGGGGCACTTGATGCGGTGTTACGGGGGTGGCGGGAGTTGGAGGCTATCTGAGAGAGGGACAGTCAAACGCAGGGACGTGCCCCATGCAACAGCCGGAAAAGATGGATTAGATGCTCACGGAACATCACTGGTGACCCCCAAGGCACAGGGCAGAGTACAAAAGTAAGAAACAGAAGGAGGTATGGGGTACAATGCTGCTTACGTGAAACGAAAGCTCTGTGCACGGAACACAAGGTAGCTCCTGCCAGAATACAGGTAAGGAGATGCGCCTTAACCCATGAGGATGGCTCCTGTGCGGGGGCGGGATGGGGCTAGGAATAGGGATAAAATACAATAAGTATGCAAAATGAGATAGGGGTCTTGATTAACCAGTGATGATAGGGCTGGGTGCCGATGTGTGCATGTCGCACGTGTGGTCATCTATGCAGAACTCCTGCAGGGGAGGTGGGCAGTTGGAGAGCGGGCGCTGCCCGCACTGAGGCTTGGTGGCGAGGGCTGTCGGTCACTGCTGCGGACGCTTTTCCCAGCTGACGGACGGACGTGCAGGCTGGCCCCAGGCGGTGCTAGGGGAGACGCAAAGCCAAGGTCATGCTGTGGCGGTGCTGCATTTACAGTCGATGAGTCAAGTGCAGGCAGATGGCTCCAAAGTTAATTTTGAACAAAGACTTTGTTTAACGTGTTGGGAGGTCAGAGAAACGAGTCACACCGGCAAAGTTTAGAGCATGCAAACAAGATGGGGTTTTCAGCAAAGGAAAAGGCACCAGATTTGTTCCCAGGAGGATGCAGCAGACAGAGATGATGAAACCCCCAGTCAGTGAAAGGACCCCATCGATGGTCCCTCCTCACCCAGCGCCCTTACCCCGCTGCCTACAGGACAGACTCCGAGAAGTGGGGCCTGTTCAGGGCAGTTAGCTGGGGGGTGGGGTGGGGGGCAGGGAAGCCACTGGCATTGACGGAACACAGCCTGGAGACTGTCACAGAGTGACAGGAGGACGTTTCTTCACTCGGCACAGGACCAGCAGACGCAGTTGGGTGGGACGGATGTGTGACAGCTCTAATTAATTGCCTCTCTCGAGAGCTGAACAGCCAGAGAGGCGCTTGCTCCATTGGGAAGGAATTAAGGTTTGAATCAGACCCATGTTTTTAATAGCTCGAGTCTGTTCAGATGCCTCGGGGACCACATTATGTTTTGCTTTATCTAGTTTATATTGTTTTCTATCGGTGATACTTTTTACTGTGGGACAAGATCCATTTACTTGATTCATGGGCCAATCATTTAGTTATCTGTCTGAGATTACGGAATTTATTTTCAGCCATAAAAACATAGCAGGATGTGTTCTAGGTGCTTTGAAATGTATTACCGATAGCATCAAAATAGCCATACAAGGGAAGTACTTGTTATTTTCTCATTTCCCGAAGGATAGATCGAGGTGGGGAGGGCATGCATGATGGCCCAAGATGGAAAAACATGTGAGAGTTGGTTTTCTTCCCAGGTCAGCCGCGCCCCAGACCAGTGTCCTGCCCCCAGAGCCATGGCTCATGACGTTTCGAATCGCCCAGAAAGCTTGAGAAACTCAGTCTGCCGGGCCCCCTGCCCTGCAGTTCCTGAGTCCGCTGGTCTGGGGTTGGACCCGAGAATGTGCATTTCCAAGTTTCCAGGTGCTGCGGATCAGCGGGTGCCGGGACCACACTTTGAGAAGCACTGGCCTAGAAGGGGCTTTGCTTTAGCTGATGGTTCTTTCAGGGTGGGCTCACCTGAGGTGTGAATGGACAATGACTCTGTTCTAGGAGATGTCACGTGAAGTTCGGGTTTTCCTCAAAGTTCAGCTGCTGCTCCTTGGTGAGCCCTGTTCTCGCTTCTGGTCCAACGTGTGTATCACCGGAGAGCGGGCTCGTGCAAACGCCATACTGGCCACAGCACGTTTCTGTCCAGGGAGCAATCGGGCCTCGCTCGGGTCTGCGGAACCAGTTTCACATCCTGCCGTGAGGCCTTGATGCCATGCCCTTGATGCCACGCCCCTGCCTTCAGATCTTCAGTACGACCCAGCCTCCCTCTGCTCCGTGAGTGAGAGCCGGCTGCCGCTCGGTGCCCCTCTTGCCCTCCACCCACACGCCCCCTGAAGCCACCCCGGGCACCCTGTCCTCACCTGTGCAGCCGCGGGTTCCAGCCTTGCAGCTTGCTGACTGGTCTCTCCCTCCGTGTACCTCTCCCTGGGCCCTCTCTGGGGACCCTTCCTCCTGCCCCTTCCCACCCAGGTCCTCGGGGCCATCCTGTACGCCCCGGGGGAGACCCCTCACCTGCCTCGTGTCCTCACCTGCGCTCCAGGGACCCCTCAGTGCTGCTGAGCACCCCTCCTGTACGCACTCACCTCCACGGTCTGCCCTCTCTATAAACTTCTGCCCACCCCTCCCCACTCACACGTTTCCCTCGCTCTCCACAAGTCCCCCGGAAACGGGAGACCAGCACACTGCGTCAGTGTGCTGCCCCCAAACCCAGCACTGACCGTCTCTGCCCCCATCCCTTCCTCCCGACGTCCCAGTGGCGGTCACAATAGTTTGCCTTGCGGAGGCTCACCTGTCCCTAAGCTCGGGTCCCACCCGCTTCTTGGGCTCCGCTGCCCGTCCCCTTCTGCGGCACTCCCTGTCCACCCCTCTCCAGCGCCCCTTCTCTGCAGGCACCGCCCGGTGCCCACCCCCCGCTGCAGGCGAGGACCCCTGCTTCCCCCTCGTAGCACGTTCTTGAAGAGCTTCTCTCCTCTTAGTGCCTCCACACCCCCACCCTCCTTCTCCCCTCAGCCCAGCGTGGTCCCCTCCGTCCCCACCATTCCACGGACTCAGCCCTTGCTGGGGCCCTGGGACACCCCCAGCTGCTGCCCGATCCCCCTCCCCATTCCTGGTCTTGTGTATGACAGTGGAGTGTCACCTGTGCTGACAGAGCATGACATACTCCTCAGAGACTCTGCTGCCGCCCGTCACCCACTCCCAGGTCGCTGCTCTGCACCTGCGCGTTCCCGGGCGTGTCTCCTGTGCACCGCACCTGCCCCGGGCACTGTCTGCTGAGGCCCAGCAGGGGGCGCAGCCGGGCACCCCGTCTGCGGGTCCTGCACCCTGCTAGGAACCAGGAAAGATTCCAGTTAGCAAATGGGGACGTAATACAGGTTAACTAGCGTGCATTCCGTCATCTCCGCTGTCGCCCTTCTTTCCCAGGGGGCGCTCTTAGGAGATTTCCATCCGGATGAGTTCTTTTCGCCGTGGTTCACTTTCTTGGTGACTCGCCGCCTGCAAACAGCCAGGCCTGGGAGCCTGGGAGCGTGCTGACGGGTGACCCCGGAAGGCCTGGGTTTATTTGTTCAACCTTCCTAATGAGGCCAAAAGTCAGTCGCCTTTCAAAAAGCCACGTCAACAGGCTGCGGCGGCACGCCGACACTTTCCAGGCCGTTGGGAGAGTCTCTGCCTCATTCACAAGCGAGGGAAAACGCATCGGAACTCACGCCTGCGCAAAACCACCGTCCCAGCGAGTCCGGGGACGCACGCGGGTCCCACCGGGGACCACGCTGCCGTTTTCGTAGCCCCGCCTCCAAACCCTGAACCCAACGGAGAAAAACGCATGTAGCCTGACCCCGGGGAGTTTTCTGGAATGTTTTTTTTTTTTAACATTTGCACTTAGAAATTCACTAAAAACTTCAACAATGTGTATTTCATGTTAGAAATGCAAATGTATTTCATGGAAACTGCTCAGTTAAAAACTACAAAATATTTCGAAGAAAAACTTAATACACACACCTAATACCCCAAATGAACCAATGTGAGCGTGTTGCCATTTTTCCTCTAAATTGTTTTAAAAGAAATGAACCGTGGCAGATGAAGCCGGGACTCCAGGCCCTGTCGCTGTGCAACAAATCACATGACTGCGGTGACTGGAAACAACCGCCCTGTCCCACAGACTCTGTGGCTCAGAGATTCCGGACAGACACAGAAGAGAGGCCTCGTCCCTGTTCTGCGGTGTGTGGCTCAGAGGAGGAGAGGGCCGGTGGCCGTGGGGAGGGACCATGGGAGGTGTCTTCGTGAGCGCATCTGGCACCGCTGTCAGTGGTGGCCTCGTTGGGGTCTGACAGCGGGAGCAGCTGCGCGGGACCCTCTGTGCAGCTGGGCCTCCTCCCGGCGTGGTGGCCCCGCACGCCTCAGCAGGCCCCGAGCTCCAGCGTGGGCATTCCAGCTCATAAGGCAGACTTGGCCTCTGCTTTCAGGGCCACCCTTGGCAGTCACACGGCAACAGCTGGTTCCAGGAGGGTCACAAGCACCGAGCCAGAAATCAAAGGGAAAGGGGCATTAGACTCTCCCTCCCGGAGGGAGGGGGCGTGGCAAGGCTCTGGATGGGCAGGTGGGACCGGAACTGCTCCGGGCACCCACCAGTGTCCTGGGCTTCTGGTACATTTCTTCAGTTGCCCTACAGATGTGGGCACCCACGTGCCTGTCTTCCTGTGTCTCTGTCTTTCTGAAAACGGGCCTCAGCGTGCCGTGGAGGTGGGTGTCAGAACCAGGCCTTGTTAATGCTCTGACATCATGACGGATCGAGCCGGGTGAAGGGGAACAGGGCGCCAATCAAGCAGCGTGTCCCTCTGATTTAGTTACGCTGCACTGGCCACGTTCTAGCGCTCTGATCATTACTCATGAGAACACACGTCGTACTTAGTGTAGCCTTTATGGTGTTTCAGCTACACCACTCACTCCCTCGGTAGAGGTTGCATGAAAACAAAACATAATAAGAATCGTAAGACTTGTAAGTTCACATTTTGTATGAATCAAATTAAACGATGGATTCTAAAATGCGTAGGAAACTGTGTCGAGCTGGGGAAAGGCCTGTGGTTGTTACGTCTCGCCACCACGTTCTGCGGTGAGCTTTTCGTGTGCTCCAGTCCTGCCCTGCGCTCCCTCCTTCTTTCCCTCGCTGGCCTGTCCCCTTCGCTCCCTGCCCCTCTCCGGGTGTCCGAGTGCAGCCAGCCCTTCCACGCCTGCCTCCCGGGCCGCTCCCGCACAAGCCTCTCCCGACACAGACCTTCAGCTGGAACGCATCTCTCGCTCTTCCACGCTTGCCTGGGGTTGGAACGCATTCCACCCTGTGCTCTGTCTCATGTTCTGCGTCACCGCTGCTCCATTCCTGCAGGCTTCCTGCACACCAGAGCCCAGCGTGCCTCGCACCCGGGAGCAGTCTGCGGAAGTCTTCTGGATGGATGAATGAATGAATGAATGAACGAATGAATGAACAGTCTTATCACCATGCTTAGCTTGCCTGCGGCACCTCGCTCAGCTTCGACCCCATGAAAGCTGAAGTACTTTAACTGTGGCTATACCTGGTGGGGCAGAGAAATCTCCCCCGGCCTCCCTGGAGTCACGTAGGTCCAGGGAGAGGAATCCGGCCTCTCTGACGGGGGCGTTGCCCATGACTCACACCTTCCCGCCCCATGACGCACACCTCTGGCGATGCTGCTCTCCAGCTGGGAGCAGATGTGGGCTGGGGAGACCCACAAGAAAGAGGAAAGACTTCGCAGTGGGGAGGCTGTTCGGGCTGTTTCTGGGATGGGTGCCAGCCTCCGGTTTCAGCATTAAGTCATGGAAACGAGTGAATGTATGCCTTGTGTCTACCTGCAACGTGTGTGCTCTGCAGGGACAGGGACACCTGGGACACCCAGCGTGCGGAGAGAGAGTGAGCACCATCTGCTTGCTGAGGGGCTGGCTTTGGGGGTCTGAGATCTGCCACTTTCCCAAGCGGGCGGCTGGACAGCGTCCCACAAAAGACCGCATCGTCACCGCGGTGGCAGCATCTCTCTCCTGAAAGTTATTGGACTGGATCTCGGCCTGTGGCGTGAATCGGGGCTCACAGCTAGACCCCCCTCAGTGCACAGAGGCAGCACCCCTCCCTTTCTGAGCTGCCCGTTAAGACCAAACGCATCATCTTTATTTCACTTGAAATAGCTTTTTGTTTTTCAGTGACAGTTGACATATAATATTATGTTAGTTCAATGTGTACAGCCCAGTGACTAGACTCTATATAACTTACTAAGTGATCACCCCAACAAACGTAGTACCGCCCTGACACCATACACGGTTATTATAATGTTACTGACTGCATTCCCCGTGCTGTACTTTACATCCCCATGGCCATCCTGTAACTACCAACCTGTACTTCTTAATCCCTCCGCTGTTTTCACTCACCCACCCAACCCACATCACAGTTGGCAAGCATCAAAATATTCTTTGTATTTTTGAGCCTATGTCTCTTGTGCTTATTTATTTATTTCTAGGATCCACATATAAGTGAAATCATAGGGTATTTGTCTTTCTCTGTCTGACTCACTTCGCTCAGCACAGTACCCTCTAGGTCCATCTGTGTGGTGGCAAATGACGAGGTTTGTTCTTTTTTCATGGCTGCATCGTATTCCACTGTCTCTATGGACCCCTTCTCCTTTACCCTTTCAGCTCCTGATGGACACTGAGGTTGCTTCCATGTCTTGGCTATTGTGAACGATGGTGCCATGAACATATGGGTGTGTATGTCTCTTCGATTTAATGTTTTGGATTTCTTTGGATAAATTCCCAGAAGTGAAATTGCTGGGTCCTTCTTTGTCTCTTCCTATATAGCCTTTGTTTTAAAGTTTATTTTGTCTGGTATAAGTATTGCTACCCCAGCTTTTTGTTTATTTGTTCTTTTCCATTTTTATGCAATATCTTTTCTTTTTTTTTCGTTTTTTAATATTCTTTTTTCTAAAGATTTTATTTATTTATTTTTAGAGAGAGAAGGAAGGGAGAAAGAGAGAGAGAGAGTGAGAAGCATCAATGTGTGGTTGCTGGGGGTCATGGCCTGCAACCCAGGCATGTACCCTGATACCCTGACTGGGAATTGAACCTGCGACACTTTGAAATATCTTTTCCATCCCTTTACTTTCAGTCTCTGTGTGTCTTACGATCTGAAGTGAGTCTCTCATGGGCGGCAGGTGTAAAGTTCTTGTTTTCTTGTCCATTCAGCCTCCCTATGCCTTTTGATTGGACCATTCAATCCATTTGCATTTCAAGTAATTATTGAGAGACATGCATTTGTTGCCACTTTATTATTCACATTTTTATTTGTTTTTTTCCTTTGTCTTCTTAAAAAAGATCAGTTAACATTTCTTGTAATACTGGTTTGATGGTGACAATCTCCTTTAGCTTTTTATCTTTTGATTCTATTGTAAATGATTAGCTTTGCTGGGTAGAGTAATCTTAGTTGTAGATCCCTGCCTTTCATCGCCTTGAATAGTTTGTGCCAGTCCCTTCTGGCCTGAAAAGTTCCTGCTGAGAGATCAGCTGGCAGTGTTATAGGAGCTCCCTTGTAGATAACGAACTCTTTTCTCTTGCAGTTTTTAAGATTCTCTCTTTGTCTTTGACCTTTGGCATTTTAATTACAACATGTTTTGGTGTGGGACCCTTTGGGTTCCTCTTGTTTGGGACTCTGTGCTTTCTGGACTGGTGTCTACTTCCTTCCCCAGGTTAGGGACGCTTTCTATCGTTATTTTTTCACAGAGGTTTTCAGTTCCTTTGCTGTCTCTTCTCCTCTGGTACCCCACGATGTGGAAGCCGGTGCCCTTGCAGTTGTCCCAGGGGCTCCTCAGATTGTACTGCCCTGATTTTTTAAGACTCTTTTTTTGCCCTGGCTGGTGTAGCTCAGTGGATTGAGCTCAGGCTTCGAACCAGGCCATCGCAGGTTCGATTCCCAGTCAGGGCACATACCTGGGTTGCAGGCCACGGCCCCCAGCAACCGCACATTGATGTTTCTCTCTCTCTTTCTTTTTCTCTCCCTTCCCTCTCTAAAAAATAAATAAATAAAATCTTAAAGACTCTTTTTTCTTTTTTCTTTTTGCTGTTCTAAGTGGGTGGTTTCTGCTTCCTCATCTTCCAAACTGCTGATTTAATCTTCTGCTTCATCTACTCTGTTATTGATTCTCTGTAGTATATTCTTTATTTTAGTTAATGTGTTCTTCATTTCTGAATGGTTCTTAATGTTTCGTAGTTCTGTTTTTGTTTGTTTCCTATTTGTTGACGTTCTCACTAAGTCCATGTACCGTACTCCTAAGTTCACTGAGCATCTTATAATTAGTGTTTGAGCTAGGTGATTGCTTGTCTCCACTTCGTTTAGTGTTTATTTTCTGGAGTTTTGTTCTGTTCTTTCATTCGGGAAGTGTTTCTTTGTATTCTTATTTTGGCTGATGTTCTGTGTTTGCTTTTATGTATTAGGTAGAGCTACTACATCTCTTGGGCTTGGGAGAGTGGCCTTATGTAATAGGAGCCCTATAGGGCCCAGTGACACAGCCTCCTCGGCCACCTGAGATGGGCACTCCAGGTGCACCCGCCACGTGGGCTGTGTACACCTTCCAGTTTTAGTTGAGCCTTGATTTCTGCTAGCACCTCCGTGGGAGGGATTTACCCCCAGGCTGATTGACCCCAAGGACTGGCTGCGACCACCGTGTAGGATCAGCTGCACAGAGGTCGACCCCACAGAGCAAAGCGCGTTTCAGTAGGGCTCCGGTGCCTGCTCCTTGTTTGAGAGATTTTAGGAAAGTTTGAATTGTAGGTCAAGACAGAGTACTTGTATGGAAAAGGCACTGAAAACGGCTTGCGTGGGCCCACAGTTTTGGTGAGGTGGGGGGTCTCGGTGCATCACCTGGGCAGGGGTAGCAGTGTTACAAGGTTGGTGGGTGCTCACATGTGGCACCAGCCTGCTGGCTCTGTAGTGGGGGGGCTCGGCAGAAGAGCAATGGCCTCTGCCTGCACTCTGCCTGGGAGAAAGCTGCCCCTCCAGCTCTTGCTTGAGGCCAGACAATTCCGTTCCTCCCCATGTGTCCCTGGTGCCTTCGGAGCTGCTGCCCCAGTGCTAGGGCTCAGAGGAAGTGGATCTGAGTAAGCCTGTGCACGGTTCCTTTAAGAGGAACACCTGAGACTCTAGTAGCTTCCCTCTCCCTCAGCCTCAACCCCTGCTGGTTTTTACAGTCAGAAGCTACGGGGACTGCTCTTCCTGGCACTAGGGTCCTGGGCCGGGGGGCCTGGTGTGGGGCTGGGACCCCTTGCTCCTCAGGAGGGACCTCTGCAGTGGAGATAACCCTCCTGACTTTTATCTGGCGCCATGGGTGGGTGTGGAACCCGCCCATTCTGCGTCCCAGCCCCTCCTCCCAGTCTCAGTATGGCTCCTCCTCTCTGTCCTTAGTTGTGGGACTTCTGCCCAGCTAGACTTCAGACAGTTCTGAATGATGGTTTTTCTCTAGCTTAGTTGTAATTTTGATGTGGGTTGGGGAGAATTCAAGCACCTGCTCTGCCATCTTGATGGAAACCCCGGGGTCCCTATTTCTTGTGCTCGGTAGTTTGCACCTCTCTTCCCCGAAGCAACTCGTTCCAAGAACAACATGAAGCTTCGAGAGCAATGCTCCGAGGGAAGGAAGCCTGCCTGACTGCGACGATCCCAGCTTTTTTTTTTTTTTTGCACTATATCAGTTGCAGGAAATTTTAGAGCAAATGTGAGGCAATACTCAAGTGGCAAAAAAAAAAAAAAGATAGTAGCTCACTTACTAAAATGAGATAGTTGAAGGAAGTGTGTATAATTATTAACATTTATTTATTTAAATGAAAGTAACAAGTAAAAATATCAAAACCAGCGAGTTTTGCATATTTGTTGCATTATGCATCTGTTCCAAGTCAGAGTAGTTTAAGAATGATCTCTTGTACTTATTTAGGAAAAGAGTGTGTATTTTAGCAAGTTTCGAAGACTGCATTTTCTTTTTCACGTGGGGATGAGCGGCAGCGGCCATGAGGCAGGGCGCACCTCAGGTCGAAATGGGGGGTGGACTCAGCCATTAAACGTTTCAGTTAAGCCTCCTCCCCGCTTACCCACTGGCGTGGAACCACCCACATCTCTAATCTCCGTCCCCTCACCTGTAAAATGATAGTATAGTCACATCTCCCTCTGGGGTTCCTGGGAGACTAAATGAGATAGCGTGTAAACCAGGCAACCCCCCTCAAGCCTGGCACGCAGTGTACGTTAGGTGTCGATGAAGAGCAGTTTCAGCCACCAGAGTCCAGATGCGGACCCCGCCGTAGCACTTACGATAAGGCGTCATCTGTGAGTGCGCGCGCACCTGAACACCTGGGTGGGTGGCGTCCAATGGCCACAGTGCTGAAGCTGCTGTGCAGCTGTGTCCTGCTTCGCCGGTCCCTGCGTGTCCCAGTCACCCCCTGCAGGGAGACTTCCTGTGAGAGGCCTTAACACAGGGCGTTCATGAACACCATTCCCATGTTTTGTTGCAAAAACTCCAAGGAATCACGATAAAGAGTGTTTTAAAGTTCATGAAGAAGCAAATGTTTTCCGTGTGGGGCTGTGTGCAACTAATCGTAATGCAGCCCCGGGTCCCAGGACCCACCAGACGGCAGTCCTGGGTGACAGTCATTGTGCCCTGGAGCTGGGACACCCAGAGTGCAGCCCGGTTCTGACCTGCCTTTCGGGCCTCCCCTGACCCTCCCCGACCCGGGCAAGGACCATCCGGGGGCATCCCAGGGACTCTGGGGGAGGCACTGCTGGGCGGGGAGGGTGGTGTGTATGCGTGTGTGTACGCGAGTGTGCCGCAAACACTCCTCAGTTACACAGATCACAAAGCCGTGTCTGCACTTTGGGACTTCAGGTCAAATAACTACAAACTTCGCAGTCACCACCGGGACAGTCCCGCAAAGCTCTCCTCTCCAGGTGGGATTCGTCAGTCATCTTACCGTCCCTGGCCTTCCTCCGAGCTCTCCACCGAAACCCCTCCCTGGCCAGCACTTCCCCAGGATTCAGTGTGTTCTCAAGTCTCTTTTCCCAGTTCTTACCAATTGGAAATTTTATCAAAATAAGTTGTTTTCCGAGCCCCCCTTAGCCTCGCTCTCACACACAAAGCAAGGGAGCAGGAAGCCAAAGAGGTGGGAACCCACGGAGGAAAGGAGGGAGGGGCCAGGCCGTTGGCACCAGCTGCTCGGAAGCGAAGGCGGGACTCCAAGAGTTTTGTGGCTTTGAATCGGTTTGCCGTTTTAGCCTCGAGGTCACCTGTCGACGCGTGCCAACAGTAGCCCCTGCTGTTCTTACTGGTTCGGTGACTGTTCCGTTTCTCTCTAGAGCTTTCCCCGCAGGCTCGCCCCTCCCCTGGTCCCGCAGACGTACCTGAGTGGGAGGAGCATCCTGGCGATCCTAGCACTCCCGCCACCTTCACGGACGCCGGGAATGTCAGAACAGGGGAGCAGGGGCCTTCAGCCCCGTCTGTGCAGTGTCTCCGAGCCGGATGTGCAAAGAAAATTAAGGCTCAGAAGGTTCCAGAATGATGTGTTGAAGTCAGAAAGGTAGTGAAAAGCTTAGACTATGGCTTTTTAGCAGTCATCTCAAAATCAGTGATTTTTTTTAGACGTTTAAAACAGGCATGTATGAAACTGGGAAAATACCTAGGATTTAAACTTTGTCGGCGACTTTTCGTATCCTGGAGAAGCTGAGTTTCATGTGGCACTGTTACTGGTGTTTCATCAGCTTGGCTGACGGTGTCAGGGAGAGCGTACTCTTCTTAGAAAATACGGACTTTGGCAGAGTTTGAGAGGGGTGCGTGGTACTCTCCGTTCCGACCAGATGATGAAAATCTTTGGCGACTGTGCTTTCCCAGTGGGGGAAAGTGTTGCCAATAATTTTGAAAGACACGAAAGTCTAGGAAGAGGCAGGAGGTCTTTCCCTCCATCCTAAAATTGTTCTTAGGGAGGAGTGCTTCGTGGACCACTGTATAAATCGTGAGATCCTTGGCCTCTCACGTTGGCAGATCTCTTCAAGGGGCTGGAGTCTAGGGGTCCCGGGAGAGGCCCCAGGAGTCAACAGGACACCCCCTGTGTTTCCGGGGGACGTGGGGTGGGGAGGGGGTGTCTGCTGTTCTTTCCCAAGAACAGAGAGGAGGTCGTGTGTTTTCTTTCCTCAAAAGGGATGATCACGCTTATTCTGGGACTTACTATTATTCATTATGATTGTTTTACTATTTACTTGTTACTGGTTTTCCTGTGTGTGTTTCACCCGCCCTGCAGTCGGATGGCTCCAGACTCTCTTCCTGCCTTTCTTGAGCTCTTACAGACCAGAGAGCTGCCGAGTAGCACTTTCCATTTAAGAAACATTTCCCATGGTATCCTCTGGGACTGTCTTCAACGTGCCAGGCAAGTGTGATAGAACTAGTTTTTGCACCAGGAAAAGGCCTCAAGTCTCTTGTTTCATGACAGTTAGTTCGGTGCCTTCCTCTTCCCAAACCAAGGAATCTGAAAAGGCATCGAAAGGTTTAGTAATGGCCCTGGCTGGTGCGGCTCCGAGGACTGAGCGCCGGCCTGTGAACCAAAAGGCCGCGGGTTTGATCCGGTTCAGGACACATGCCTGGGCTTTGGGCCAGGCACCGAGTGGGGGACGTGTGATTTTTCTTTCCTATTTCAGTACTTGGAGTTGGTGCATTGCTGTGTTCGTTGTTGTATGATTTCAAATGCAAATCCGTCCCCAGTGGAACTGCAGTTGGGGGTGGTCACGGGGCTGTGACTCCAGCTGTGCCCTTGTCCTTGCCTCTGGCCCGTCTGTATCTTGTGATTTCCTGTGCTCCTGCTTTCATGTTCACTTTTATGTGGATTTTATGTAAAGTAACTAATTACTGAACTAAACTTTTTATGTTTTATTTATTTTACTTTTATTCTTTCTTAAACTTGGTTTTTATTGCGGACACGACTACAGAGGTCCCCATTCTCCGCCCCTCCACCCTTGCCCACCTCCACCCAGCATTTTGTTTCCAGACTATTGAGTCACATCACGCATATACCAGGTTCCTTCAGATGTCCCCACCTCCCCCGACGATCTCAGAGCAGTGTTCTCAGGGAGGGGCACAGCCGCAGTTCAAAGAAGCCACAGTCACTTTAATTAATGCTGAGGCTAATAGATGGATCCTACATTTCTTTTTTTAAAAAAAAACTAGCGTTTAGCCTGGCTGATGTAGCTCAGTGGATTGAGCTCGGGCTGTGAACCAAAGTGTCACAGGTTCGACTCCCAGTCAGGGCACATGCCTGGGTTGTAGGTCATGACCCCCAGCAACTGCGCATTGATGTTTCTCTCTCTCTCTCTTTCTCCCTCCCTTTCCTCTCTAGAAATAAATAAATAAATAAATAAAATCTTAAAAAAAACTAGGGTTCAAAATTTTGTGGGGAAAAGGGATCTCTATGGAATGTGCTTATGCATTTATTTAAGGAGATCTGGGTACGAGTTACACAGAAGAGCCTATAAATTAGCAAGTTGCTTTATGTAATCTTTTTAAAAAAATTGTTTCGTAGTAAGTTGGAATATGGGAAGGTTAAAACAATTAGGATAATTCTTTAAATCATAATTTAATCTTTCACCCCAAATACATTAATTTTGCTTGTCATGACTTGGCTGCATGTCAAAACTCTTATACATTAGCATTCCTTTTTGAAAATAAAGATTGTGGTATGTTTACATAGTGTTGGGAGAAATTAAAACTACCTAATCCCTTATCCAAAATAAAGAATTGCTTCATATATGTCACATATTATTGTCACATATTCAGTGGCTTAAATACAGACATCCATAGTGATGTGTCGGAGACAGAGTCACAAACTCAGAAACCGCATGCAGACTACAAAACAGTAGCTGTCACCTTATTTTTAAAAAAACATATACATATGTGTATATGCGCCGATAAAAGTCTGGAAGAATATTTATATCAGGGTGTAATTTCAGGTGATCATAAATAGCTTGTATCTTCTAATTTGAAAATAGTCAACATATTGCTTAGATTAAAATTTTTAAAAATTACAAGCAATGATCTTTTAAAAATAATTTCTTTCTTTCTTCAGCTTTTCAATCCAGTGATATGGAATGAAAATGTTGTAGTAAATCAGGTTTTCAAACCAAACAGGGACGTGCAGTCTGAGAAACAACAAGTTTACTTCGGAGACAAACAAAATTATGGAACCGAGACTATTTTGAAAAATTCAGGATATGTGGTCCCAGCTGAGATGTTTCACTTCAGGGGCTAATGGGAGGTTTTTTCTTTTTAAATGTTATTATTATTGTTTTTATCCTCACCTGAGGCCATGCGTACAGATTTTAGAGAGGGGGGAGAGAGAGAGAGAGAGAGAGAGGGAAGGAAGCATTGATTGGTCGCCTCCCATGATGCGCCCCAACTGAGGGCGGACCCTGCAACCCAGGCATGTGCCCTGACTCGGAATCAAACCCATGACCTTGGTCTATGGGCTGACGCTCCAGCCAGCTGAGCCACACCGGCCAGGGCTGCAGTTAGCAAAAGGTTTCGGTAGGCAGGGCAATACAATCCAGTGTGTGCGTTTCATCTAGGCCTTGGAGAACTACAGAATGTGATGTTATCAGACAGAGAAGAGATGGAAAAATAGTGTATCAGAGATAACAGCTAGAAGCTCAAAAAGGTAGAAACAATTCAAATAGTGTGCAAACTGCATGCATATAGTTTAGTGTAGCTGAGAGTGAGAACCGATGGGTGATGAGTTTGAGAAAATGTGCTGGGCCACTATGGAAAGCACCTTGAAAACTTTATTCTGTAAAAATTGGGGAGCTCTTAAAGATTTCAATCAATACAGGGATGACCTCATTTTCAGGGCATTTGTTTAATCTTTCAATTACAGTTTCCATTCCATATATTTTTAAAAAGATTTTATTTATTTATTTTTAGAGAGGGAAGAGAGGGAGAAAGAGAGAGAGAGAGAAACGTCAATGTGTGGTTGCTGGGGGCCGTGGCCTGCAACCCAGGCATGTGCCCTGACTGGGAATCGAACCTGCGATGCCTGGTTTGCAGCCCGAGCTCAATCCACTGAGCTACACCAATCAGGGCATCCCAGATTATTTTTTGTTAGTTTCGGGTGCAGCATGATGGTTAGACAATCATGTGCTTTCCAGAGTGTTCCCGGATCTTTCCAGTCCCCACCTGGCGCCACGCGTGGTTATTACAATGTCGTTGACGGTATTCCTCATGCTGCGCCTTGCATCCCCGTGACTGTTCTGTGGCTACCAGTTCGCACTTCTTAATCCCTCCGCCTTTTTCACCCCGACCCCCTGTCCCCCAAACCCTACCCCACCTGGTAACCCTCAGTTTTTCTCCATATCTATGAGTCTGTTCCTGTTTTGTTTATTGGCGTAGATTGTTCTTTAGATTCCACATGTGAATGAAATCGTATGGTATTTGTCTTTCTCTGACTTATTTCACTTGGCATAATACCCTCTAGGTCCATCCATGCTGTCGCCAATGGTAACATTTTATTTTTCTGTGGCCAAGTAGCATTCCACTGCATGTATATACCACAGCTTTTTCATCCACTCGTCTACTGATGGGCATTGGGCTGCTTCCAGATCCTGGCTGTTGTAAACGATGCCGCAGTGAACACAGGGGTGCATATATTCTTTTGAATTAGTGTTTTGGGGTTCTTGAGATATATTCCCAGAAGTGAAATTGCTGGGTCAAAAAACAGATTCTGTTTTTAATTTTTTGAGGAGATTCCATACTGCTTTCCACAGCAGCTGCACCAGTCTGCATCCCCACCACCAGTGCACGAGGGTTCCCTTCCCCACATCCTCCCCAGCACTTGTTTGTTGATGTGTTTATGACGGTCATTCTGGCAGGTGTGAGGTGGTATCTCATTGTGGTTTTAATGTGCATCTCTCTGATGATTAGTGACATTGAACATCTTTTTATATGCCTCTTGGCCATCTGTATGTCCTCTTTGGAGAGGTGTCTATTCAGGTCCTCTGCCCATTTTTTAATTGGGTTGTTTGTGGGTATTTTGGTATTGAGTTGTAGGAGTCCCTCACAAATTTTGGATATTAGTGCCTTATTGGCTGTATTATTGATGAATATCTTCTTCCATTCAGTTGGTCGGCTTTTTGTTTTGTTGATGGTTTGCTTTGCTGTGCGTTAAAGAGCATGCTGGGAGGTGGGAGAGGAGGGGGGATGGGGCGGCCATTAGAGACTGTCTCTGGTGGTCCAGGGGGTTGGGCTTAGTAGCTGATGACTTCAGAACAGCTATTAGGAAGGTGTTCATTCAACCTATTAAATGATGTTCAAAGAATTAAAGGATAAATGGTCTTAATAATAGAGAATCTCAACAGAGAAATAGGAACTTAAAAATAGAAATTCTAGAGCTGAAAAGTGCCATGAACTGAGATGACAAAGTCACTAAGTGGGCTCAGCAGCAGACTGGCAGTGGCAGAAGGGAGAACACGTGAACTTGAAGGTCGATCTGCAGACACGACCCAGTCCTGAGAAAGAGGAAAGATTCGGGCAGGCGGCAGTGTCCCCGGTCCAGCGCTCAGCATCCCAGTTCGGACCCTGCCATTGGCTTCAGACCAGGGAGGAGTGGCCGCGAGGGAGAGCTGCCTTCTGCCGTGAGAACTCAGGCCCCAGGACCAGGCGTGCTGGGGACAGGAGTGTAAGGGGTGCAACTCGACCTAGAGGGAAGTTCTTGACTTGTGTTTTCATGCTTTCAGTTATTTTCTAAATGTCCTTGAAACTAAATTTCATGGAAAGACTTTACAGAAGGCAGTCTCCACACCCCACCCTCACTCCTCTCTGATTTCCACAAACAGTTCTCTTAGCTGGATTGTCCAGGGGAGCAGCCAGTCCACCCGCCCCAGCCCAGCTTCGCGGGACGGTGTGTCCAGCTTTGGGGGACAGCGTGTCCAGCCCCCAGACCCCTTCTTACCCCCTCCCCTAGCCAAGTCCACTTTGTTTCCCTTGGTGAGACTCTCTCCCACCCTCCTAACATGTGGCTTTACATGCAGTACAGAATTTCTCCGTTTTTCCAAAGTGTGTGTAGTTTTACATTTTTCTAAGATACATAAAAATAATGCGTACGTCATGCAAAGAAAACACCAGAGACTATGAAAACAAAACCACCTGTCATCGGACCACTCAGCATTGTCCGTTACCTTAGTGGGTCCCCTGTTCTTCTGACATTTACGTGTGTATGCTTTGTATCATATAGATTCTGTACACTTACGGAATCCTACACCTTTATAATCTGATTTTTAAATCTACTAAAATGTGGATTTTTTTTCCATATCAATAGACATAGGCCAATAGCCAATTTTGGGTTACTCGGCAGAGAAAGCTGAATCCGGAGCCAGGGGCAGCAGGAGGGGGGAGGAGGGCACTTTGGGGGAGGGGCAGCAAAAAGAGGGAAACAAGCAGATCCTCACCCTGGAATGTGGGGGCCGAAGGGCAAGTGCCTGCCGGACCGAGGGCTCTGCCCCCCCACCCCTGCCTGAGGCACTTGTTCCCCTCACAGAACTCCTCTCGTCTCTAGACACTCTCCGTCATTCGGAGGAATCATAAACACCTTAGAAAGAGTAACTGCACGTCTTCACCACAGAGAAGCAAAGGGGCTTGAACTTCTAAGATCTGAGGGCGAGTCAGTAAATTGTCATTAACATACGACGAGGCGTCGTAATTACAAAAGTAGACTTCAGTGTTTTCGTCTCTCCCAGCCTCACACGCTCGGACAAAAAGGCCTCTGTTGAAAGGACATCTGTCCATCAGGTCCTGAAATTTACTTGATTCACCGTACGTGAACGCATGGCCATTATAGACCTGGAAGGACACCTTGTGTGACAATGAGGCTCTACAGACCTGTTACCGTGGAAGGTGCCCTGTATCCCGGGTGAGGTTGCCCCACTGCAGGTGGCCGTGGCAAGGTCTCGCATTTCCTCTCGTCTCTGGGACTTTCTCTCATGTCCCTGGAATCCTGCTCTGTCCCGGGGCCAGGCCATCTGCTCGGGGCTTTCCGTCTGCGCTCTCCCAGACTTTCCCTCTCTCCTTGAGGACTCCCTCCTCCCTCTGTCCCCAGCTCCTTTGACGCCTCTGGTTCCCTGAGTGAGAGACTCACTGACCCACCCCCTGGACCCCGCGCCCTTCTCTGTCAGGTGGAGGGCAGACCAGTGGTTCCTCGGCCTAACATCTGAGCTGGGCTCCCACGTGCTGTAGGCGGAGCTGAACCTTGGGGACACGTTCCTGTCTGTGTGTCCCGGTCACCCATCGCCCTGCTCCAATACCCTCCTTTCCCCTTTGGTCTCCTTCTAAAGCCAGCTCTTTGTCGAAGGGACTGTCCTGTCTCCCCTTCTCCGTGTGTCTGACGGCTCGGGACCCCACGGCCATTTCTTTCTCGGGGGCCCTCTGGCTTTTGCAGTCAGTCCCCTTGGGTTTAGACCTCAGTTGCTCGACCTTTGCTTCTTACAAGTTGACCTTGACTCTCTGAACGGCGGGTAAGCTCCTTGGGGAGGCAGAGGCAGGGCATGTCTCGCGCTGGTACTCTCCCAGCCCGGTGTGCCTCAGTCCTGCCGACCCCCGCCCCCAGGGACGCTACGTGTAAACACCCGAAGAGTTGTTTTTGTGTCTGCAGCTCATCGTGATGGGTCTTGCCTATCATAAAAGTGTTCATTTTTTTACTATAAAGTAATGCTACCCATCACGTTAAAGACATTTTCATTATGACTCGAATTAGTGATGGCATCCCTTCCTGCCATGGAGACGCCACCCAAATTCTTCTCTTTTGTGATTGCAATAATTTGTAAGTGTTACCAGGCTTCATTGTGGTGTCTTCTCATTGATGTGAGATGAAACCCGCCCATGGAGGTCAGTGTGGAATTGTTTTGGCCAATGATAAAGATAGCCGTGGGCACCCCACACTCCAGGGTCAAACCCAAGGCATAAGTGATGTTTTCAACCTCCGAGAGGGGTCTCATGGCTACTGACTTGGAACTAAGAGCTGCTTAGAAATGGTTCCGTTTGCCAATGGTTCCATTTGCAAAGTCAGAACAGAGGCAAATGGATCTTGTCACTTCATGTCAGAGACTTCCCTTCTCCTTCCACGGCACAAACAGTGACGAGTAAGATTTCTTGTGGTTTTCGCTGAAGCCACATACCGTGATGTCCTCTGAGCTTAGAGCCTCTTAGGCTCATCTGAAAGGCTAAACCGGACGACTGTGGGAAAGCCAGCTGCCGGCCATCGGGGTCCATTCCCTGGGACGTAAGGAGCCAGCAAGTCCCCTCTGGAGCGTGGAAGTCTTTTGCACACCTGCATTTTTTTTTCCTTCTTATGGCTTTTGACCTTTGTATATTGAAGATACTCTGCTGCTCTGGTTGTAAGGCTATTTAGAAATCAAAACTTGAGCAGTAACTTGCCCCAGCATTTATCATTGCAGCTCAAATTCACATAATGTCTATTTGGACTTGAACAACCAGGAAGAGCTAAGAAAAACCCTTGGTTGGAAACCCTTCAAAAGTATCTCATTGGGCTACAGTTGTGCTTTCCGCAAAATGAGGCGAAGTAATCCTTTCATGGTTACAGAAAACAGTTGTCTGAGTCTTTTATGAGGTTGGCTTTCTGCTGCAGCCCCGGGGGACTAGTTCTCTTTGTGTAAGAGTGACTTTGGAAACGGATGAAGGACAGAATGGGCACACGTGGATTTATGAGCACTTAAAAATAATTGTAAAAATCTTTGCCAGCGCGCACTTAACAACACGATGCTCCACTTGTTCTAGGCAGATTGCCTCAGGAAAAGGGTGAAAGCAGTTATGTCTTTGATCAGACTTAGGTAAATTGGACAACAGGTGGTTTTAGGTCTTTGTGGGAAAGACAAGTTTCTAGCCCCGTGTTTCAGGAAAAAGGCCTTCGCTGATGACGTCTGCTGACCTCTCTCGAAACACGAGAGACGGGCTGCAGACCCAGGGCCATTGCGACAGCAGGCAGCGAGCGCAGAGCTGACTGGGGCTCCAGCCGGGAGGCAGGAGTCCCAGCCAAGCCTGTGAGCATTATGACTGCCGCGTTTGTGCCCTCTGGAAACTTGAGTGTGCTCGGCGTTTCCTTCCAGGTGCTTAAGTTGCTTGTTAGTTTATTTTGTACTCTTACAGGATGGCAGTTCCCGTCACACACGCAGAAGCCAAACTACGCATTTTGAGCAGGAAGGGATTTAATGAAAGGGTTTGCACTGCTGCTCTTGCAGAAGGGCTGGACGCAAGGAGGGAGAGATCGGGAAGGATGGAAACCCCTGACTGCTCCGCAGCTTTACGGAGCCCGTGGCTCCTTATCCCTTTGCCCCAGGTGGTGGGGAGTGGTGACAAGCACTGGCTGACTTTTGCAGCCACCAACCCCTGTTGTCACAGCCACGATGGGAACTGGAGCTGTGGCCATAGCCAAGAAAGGAATTCCCACCTCCTCCCACCTGCCTTTTGGTCTGGTACTAGGCCCCCCCAGGCTGGCAAAGGATTCTGGGAAATGTAGTTTCCCCACCTCCAGCTCCTGGGATGCAGCACAAAGCCCAGAGGGCAGAGGACATGTGGCCCTCACGGTACTTTAGGTGCCATCACAGCACCTTAGGAAATACGAAGTGGTAGCATTTTAATAATTCAGATGTTTATTTTTAGTAAATTTTAATGTAAAGTGTGAAAAAGTCATTTTGACAGTTTCTCCTATGTGAGTGAAAAAATGACCAGCTTTATGTTAAAGCGTATTTAGTTGCAGACTTAAAGAATGTTTGGGGGACATTTACGTGCACACAGTTCAAACGCAGATAAACAGATGCATGAAAGTGCTGGCTCTCTCTGGGCCCTGAGCAGCGCACCTGCACTCCCAGCCGACCCAAGTGTCTGACATCCGGCCAGGCCCGCGGTGTGGGTATTTGGATTTGACACCGGTCGGGGTTTTTCTGAAGCAAAATGCTTTCTCTGGCAGCGGAATCGCCTGTCCGTATTCCGAGATTATGTGTACTTGTCTACTGGTTGCATTGTCTACATGTTTAATTCCAGCGGGGAATTATTTCGGATAAATAACCGTCTTCAAGTTTACTGGAAATTGTCATGCCTTGAGAAACCAGGGCTTACACTGACGATAAAACGGCCCTAACTGACCACAGCTGCTACTCATTTATATGTACGTAAATCTGTTCACGTCTTTCATCTGCGTTAATCTCAGCAGCTCTGCAGATGGGCTAGCGACTACCGTCCCCATTTTTATCTCTCGCCGTGTCAGGGGACAGGTCATTAGCGGTAGAACCAAGGCAGGGGTTGGGTTCTATAAGTAAATATGACAGTTTGCTTATGAATATGCATTTGTGAGACGGTTGCTGTTGCAACAACATTCATTTTCATGCTCTGGTCTAAAGCGGAAGCCTGTTAGGGTGAGCACGCCGTTTGGAGGGAGGCGGAGGCAGTCGGTGGAGGGGAGGCCTGGATGCTTTGACTGGAGTTTTCAGAGCCTCTCCCTACACGTGTTCCACGTGGACCTGCCGGGGAATATGGGTGCGGGGAGGGGCCTTATTGCCGGTGTCCCCCCTCCCACTTTGCAGAAGGAGTCCTGCCTCTCTCCCGTCTCAGATGGTACACAGATGGGGTGGGGGGTTAGAGCCTGTGGGGACCAAACAGGGGAGCAATTTGGAACGTTGGTTTTGGTGTTAAGGAAGTTAAGGAAGTAATCAAGAAAGTCAATGACCCTTAGATGTGGTTAAACAACTTTTTGTAAGTCTGGTGGTTTCCGTTTCTTTCCTTACAGCAACACTGTAGGCGGACTTTACTAGCATGTGGTTGGTTAGTAGAAAAGTAGAAGTAATTTTGATGATAGATTATGGATCTGGCATATAACTGAGAAAGAGGCAAAAGGGTTGAGTGACATGCTGGTAACAGAATCCTCTCTGTTCCCATTCATTTTTTTCATATAGACAAGCTTCTTGGCACATACATTCATAAAAATGAAAAAAAAGAGTAGAATTGAGGAAACTGAGTTTGAGCCCTCATTGGTTCTGGTAGTGAGCATTCTTCATCTACAGGCTGCGAGAACCAGCTGGGAAGGGCTAGACTTGCTTAACATTCTGGAAACGGAGAGCCATCTTTCCAACAAAATTTCACTCTCGTGTAATGATTCTGTTCAAAATTCACTGTACCTTACGTTTTTATCAGTTATGGTCTAAAAGTAGCTGTCATTGTAACCTAGTCAGAAAACAATCTAATATTTAGAGACTAGATTTTTAAAAAAAGATTTTATTTATTTATTTTTAGAGAGGGAAGGAGGGAGAAAGAGAGAGAGAGAGAAGCATCAGTGTGAGGTTGCTGGGGGTCATGGCCTGCAACCCAGGCATGTGCCCTGACTGGGAATCAAACCTGCGACACTTTGGTTTGCAGCCTACACGCTCAATCCACTGAGCTATGCCAGCCAGGGCTTAGAGACTAGATGTTTATATAGAAGAACTTTTAAATTAAATGTTAATTTATATACATAATTTATTATATACAAAGGTATAAACAATAATAATGTTTATTTACCTCACTGTTATGAATACAATACACAGTGACACATAAAATACTAGGTTTAAAGGATGTGAGAAGGAAAATAAGAATCAAGAGAGGAAAAGAATCGATAATCGATGCCAAACTTTGGAGATTTGGAGAACTTGTTTTCAGTGGGTGGTGGTAGATTTCAAATGGCCAAGGTGCTCAGACTCCGTTGGATACAGTTGAAAGAGTGACGTAGCAACACTATTTGCAAATGTCAGTAATTTATAGCATAGTAGAAGTTACACCCTTGGCTGTTACCGAAAGGGACAGGGAAACGTTTCATAAATCAATGTGAAAACGCATGTGATTGATTTTTAAATTTTCTTTAAGGCGTGTACCAGCAAAACTATGTGCCAGTCACTGACCTGCACCCGAGATAAGGTCAGGCGCCTTGAGGATAAGCGTGGCCACATGTCCTCTGAGTGTCTCTTTGTCTTCCAGTTTGACCTCGTGTGCGTCAACGCCTGGATGCTGGACCTCACACAAGCCATCCTGAACCTGGGCTTCCTGGCTGGAGCGTTCACCTTGGGCTACGCAGCCGACAGGTAGGCATCGCTGTGGCAACACAACGTGCATGCGTGGAGATGGGATGTCGTACGTTAACTGCTAGAAAAACAGACTCACTAGATGCAGGAAGCAATGCTAATTCCTCTGCTTGTGACGTTCACGCTGGTTCGACTGGACTCATTCTTTTCTTCTTAAACTGTGTCCATCTCCTTGGTCCTTGAACTGCACGGGTGGGTCTGAGAGCATCTGAGTGGAAGTGCAGACCCGCCAGCGGTGGCTCCCCCGGGGCTGACAGGCAGCGGGCTGGACGCTGCGGGTTCGTCCCGTGCGCTGCAGTCCCGCGCTGGCTGTGGTTCGACTCACTCAGTCATAGGTCAGCCCCTGCCAAATTTGGTCCATTTAATGAAAAAAATAACAAACCTTGTATTTTATTCTGCAGATTTAAAACTCTGCAAAGAAAAGTTTTCCAAAAACCATTGAAAGAGTTTTCTCTATGTAACCTTCACAAATGTACCGGTCCGTGGCAGACACAGTGCTCGTACATGTTCAAGGTCACACATTCTATTCGATATTCCCGTTTGACATTCTTGATGACAGCTGTCGTGCTCGTGTTTAGCTGTTCCTTCATCCCAGTTCTAACTGTGAAAATACTTAGGGTAATTTAACAATTCCCTCCGTACCCTATGGAACAGGGAGAGGAAGCGCTGACCCTTGACCACACCTGGCTTAATGTTGCTCCGGTCCCCCTAGCCCAGCCTGGGCGGGTCCTGTGGTCCCTGCTTGCAGCCCAGCTGGCAGTGCTAAGGGTACGTCCTGGACACCCATCTGCAGCAGTGCGTGAGCTAGTGCGAGACAACAACACACCCTGCAGCCGGCTGGTGATCTGAGTTTGACCCGACCTGGACTTCAACGTGGGCGGAGCCCGTGGTTTCCTCCTCCGACCCTTCGACCCTTTGTCCATCTCTGAGGTTTCTCTGGCTGGCCCCATAATCCTCGTCTGCATGCAGCTCTCTCCTTAACCCTTCGTGTCCGATGCGCTTTTCCTGTGTTTTATTGGCCCCACCAATTCTTCTTCTTTTCTTTTTTTTAAATCTCCCCAACCTAGCATTTTCCCTCTTGGCTGGCTACAATTGGAAGTTGAGTTATGTCCTTTTAGCATGTATTTCTTTAATTTTGTTTTTACTCTGCTTAATTTAAACAATAGGCTTTGCCGCTTCTGTGTGTTTCTCTTGCACAATCCGTAAACATGTCTTCAGAGCAAAGGGACGGCACGGAAGGGGGTACAGTGCTCCCGGCTACGCTCCGGGAGGAGACGGCCCGTATCCTCGGAGATGCCCCGTATCCTCGGAGACGCCTTGTCCTTGGGAGAGGACAGACCCCCGAGTGATTCTGCCCCTGCAGGGCCGGCCGTCCGTCAGCTCCTTCTCCTCTTCATGCCTCCGACAGAAAGGATCACTAGCAGCTTCACGGGCCATGTATCTGTGGGGGGAGGCAGGGAGCGAGTTTGAAAACTGGGCCTACTGCCGCCTCCGCTCTGCTGGCTGACGCGACAGGATGCGTGTGTGAATCTGGTGGACGTTGCTAGGGGAAAGTGTCACCACGGCAAGTCTCTTCAAAGTCGCCGACGATAAACTCTCTCCAGCTATAATGTGGCACAGTTCTGCGGAGCCATTTAGCATTGGATTCTCAGATCTTCCGCCCGTGATACCTTGTTGCCTTTTTCTAAACTGTGTAGTCCTATGAGGTGAATGGGGAAAACGAAATACAGAATTTAGGGGCAACTCACACTGGCCTGAACTTTATACAGAGCTTTCTTGTCAGCACCTCCTTGGACCCTCTGATCACAGTCTCACTGTGGAAAGGTTAGAAATACACGTTTCTACACACGTAGAGGGTGCACACACACACACACACACACACACACACACGGGGTCTGGCAGAGGTGACGCCTGCTCCGGTGCGGTGGGTGGGGTGATATTACGGGTGTCACGATTTATAGTTTTAAATTGATCATGTCACCCAAATATCATGCAGTGCTTGAGGGTGATATTGTCATGTTACAGAATGACAGGCTTATAATTTCGTAGTAAAAAGAGGCATTCTTTATGCTGGACCGTGTATCTGTGTGTGTGTGTGTGTGTGTGTGTGTGTGTGTGAGAATACTCCCGGAAATGAAGCTGCAGCCCAAACCTTCTGTGGAAAAGGTGCCCAGGTGGATGGGTCTGTCCAGAAAGTATCCAGCCGCGTAATGTGAAAAATAGAAACATTTCTTGAAGAAGATACCAGATACGAAAACCACTGTACATAGGACAGTGGTGCCTCAGTCCCCTGAAAGTAGGCACCTCGGGACCTCACACAGTTCTCCCAGTCGCCATCAGCTGCCCTGTTGTATTTATCTGAGTCTCATCAATGGTCTGAAATCTCTGCTCTTTCAAAGGTGATTTTAGTTTTGGGAAAAGCCAAAAGTCACGGGGCACCAAATCTGGGCTGTAGGGGGGCTGAGTCACCTGGGTGATTTCATGTTTTTCTAAAACGCTGCATGAGACGTGATATCTGAGCGGGTGCATTGCAGAGACAAAGTCACCCATAGCCGCGGCCTTCTGAATCATCCACACAGTTTCCGTGGAGGAATGTTCAACCTTAACGCAAAATTTGATGCAGAATTATTGCTCTGCTCACTCAGTCATTGTGAAGGCGACAGCCACACAGTGCACATGCTCACTCAATGGTGTGTACCGCCCCCGCTGACTAGTACAATGAAGTTGTCATTGTCCATGCATGTGCATTCCAGTCCTTTCTCCTTGGCTGCCAGGTCACATCGATGTCACGCAAACCATCTTCATTCTATTAATAATGGCTGGACTTTTTCCGGACAGACCTCGTCGAATACATGGCAAGAACAACAGAACAACAGAAGCAAACGCACGAAACCCGAGTCTTGGTGAAGTTAAGAAATTTACCTCCGAATTTGTCCTTCAGCCTCTTTTCACAACACTCAGGCTGGTAGTCTTTTTCCTGGTGTTGGAGATGATGTTTAAGGTGACCCTTCCTCTCTCTTTCTCACGAAGGTACGGCCGAATAGCCATTTACCTAATATCCTGTTTTGGTGTTGGCGTCACCGGTGTGGTGGTGGCATTTGCGCCCAATTTCCCTGTCTTCATGGTCTTCCGCTTCTTGCAAGGCGTGTTCGGAAAGGGGACATGGATCACTTGCTACGTGATTGGTAAGACACTGCCACACAACCCCCTGTCTACCTGAGGACCGGGGTTGGGTGGGTGAGAAGGGTGGGCTAGGCGGCCTTCCTCCCTCGTGCAAGTACGGCGATGCTTCGTGTGGCGACAGGACTTCTTTCTGCAAACAGCGGGGTGCAGGGGCAAGATTCCGACTCCTTAGGAATTGAAACGCCACCTTGCTTCAGGGGACCGGATATGGGGTATCACCAAATAGAGGGGTGACCACTGTCTGGGACCACCATACTGTTATCCCATGAATTTTTCTTCTGCTTTTCTTTTTTAGAGATTAACTTTTATTAAAATTGCCATAGTTCCTTGAAACATTTTTAAAGACCTTTCTGTGTATTTCTTTTTTTGATTTTTTAAAAATTTATTTATTTTTAGAGAGGGAAGGGAGGGAGAAAGAGAGAGAGAGAGAAACATCAATGTGCAGTTGCTGGGGGCCGTGGCCTGCAACCCAGGCATGTGCCCTGACTGGGAATCGAACCTGAGACACTTTGGTTCGCAGCCCGAGCTCAACCCACTGAGCTACGCCAGCCAGGGCTTCCTTTCTGTGTATTTCTGTGACACAGTCTGTAAGATTACACTCCCATGCTCTAGTCCTTCTGTATCCGTGGAGAACTTTTCACCAGGCCGGAGATGTGAGCAAAAAGGGAGGAGTTCATTTGGGAACCCTTGCTATCTCCCGTAACTAGAAAGTTTGACCTTCTGGGTGTGAAAGAAAGAAAGCCTTCCCCTAGAAAGTTTGACCTTCTGGGTGTGAAAGAAAGAAAGCCTTCCCCTTGCTCTCGGCTCGTATTACTGGGAAGTCCCAGCTGCTGTCTTTGGCTCGACTTCCTGTGGTGTCCAGACAGGGCACCTACTCGAAAAATCATGGTGGATTTGTGATCAGGGGAATTTGAATACTCCTCTTTAATCATCACCATTATGCTAGGCGAGTCCTGCCCAAGCAGTGCCCACTTTGGAGACCGTTTGAAAGTCCCTCTTATGGACAGGAAGGGAGGGAGAGTGCTAGAAGGGTTGACTGTCGCTGCCTGGCGCAGAAGGGGTAACTTTGAAATGGGAGGCATTTTTAAGGAGACCCAAATACAGTGCATTTTAGAAGTTGTGGTCTTGGGGCAGGAAGAAGAGCCTACCCCAGAGTGATCCGAATGGAGCGGGCGGCAGAGGGAAGCCGATCAGCAAGAGGGGAGCAGGAGGACGGATGCCAGGAATGATGCCCCGCCCCCGCCCCGTGATTTTCCAAGAAATGTCACATACACGGAAAGTCCAACCCTGTAGCGAGAATGACCATTTGATAGAAATGATCTCGTGAAACATTATTTATAGAGTCTAATATTCACACTGAATCTCCTAGAGGGACTATAATGTGCATCTCTTTGAGATCAGAGATGAAATCGAGCCAGTGTACTATGTCGATGTTTTCATAATCACAGTGACCTTCTAAAACGGCCATCACTGCAGTTTTCTTAAAACCGACACCCGCATTCTCTGTACGCCTGGAAGAATGCCGGGCCGCGTGTAAGGAGAGCGCGAATGCTCACGGGTGACTAGCGGGGAAGGCCTTAGGGCGGGCGCCTTCCTGAGTGTTTGGGAGGCACGGCTCCGCCGTGTCCACCCGGCGTCTTGGAGGGCTCTGTAGCATTCTAGCAACGCAGACGAATGTCACAGGTGCAGTGCCTCTGCTCGTTTATTTCGGAGCTGACCTTGAGGTCCCCTGACTTCTATGTTTGTTTTCCTTCAGTGACAGAAATCGTCGGCTCCAAGCAAAGGAGGATTGTGGGAATCGTGATTCAGATGTTTTTCACCCTTGGAATCATAATCCTCCCCGGAATCGCCTACTTTATCCCCAATTGGCAGGGGCTCCAGCTGGCCATAACGCTGCCCAACTTTCTCTTCCTCCTTTATTACTGGTAATGTGGTTTTCATCATTATTGAATTTATTCTCATTCCACGGAAGTGTGGAGTCTCTGCTTCCAAACCAGCATGAATAGGAAAATAATTAAGGAGCTTTTCTAACATCTCCAGAATGTCAGTGGGCTTCGGGAATTTCTAGAGAATTTGAAAAACTGATAGAGGTTATTTATTGATTATTTGACTCATGGTTATTACAATTAATAAAATACCAAAACACAACATTTTAAATACAGTGCTAATTATGTTTTATTTCATAATATCTTTATGAAAACTACAAGGCAAAAAACCATACTTGCCAGTATTTCAGCACAAAATGCAGTGACATTGATTTGCTTCTCTGTATATTTTATTAAGCAAATGAATATTGCTTAGAAATTCCCTGAGGAATAAGAAAATGTTAAGGATATGAGAAAAGTAATAGAAAGCTACAGGTATATGCATGTGACTCCTAATGGCATGAACATGTTTTAATCATTCCTCTAATTTAATTTTTTAACTTTATTTTTATTGTTGACACTATTACAGATGTCCCCCATTTCCTCACCTTTGCCCACCTCCGCCCAGCCCTGCCCCCACCCAGGCCCTCACCACGCTGTTGTCTGTGTCCATGGGTTTTGCATCTCTGTTCTTCGCCTGATCCCTTCACCTTCCTTCATCCAGTCTCCTCCCCCCTCCCCTCCCCTCTGACAGCGGCCAGTCTGCTCCAGGTGTGCGGTCAAATCAGTTCATATAATTTGGGTCCCTATCTTTTTCCTGAATGCTCACTGAATCCCAGTTCTTTGCACATGTGTAATTGAGCACACTATATTCTAGGATAGCCTGCTGCAAGAGCAATGCGATGTTTTATTATTTTTATTATGAGCAATGATCCAATGACCAAGTGAGCATTGTTTTTTTTTTCTTTCCATGATCAACTTGCAAAGATGGTCTGTATTTCTGAGAGCCTGCTCTAAACTCAAAGATGCCCCTACATGTTCGTCTAAGTGTGAGATCCATTTTGCTAGAGACACTTGAGCCGTGAAAGGTTAGGTTTTGAAATCCCGACTCATGACTCAAAAATGCTTGCATCTTGCCAGGGTGGTTCCCGAATCTCCCCGCTGGCTGATTACTCGGAAGAAAGGCGACAAAGCGCTGAGAATTCTCAGGAGCATTGCCAAGTGCAATGGGAAATACCTCTCGCCCAGCTACTCAGAGGTAGTTTCATCTATCACGAGTAACAAGGGTCGTTATGGTGGGTGAGTTGGCCGCTTACACACATGTTATTGCATCAGACTAAGTCATTCTTCGTGGGTGAAGTTGTAACAGCGTACTAGTTGCGGTTCATTGGTCATGTAGTCCATATTTTAATGCTGGCACCAGGTTACTTATATTGTTATACTTGACTGACTGTAGGCCCCACTGTATTTAGTCACTCATTCATTGTAATTGAACAATCTGTAGATCTTTTCTTGACATTCACTTTAGTCTAAAGATCTGTCTTTAAATTTAGTCTCAGAAGTGCTATGCATTTGCACCAGAACTTGAACAGGAATGTAATATTGCAGCCTTCGGACTTACTGTACAGCTGCTGTCCTAACTCCCCACCCCTTGCTTCCTCCCTCCTTCCATTTCTCCCGTCCTTCCTTCTTTCTTCCTCTCCCTCCCCCAGCAAAGGCTTGTAGGTGCCTCTGTATCAACCGCTCCAAGAGAAATGGCGGGGCGGGGGGTTGTTAAAAAGTCATTATTTGTCCTTTGGAAGATTTGATAAGCAGTGAAAGACATACAGGTCCCGGCATAGTTGGAGCAAGCCCTGCACAGTGAGAGAATAGCATACAAACACAGATGCCGTGCGTAGCTGCAAAGACTGAAGCGAATGCAGAGTAACGGCAGGGGTATTACAGGAGGTGCGCTAGAGGAGAACTTTGGGGAACTGCGAATCGTGGTTATACACCGTGAAGAACAGTGGGGTGCTGATGTTGTTCTGTTCATAGCATTCAGTTTGTGTTGATAGAAGCGTTCTAATAAACATCAAGGTTTCGTTGGTTTTAGGGGTACCTCTCCAGCACCCCCAGAACACAGTCAGCTGGGTTTGGGTTTCTGCTGTCTTCTTTCACTCTTGTAGTCGGCTGCAAGCAGCGGCCACTCTTGTCCCTGTTGGAAGTAGACTAATGATGGACCTTGAGGCTTACAGATCACAAAGTATATGGTACAGATAAAGCACGATCTGTTTTAACCACTGAGACCAGTGGATCCTTGTTCCTTGGGCGCAGTGCAGCTGTGTCCTTTCCTCTCGGGGAAAAGGTATTCACTGCTCCAGGTTCTCTCTCATCCCATTGGCTGTCCGTCTTTACAGCGGGCCCACCGTGTGAGCACTTGTACTCAATGTTATGAGTCAAGTGAATATTTTCACTATTCATTCAGGGGTATCCTGAAGTCATTCCACACGTCATCCCAGAGCTAAGCATATGTAAGAACCGAATCAAAGGTTTTAAGAACATGGAAAAAACAGTTGCACGCCGCTGGCTTATGAGATAAAACGCACGTTAACCAGGTGTGTCCGGGGTTCTCATGAGCTGCTAAGAGGCCAGAGGGAGGTTCCCAGAGCAGCTGCTGTGACACGTCCTATGAGTGTCTAGTTCAAAGCCACTGCTGCGGACCCACTGACCTGCTTCCAGTTCATGAGCACCTCGGAGGTCCCTCCCACAGGAAGGGAGGTCAGTGCTTTGCCTGGCGGTGCTTGTCCGAGATCATGAGCTTCCAGTGTGGTGACTTCCAGAACCTTCCCTCTCGAGGCTGACAGATCATCCCTGTTTGATGTCACCCTCCGGCCTCCCTCGGGAATTCGCTCCGGCATCCCAGCGGCCGCTGTTGGCATTTCGCTATCGAAACCGAGTCTGGTGTGTGGTGTGTCTGCTTTTGCTATTCCCGTGGGTTTTCACCTCATTCACTTAAACAACTTTATGATGGAACATTTTAAATGTATTCAAAAGGAGAAAAAGAGTTAATGAATGTCTTTATGCACGTCACCCAGAGCCAGCGACGACCAACTCAGGCCCGGTCTTGGTCTTCCGTACTCCACTGCTGCTGTCCCCACCAATGACCAGTCCTGTCCCGGCAGCCCCCACCCCCCCATCCCGCACCGTTCCGACCGTACCTGTGGAAGAGAAACACACGGGGGGCAGTGACCGTCTCTGGGACAGCATGTGCTCTGTCTTGGGCTGCTGCTGAACAAACACCAAAGAATATTCAGTCGAATACCAATGCTCACACAATTGATCCAGCTCTTAGCACTGATGGCCAGTGTCGTAAGAGCACATTGGGATGGCTGTGGAGATAAAACATAAAATATAGAAATAATCTCAATATCACCATTTTTTAAAAGATTTTTATTTATTTATTTTTAGGGAGGGAAAGGAGGGAGAAAGAGAGAGAAAGAGAAACATCAATGTGGGAAAAACATCAATGTGTGGTTGCTGGGGGCCATAGCCTGCAACCTAGGCATGTGCCCTGACTGGGAATCGAACCTGCGATGCTTTGGGTCGCAGCCCATGCTCAATCCACTGAGCTACGCCAGCCAGGGACCATTTTTTTTAAATGACCATAATTTCTTCACATGGATTACCAAGTCAGTGTTTCCAGTTTGCTGTTTCTCTGACTGTCTCAGGGTGTTTACCCCTTATGTGTCTGAATTAGGACAAATGGCTTTTTATATTGTGATTGGTTGATAAGCCTCTTTGGTCTTTATAGGTTCCTGTACTTTTTTTCCCTTGAAACTTTGGGGGTGAGGAATACTCTTGGAGGCCTTATTGCCATAAAGTTTTCTGCAATCTAAATTTTGTTGCTTATGTCTCTGAGGATCCTATGACGTGTCTCTTCCCGGAAAGTGGTAGTTAGCTCTAGTGCTTTAATTGGCTTCCGGTTGGATATTTTCGGCAAGGCCCCATCTGTCTAAGTGACTGCATGCATTTCCATGAAGAGACACTTCGCGTCTGCCTGTGCCTTCCTGTGATCTTAGCTGCCACCGATAATTGTCGCCTGCGTTTATTAGTTCATCAGATGGTGCCAAATGGCAGTATCTCATTTTAACAGGATTTCTGCATTTGTTACTCATTGGATACTTCTATCAAGACTAACTTCTCCCACCAGCTGCTCGGTGACTCCAACATGCAGTTCCTATAGAAAATGCAGGATGCGAGCATGATTTTTTCTTTTCAGAACGAGCTGGCTCCCTCCGTCCTCCCCAAAGTGATCAATGTGTCATGTGTTGTGGGTTTGAAGCCTCATTATGAACTCCTGGACTTGAATACCCGGTATAGGTTTCGAGCCACTGCAGTTTTTGTTGTCATCCTTATCGACGCTCGCGCTGCCGTCACTGGCAGCCGAGGCTCACCCCTGCTAGTTCCCGGGTCTTTCTGCCGCAGCCCTAGGAGCTCCTGAACGCTTCCTCGCTGTTCCACGCGGTGAGATTTTCCATGCTCGTCTCACAAGGTTCGGACCCACCCTTGGAACCACCTACTTCTCAAAGGGTACACTGAGCTTTCTAAACGAATGTCTTCTAACTAAACCTATCCATCCCCGCCCTTTTTCATTGCACCGCATAAGCCGGAAAGCAAAGTACTGTCTTCAGAAAGAGCAGGAATGACCATTTCAGCTCAGAACACCTTACCAGTAGCTGAATTATAGGCCAAACTGCAGTCTTCTGTTTCAGAGACCCTCATGTCCCCACCAAGCACAGTGGTGGGCAGAACGCTGCTTGTGGAACTCAGAAACCAGCCGGCAGCACAAACACTGCATGAGAGCAGCAGCCCCAGCCTCAAAGCGGGCTTCTGCTATCATTCTGTGAAATGATATCAAGTCCTTCTGTTTTGGTGGCTCAGATGACTACTGCCCAGGTCCGCGTTAGGCTCACCTTGAAACCTGATATTTCCACGGTCACTTCAAACCTTCACCGAGTCCTTTCGTTGCCTTGGCCCGTGTCCCTGCTCTCTGGATATAACCTCAGGGACCCCGAGGCCCAAGGCGGATGACCCTGTGCTCTCGCTTTTCACAGAATGTCTTCTCAGTGCATCCTCACTTTGGAAGAAGTTGTCATCATAGGAATCACCTCATCCTTCAAGACCTCTCCAGTCTCCACCGTGGGCTAAGCGTGCACGTCGTAGGTTGTAGGGAAGGCGGGGATGAATTAGAATCCGCTTGGATGCAAAGCAGTCCCCGAAAGCTGGCAGCTCTGTGTTCCCCTCTCATCCCAAGAGCCTTGGGCACCTCCCCATCCCAGCCTGTCCCGTTGCTGGCACCAGAGCTCCTGGTCTACTTCAGGGGAACCGACGAGTCCAGCTTAAAGTGACCCGAGGATGCTCCATACTGCACAAGGCACCTTAAACTCACTACCTGCGGGGATTACCGAGCCACCGGGGCTCTAGCAAAGGGAAGGGAGGTGTGGGAAATGCCGGATGTTCAGGAATAACCAAAGTGAGGTTGATGAGTCACTTTAGTCAACATTAATTGTTGATGATTAACAATTAATCATTAGTAACCATTAACTCATCACAAGTAGCAATCAGTGAAAGTTTCTGGCACAGACACCAGGAAGACAGTGGCAGACTGCAAACAGGAGATGACGTGAGGGCTATGTTGGTATAAAGCGTCTTACACCGTGAGAAAGTGGCTCAATTTGGTGACTCAGATGACCACTGCTCTTGTCAATGGCTGTGCGTTCTTCGTGTTGATTGGGTATAATATTGAATTTTCTGAAATGAGAGGGAATTGATCAGGAGTGATGGCATAGCAGCCCTAAGGAATAGCTCAAGTTTTGCTTATAATTTCCAGAGGCGTAAGCAAGAAATGGCACCGCTCACATTGGCCTTACAAAATAAGCTACATAAAGCGTTGTTTGTAGGATTAAATTGGGTTTGTCTGCTCAGGGGGTTTTCAAAGCTGATCTTCGTTTGTTCTCAATTTTAACAGAGGAAAATATGTACAGTGGATTTGATCCAACACTCAACAGGTAGATTATTCTGAGAGCTGGTTGTCCTGTAAACAATATCAGTTACGTTTCCCATGGATGCTTCTCATCTCGTGGGTGAGTAACCTCAGGTTCCCTGTCTGGCTGCTTTCATTTGCCAAAGTCTCTGGCTGGCCTGCCACGGTGTTGAAGGGAGAGCCAGCAGGGAGAGAGGCAGGTGGCCGGGGCGCCAGGCTCTCTGCGCACACAGCAGTGGGTGAGTGTGGGTCACTGCTCAGAAAAGCCCCCAATCAGAAACCAGTGCAGACAGGGCGAGTAGGCTGAGCACGCAGGAAGTCATGGAGAAAACCCAGAAAGGATCAAAGGATGGGCGGCACGTCAAACACCAGATAGCTACGTGACACAGAAGGAGAGGTCACTTGGACACCCAACCCTGGTTCTGTTGCCAGAGGAGGCTTTAGAGATTCCACCCAGGTTTGGTTGTCTGGATGACAATGGCTTGTGGTAGCTTAGGTTATTGTTTGAAATAGTCACATCCCCCTCATTTCCACTGGGCACCAGCGTTTTCTGGCTCCTTGGATGTCGAGCATGGTGATGTAACTGGTTTTGTTCTCACGGTGGATGGAGTGTATGTCTTGCCCTTTGACCTTGGGCTTGGTCATGTCAGTCGCTTTGGCCAGTGGTAGGTTGTCAGATGTGACGCAGTAGCTTTGCAATGTGCTTGTGTGTTTGTTTTGACCTCTGCCCTTCAGCCATCATCATGAGAAGGTTCTCGGGTCGTCCTGCTGGCCCCAGAGGGCACAGAGGCGTTTGAGGCAGAGCCGCTGTGGCAAAGCTCCCCCAAACCTAGACCTGCACTCTCGGAGCCAGCCCACAAACGTGTGAGCTAAAGGAACGCTTATTATTTCATGCCAGTAAGGTTGGCTGATGAGTGGCGTGCAGCGTTATTTATCAGTAGTCAACCAGCACGTTGGCTAAACAGCCCTCGTCACTTAGCCGGATCGCACAACACAGCACAGTGCTGGCTGTGGGAGCACCGTAGCGGCAGTTTGTTTTCATGGTTGAGAAGGATTTTTTTTTTTTATTTGTTAAGATTTTATTTACTTATTTTTAGAGAGGGAAGGGAGGGAGAAAGAGACAGAGAGAAACATCAATGTGCGGTTGCTGGGGGCCGTGGCCTGCAACCCAAGCACCTGCCCTGACTGGGAATCAAACCTGCGAAGCTTTGGTTCGCAGCCCGCGCTCAATCCACTGAGCTACGCCAGCCAGGGCTTTGGAAGGATTTTAAAGGCCCTAATTCTAAAGATCCCTTCCTCTGCCCTGCACTCCCCCCCCCCCCCCCCGCCTCTTTTCTTTGTGTGGAATAGGCTCGCAGACAATTGTAGGTAACAGCTCTGGCCAACAAAGGGCCTGGAGTACTACAGAACCGAATATGCCCGTAGTTCCTAGTGATGGTTGGTGTGCTCTTTTCGCCTACAAACCCGATAAAGCTTGATTGTAGTTTCCTTATTTTCATGATATTCTGATAGAGTTCATTGTTCATAGCTCATGTACAGCTTATTAAAGCATAAGTACAGATACTGCCCAACCTCCAACAGGGTTACGTCTGCCTCCATAAACCCATCGTAAGTGGAAAATATCGTAAGTCAAAAATGCACTTTATACACCTAACCTACTGAACATTGCAGCTTAGCTTAGCCTACCTTAATAAGCTCAGAACACTTCCCATTGGTCAGCAGTTGGGCAAAATCATTTAACACAAAACCTGTTTAATAATAACGTGTTGAGTATCTCATCATGTTTATGGGTATCACATTCTCACCATCGTAAAGTCAAAAAATCGTTAGTCAAACAGCCATAAGTAGAGGAACGTTTGTTCCCGATGTTACACGGATACTCAAGCACGAGCATGCTCTCAGGCAGTTCCCATGGTGACACGTGTAGGTGACATCAAACACTGACATTTGAGCTTTCTCATCCCAAAGGGATCGTCATCAACCCAAACGATCCTACTCTTGGATATATTTCCAAAATGGAAAAGATGAAGAGCTCACTAGACAGTGCTGGGCTAAGTCTGAGATTACCTTAGTGACCAGGGACATGTCCAGCTCTCCCTGGTGGCCAGCTGGTCTGTCTCAGTGAACTGTCGCATGAACACGGGTATTGTAGCAGAGGGGGACTTTCCAGCTCCGAGAATGTCCGTTTCGGACATCTCCCTTCCAAGGGGGGTTTGGATGAACATAGTTTTCATTCTTCCAGAAGAGGAACCACATCATGGTCCTGGCTTCCATGCAGCCGGGGAGGGAGGGCTGGGTGGTGTTCTAGTCCCGTGGGACGTTGCACGGTCTCTGTGGACTGCCGTGTGCAGTTATTATCCCAGGCTTGGGACTGGAGGACTGTCTGCGTGGAATTTATTTCCAAAGGTCCAGAGAAAGTCACTTAGGGCCCGGGAGTGCCTGATGCGGCTCCAGGAGAGTAGCCGAGTCGAGAGTGGGGAAGGTGCCGGTCTAGAAAACACTGCAGGACGCTGGGAAGGAAGCCACTGGAAACCTGAGCAGCGCCTTCCCTAACGGGGCCAGTCTTCCTGCTCGGACTCCACACAGAGAACGGTGTCCGTTCTGCCAGCGAAGCCCGCAAACGATGCACAATAATGTGCACTGCAACGTGGGTGCCGCCATGTTCACCATCATTTAGCATATTCCTGAAGGCATAAAAATGTTAGTGTACTTCATATACCAAACTGAAGATGGACCTTTGGAGCTGAGAATTCATTTAATAGTTCTCTACTTAAATACACTTTTGGAACTTTATATGTCTTGATACTGAGCCAATTTTCTGGGCACCATCTAATAAGCAGAGTCATTAGGTACCAAGTTCCTGCTTCTAATTAGTTACAACCTAAATAAATCCTGTCGACTGTGTGTAAGGAAACCCAGCAGACCCAGGCGGCTCCAGGGGGCTGCAGGTGTGGAGAAGGAGCTTCTCGGAGCTCAGATTCATCCACACCCACCACACAGCCGTCTTCACACTCTTGGCCCTAAAAGATGAATATGCTTTTGTTAGTAAGCACCCCTAGTAAGCACCCCTGGTCATGGACTTTGCCCTCTGTCTGTTCTTCTTTGAAATAAACGGGAGCCCTAGCCTAAGCCTGAGCATCGGTAATGCAAAGGCAGAAGGGATAGGAAGGCTCCCCTAAGAGAATCAAGTCGTTCTTTAAAAAACAAAACAAAACTGAGAATCACTCTCTGAGAAAATGCCTGCCCTCTGTACCTCTCCAATGGAGGTGATGTGTATAAGCAAATTTGTAAATGTAAAAGGAGATCATGCTTTTTAGGCCCACCCATACCTTCATTAGATCCCACTCGGGGGCTGAAACCTGGTTTGTTAACTTTTCATTACCTGGGCCCGGCACACACCCTGAGTTCCACGCTCCGGCCGGAAGGCAGTTCCGCCCCAGCTCTCCCTGCGCTGTCTTGCTGTTTACGGTTCATTTCTGCAATCAGCTGATCAGTGCCCATTCATTTAAAATGCTGTAGAAATAGTCCTAATTTTCTTTAGTTCTACTGGTGTCATCTCATCTAAAGGACTTATTCTAAGAAACAGACAAAATCATAAAACTGGCAATTTTCCCAAATTTAAACCAATCTTAGTTTAATTACTTCAAAAGAGAACCTTAGTCCTTACCATCGTAAATTCCTACTAAGAAAAAGGTGCAGACTGGAGGGTTGTTAAATAAACTTGAGGAGTCTACGGAGTTTTGGTCACTCAGGATATGCTAGGGTGTGTGTGTGTGTGTGTGTGTGTAACACACGCTACCAAAGTCTTGGCGGCTTGAAACAACAAAGGGTTACCTCTTGTCGGTGCCACACAGGTTGGGGACAGGGCCCACTTTGTGCCGTAGTCTCCTCACTTTAAACCAGGCTGTCTTCGCCACCGCCACCTGGGCCACACTGCAGACCAGGAAGGGCCCCGGGGGGGTCTTGCTGCAGCAATGACAGCTCACAAGTTCCTGGTGGATGGGGGAGGTGGCCCCGCCCAGTCACCAGGGGATCCCATCAGGCCCCCGGAATGGGTGGGGCGGGAGGCGGAGAACCGAAAGTAGCTGGCAAGCGGTGCTGATGTGTACCACCGCAGATCTCTTCTGAAGAAAAACAAAATTACTAGGAATACAGGTTTCAGTTTGCCAAACACCGACTTCAAGAAAAATGCTTTTCAGTTCAAATTAGGATTGCCCGGAAGTTTCATGTTTCTGCCTGGTTAAAAAATAAATAATACTTTGATCAAAATATAAACAATTCAAAGTTCCTATGGAGAAATAAGACCCATCTCCCAGCCAGAGGCCATACTTCCCAGGGCGGACTGGGAGCGGGAAGAAGACTGTGCCCATGGGGACAAAGCTCAGCACCGTCCTAGAGATGGAGGGTGCCAAGGCCAGCTGGGCCTCTCCACGCGCGGCCAGCAGGCAGGGCCAGCTCTGCACAGGGATTTGGACAGAACACCCTGGAGAGAGAGACGCCTGTGGACCCAGCTGATGAGGTGTGCCGGGGGGCCGTGCCAGGGGAGACCCCAGTATGAAGGGAAAGAGGAGAGGGACCTCGTTTCCTGAGAAGACCGGCCGGAGTGCAGGTGGCAGCAGGCCCCACCTGCGGGCTCTATGAGAGTACTCTCCTGGACTCGCCACCCTCTCCATGGCCAGGGGACACTTGGGGGGTGCGCATCATGGCTGGGACCTGTCCAGAGAAGGCTGCCCCCCGGGCCCAGGTGGAAAGCCCCCGCTGGGAATACAACTGGACGAAGACACGGCGTCCTTCCTGATGTCCTGCGGGCCCCTGAATGCCCGGGAAGACAAAGGTAACAGAACATGGGGGACATCCCCCCAGCCAGCACGGAGGAAGGCCACGTCCTGAGCTTATAATGGTCTATCACTGTCGTGTCAAAGACTGTGTTCCTATTACAATCCTTCAGGAACATTCAGCAGACTGAAAAGAAACGGTGATAAGGATTTTGCTGGATGGGGGAGCACAGGTTTCCACCTCTGTCTAAACCCTGGGCGGCTCTCACACCTTTCGGAAGGCGTAATGGCGGAAATCGAAGCAGCAATTGCCTTAGGACGCATCTTGCTAACAGCTGCACAGAACGAGTGGAGACAAAGCCAGCGTCTCACAGACCCAGCTCCCAGCTCCAGGCCTGACGCTGGGTGCAGGGGGGGCTCCCGGGGAAGGATCCTGGCGGGGCCTCTCTCTGTGGGGCGGGGCCTCTCTCTGGGGGGGGGGGGCCTCTCTCTGGGGGGGCGGGGCCTCTCTCTGCGGGGGCAGGGCGCAGCTGCCTCTGTTGGGCTCCTGCAAAACGCACGCTAGCGTCACTTTCTCCTTTCACCTTTTCTCCTGACGGTGAAAATCCGCGCTGGGTTTGTTTGGGTTAGCAGAAGCAGGGACTGATGCAGGTCTCTCGTAAGTGCGGAGTGGTCTAAAACGGACTTTTGAATAGCAGGGGATATGGCTGTGTGTGGCTTTGATTTTTAGTTGTGATATACCAGGTTTTTTGCTTTAATTTTCCCGCTCTAGCCTGTTCTCGCTCTTTAAAATGACCCTGTGTAACTGGTGACGTACTCGTTTGCGACGACTCACAGGACTGAAAATTCTGTGTATCTGTGCTTGTCGCTGTAGTTACACGGGTGTTCTCTCAGATTCGATATTTAGAACTTTCCCGTTCGGCCCATGAGCACTGACATTGGTCAGTGCTATCGGGGAGTTCAAGGGCATGTTTAATTCAGTCCACTCACATCATGTTTCTGTGTTCCCCGCCGAGTTCCGAGTCTTCAGGGCGAGAGTTTTAGAACTCAGTGTGCGTTTTCTTCTTTCTTTTGTCTGTTTTAACGCCTCTCCCATGACCCACCCCCACAAAAAAAAAAACCCTCTCAGATTTGTTTTTAAGAAACAAGTGTTCCAACACCTGACCCACAGCTGCATCCCGTTAACCTTTGCTGAGACTGTGGCTGCCCTTGGGGCCCTCCTGGGCCCCCCAGAGAGAGGCCCTTTTGCTCTTCTGGGTGGCCCACCCACTGTGCCAGGGAGGCGGGAGTATCCGTGCACAGTCTCCATCCTAAGGAAAGAGCAGGGGGGGCCCAAGGTCAGCCCACCCGCTCAGCCCAATGCAGGAGCCCTGAGATGTGGCCGTGGGAGCTGAGCTGGGCTGTGAGCGTCAGCTGCTCCGGCACTTTAGTGGTGCTGTGTCACCTGAAGCACAGAAACTGTCACAGTGATGATTTCATATGGGTCACACGTTGACATGGTAATATTGTGAATGGATTGGATTACATGGAACATAGTAAAATTAATTTTGCCTGTTTTTTAAAATGATTTTATTTATGTATTTTTTTAGAAAGGGGGGAGGAAGGGAGAAAGGGAAGCATCAGTGTGTGGTTGCCTCTTGTGTGCCCCCTACTGGGAACCTGGCCCGCAACCCAGGCATGAGCCCTGATTGGGAATCGAACCAGTGACCCTTTGGTTCTCAAGCTGGCACTCAATCCATTAAGCCACACCAGTCAGGACTAATTTTTGCCTATTTTTTTAACCTTTTAAAAAATGTGGCTTCTAGAAAATTTAAACTAACACATGTGAGTGACTCATATTATGTTTTCATTGGACGACCACAGGACTTATTTTTAACTACTTTAATAGGCCTCAAATACTGATGATAATTTTGATATGGCGAGTTCTTTCTCATAAGAGCCCGTATATGGTAACTGTTTTATCTACTCTTGTTTTAAAGTAGGAGGAGGTGTGTGAACCTTCCCAAAGCATGATGGGTAATTTGGCGAATTCTCTTTTCTGGATGAGAGGCAACACAGTTGCTCCCTAGAAGCAGGCCGCGGCTCAGTGGTGTCAGGTGCTGACTCCTGTCTGACCGGCGGGTCACCCAAGAGGAGGTGGGCTGGGGGACCTGGGTCCCCCCAGGTGGTCCCTGGGCCATTCCGGCCCCGTTGCCATCCTCTGGCTCCCCACGCTGGCGTGAAAGACCCGGGGGGGTCTAACTTTAAGGAGGCTGCTAGTCCTCCAAACCAGTGAGCCCCAAATCCTCAATTAATGTTTTATTTGCACAGACTTCTTAGAGATCAGGAAACCCGTAGCGGGCAGAGCCTGTAGGGATCTGGGGAAGACACCGCACTCAGTGAACCGCCGGGTCAGATGGAGGGCAGGAAAACTGCCCCTCCCACTGGTGTCTGCACGTTTCCCCGGGAAACGTGGACGGATGAAAAGTCCACGGACTGGGGATGACCAGGTGAAGCTGCAAGGCCAACATGCAGACCCCTGAACTGCCCCCCCCCACCCCACGGCAGACCCCACTGACCAGTCACACTCCTCTCTTAGGGAAGGGTTATCGGATTGAATCTCCAAAATTCTAATGAGGTGAATGTTACTACTGCCGCCACCGATGAGGGAACGAAGGCCCATAGAGTTCAGAAACAGACTCCTGGAAACAGAGGCCAGGCTGACAGCTGCCCCCAGGGGGAGGGGGCTGGGCAGCTGGGTGAAAAAGGTGAAGGGAGTAAGCAAAAAGACAAACTCGAAGATGCAGACGGCAACCGCATGGTGACCGCCAGAGGGACAGGGGGCTGGGGGCGGTAGAAGAGGGTAAAGGGGAGATGAATGGTGATGGGGGAGACTTCACTTGGGGTGGTGAACACACAGTACCATACATGGGCGATGTATTATAGAATTGTGCGCCTGAAACCTATATAATTTTATTAGCCAATGTCACCCCCCTAAATTCAGTAAAACGAATTTAAACTAAAAAATAAAAGAAAGTGTTCTGAGTGAAATGTGGTGTCTCTGGCCTGACCTCCGTGGGTTGTCTTCCTTTACCAGAAGCCTGCCCCCAGCAGGGGTGCTCTGAATGCCGTGTTTATAACAGAGAGCTATTTATAATGCCTTTGTCTCTCTTGGAGATTTAAATTAAAATGTCAACTTGAAGAAGTGTTTCAGAAAAACACCAGGAAGCCTTGTGCACAGAGTTGGATTAATCAAAGGAAGATGAATCGAGTACTCTTTTTAACGCAGAGAACATCACTGTCAACACAAAACAAAATCTTGGCCGAGTTAAGACCGGGAAGAGACAGAGCAAACAGGAGCCAGCTCCGTGGGCCAAGAAAAGGGAGTGGCCCGTGCCACTGAACCCCGAGCCGTGCCTCTTTCTGGGAGTAGCATTGCTGGTCACAAGCCTCCAAACAGACAGGTGTCCCCGAAAGCGTTTTCCGTTTCCTTTTGCTCCAAATGAGCACGGACACGTACCACTCAGGTGACATAAGTGTGTGATGGAATGCAATGACGTGTTGGAGTCTAAAGGTGGCGCTCTGCATGGTCCACGTATGTGGAATTCTAGAAAAGCAGCACTGTCATGGTAGAAAGCAGGTGGAGGGTGGCCAGGGGCTCAGGGTCTGGGGGGAGGCTTGACTGGGAAGAGACGAGAGGAAACTTTTCAGGGTTGTGGGAATGTTCCAGATCATGATGCTGCTGGCGGTCATGTAACTCTACACATGTACCAAACTCATTTGAGTGTTTGCTTAGAATGGCTGAGTTCTATTGGATGTGATATTTATATATGTATCTCCATAAAGTGAATGTAAAAGGACATTCAGTAACTTGCTACAGCTTTTCTATTCTTTTGTATCGGACTCAGACTAGGCAACATGTGCTCACCCTTGGGTGGTGGAAAATAAGCACGGCCGAATTTCCGAACGCGGAGCTGGAAGCTGTGAAAGGTCGCCAGCAGCAGGTGTCACGGCCCAGGCGCGGCCAACACGTTACCAGGCGGAGGCCGTCCAAGACGCAGCTTTCAGCCTCTCGGGGCCCGTGGACACCCATAAAGTGGGTCATCTTTCAGGGTATCTGCGTCACTGTGGAGAACATGCTAGTAAATCAAAGACCAGCTGGATTTGTTCTTGAGTTGGCAGAATTCTGACTTGCTTGGAAGTACTATTAATCCTTTCATTCACTGGACAGGCGGGGCTGGTCTCGCCGTCCTGGCGACCTTCCCTCGTTATTGGCGCTACACGTTCCGTCGGCGGAGGCTACACCTTCTGCATTCCGCTTGTGCTTTCACAGAGCGGTGGCCGTGTGACAGTCTGATTTTAAATCTTCAAAGTTTGAAATGAGGACTAATACCAAATATTTCTGACTGAGTGAACTAGGGTACGGAAGCAATGATTTTATCCAATACGGAATTATTTTGCCTAGAATATTGAGTTATTAAAGAAAAAGCATTGCTCTGGGCTAAATTCTCCAGATCATTCTGCAACCAGTGACAGAACACCAACTTAATTGGGCCATGACAATGAGCGCATTTCCTGGCTCCCGTCTCCGGAGTTCTCGAGTTACAGAAGGGCTCTGAGCTGGCCAGAATCAGGTCTTCGTCTCCAGCACGGTTTTCTCCCTCTGGGCTCTGCCGGCAGGGCAGCTCACCTTTACACTGCCTCTCTCCTGGGCGTAGGGTGGCTGTGGAGGTGTGTTGGAGCCCACCCTTTCCTCCTTAATTCCCTGAGCAAAGAGAGGGGAGATTCCTTTGGGAATCTCTGACATAAGGGCAATGCAAGACTTTCCCAGAAGCTCTTTCCTCATTGGTTCCAATTGGGTCACATGTCCATTACTCACTGCTTCAGAATGGGTCACATGCCCAGTCACTGCAGAGAGCATGGACTGAGCCTTAGATAATCAGGCTTCCCCGCAACTGGAAATAGTCAGCTTCCCGGAGAAGACGAATCGATGAATTGTGTGTGGGGTATGTGTGTGTGTGGTGTGGGTTCTGTTAAGAAAGAGAAAGGGAGAAAGATGCTGAGTCAACAGCAAACAAAGATATACTAGCGTCTAATTTAAAATTTATGAGCTTTTTTCCTTGTTACAGAAGTTACATAGGTTAAATTTTAATTTTGAAAGAATATTTGTGGCCAAAAAGAAGAAAGTAAAACCCACCATTATTCCACTGCTCTATGAGAGCCATTGATGAAATGATACAAACATACTTTTAAACAATAAAATGAATATTATACTCTGCATACTTTTAAGCCAGTATAGCATAACAGTTAGCAATACAGACTTGGGTATCAACCTCCGGGTGCATCTTCTTACTGTGTGCAGGTCCTCATTGGGTAAATGACTTTGCATTTTCATTGGCCCTTGAACGATGCACGTGTGAACTGTTTGGGTCCACTCACACATGGATAAGTGAGCCCAAGCTGTTCATAAACCAACTGTGTTTTCCATCCAAGTTTGGGGTCCACATATGCCCAGGGTGGATGTGGGTGGTACACAGATTTTTGACTGTGTGAGTTGTGGGCAGCCCTAACTCCCACATTTTTCAAGGGTCAACTGTACTTTGAACGGGGACCTCAGAGCCTGCAAAACCGAGAGTGCTCACTACCCAGCTCTTCACAGAAAAGGTTTGCTGACCTCTGGGCTTGACCTCAGACCTCTCCTGGCTTGTCAAAATCTACCATGTTGTCATTCCATGGTCACAGAGTGATTTGACCAGTGACAACCAGTCTAGAGACCTGATCAGGAAAAAGTGACGTCACAAGAGCGGACAGGAAGGCAAGATGCACGCTAGCGGATCACTGAGAAACAGCTGAGAACCGTGCCTGGCTGCGCTTGGGGGCCGTTACTGAGTGAAATGCAGGTGACTTGAACACACGCACCACAGTACCGCGTGAGGACGCTGGACAAAGCGGTGCTTCACGTCCAAGGTGGGGCAGCGGGACGGTGCCAGGTGTCACCATACTACTCAGAACAGCACTGATTTAAAACTTACGCATGGTTTATTTCTAGAATTTTCTTTTTAATATTTTCGGACCGTGGTTCGCCACAGGCAACCAAAACCGCAGGAAGTGAAACCCCCTATAAGGGGGCGCTACGATGCTAGGGCCACAGAGCTCTGATGAAAATTAAATGAAACCCCAGAATCTTATAGATATTATCTACTCCACAGAAGCAGCCATTTTTATATAAATGATGTATAGAAACTCCTTGTGGAAAACATTTTGGTAGCCAACAACATAATAATGTGTTATTATAATATACTAAATTCTTATGTTACAATTTCGGTATCTGTGCCTTCTTTTTGGAGCAGTAAAGGGGAAGGTAGGTGTAAGAACCCTTCCTTGGGAGGCCCTAACGTTCAGAAGACTAGCTCAGGGAGCAGCTTGGCCGGCCCTGTTCAGTAAGGCACAGTCGGCCTGCAAGGGGAACAGACACAAAATATGTCGTGACAAAGAGGAGAGACATGTCTCTGTAACACGCAAGCCCAGAGGTGTGGAGCCCGGCTCTGGAGGGCGGCTCTGCTCTGTGAGACCTTGCAGGACCCGGGTTCCATTCGTCTTGTCTCCGCACCGTCTCCTGTGACGGGCTGCGTGAGCGAAGCTGGTTCACCCGCATCTTCTTGTCCCCTCCTTCCGGAAGGGGAAGGCAGTGGATGAAGAGCAAGCCATTTCCATTTTAAAGGATGAGACCCAGAACTGTACACGTGGTTGCCACCTCCATGGTGAGACCTTAGTCCCAGGGCCACCCAAAGCTGAAAGAGAAGCTGGACGGTGTGACTTTAGCAGGGCAGCCATGCGCCCAACTAAGTTTCAGGGAATTCTGCTTTCAAAAGGGAGAGGAAAAGAGTGGACGGTAGAATCGACTAGCGGTCTTGCATGGGCATCATCATGAAGCTATCATTGTTCCATTGACTCTAAGACTATGGGTATTGAGACATATCCTCATTCTACTTATCACTAAGGAAGAAGAACTGTGTTATTTAAACTATGACTCATGGCTTTCCTACCAGCTCAGTTGTAGAACATATCCCAATTTAAGAGATGTTAAAATATGAAAAATACGTGTCTTGCAATACTGGAAATAAAACATTGAAGAGACTTAGGACAAGAACGTGATCTAAAGACGCTCATTTTGCATTTTTCTTCTGTGTTCTGTGTGTGTTCGAGTCTCCCTGGAGCAAGCGTAGGCTGGAGATACCAAGCACTGGTTGACCGTTGTGAATGATGTTGGGAATAGCTGCTTGACCCCTATCAGTGGGAATTTACTCAAAGTCATATTCCTGTCACTGCTGGTAAAGGGACTTTTGGCTCAAAGGCTTGGGGAAAACTTGCCCAGATTCCCACCCAATCTGGGCCAGAGCTGGAGTTGAGGTAAACAGACGGTAGGGTCCAGACATGGCCAGGGCATCCGTCTTCTGGTTTCAACATCCAGTCATCAGCCAAATGTTGGGTGAACCCAAGGCACTTTGCTTGGTGCCACCCCGCAGTCCCAAGCTCGTGAAGGGAGAGAGAGAAGCAGTATGTACAAGGTGGTAGGTTCAAGGTCACAGGTCTGGGTAACAGAGGCCCAGATTGGACTCATCAGTTCCACTTGAGGTTGGCAAGGACCTCCTGATGGAGGTGAAATCAGGGCTGAGCAGGTCGAAGGGCCCTCGGAGCAGAGGTTACAGAGTGTGCGAGCCCTTGGAAATGCGAAGCCACTGTCACTCGGGGCATGGCAACGTTAGGGTTCCTTTGGTTGTGGAGGGTTTGCTGTTCAGTGTTGTTTCATTGGGCCTTGCCCGTGGGCAGCAAACGGCGACCTTGGTTTCAAACTCAGTTAAAGAAAAGACCAACTTCAGGGATGGCCAAAGAGGAATGAAGTGGATTTGTCTGGATCTGAAAGATGCTAGAGGGACGGACACAAAACGATACCTTTGGTGCCACGCTTGCTCTTGAACTTAACGTTACTCTATCTCACTTGTCAGCATAAGGTTTAAGGACTGAATCGATTAAGAAACACTTATTTGGATCCCACTTGCTTTGGCCACTTTTATGCTGGTTTTCTGCAATGTCATAAACACACAAATACACTTGACTGTCGAGCACCCCGATTTTTCCTTATTTACTCAAAGCAGTGTAGCACACAGTACTGCCAATGTTAGCCTACGAGGAGATTCTCAGTGCAGCAACCACATCTTTGTGAACTTGACCTGTTAAAAAGGCTGGAGAACCAAACGGTTCACCCTCGGTTTTAAGATGCCAGTCTCCATGAAAGTCCCGGGTCCAGTGAGGTCATCGGTTCGGGAGCGTTGAACCTGGTCAATGACAATCCTGTAATGTGCGGGTGTTGCTTGCCGTGTATCGCTACTGAAATCTGCTTCTCTTGTGTAGATCACTGTTTCAGACGAGGAAGTTAGTAATCCATCCTTTTTAGATCTGGTGAGAACTCCCCAAATGAGGAAGTGCACACTTATTCTTATGTTTGCTTGGTAAGTTTGCCTTGGGATGGATTCAAACCCTCGTGTCAAATTTACGCTGCGCCCCGTCCTGCCGGTCGGGTTGACGCCGCCTCTTACTTGCTCCCCGCTGTCTCCTGGTATCGCTGCAGGTTCACCAGCGCCGTGGTGTACCAGGGGCTGGTCATGCGCCTGGGCATCATAGGGGGCAACCTCTACTTGGACTTCTTCATCTCCGGCGTCGTGGAGCTGCCGGGAGCGCTGCTGATCCTCCTGACCATCGAGCGCATCGGACGCCGCCTTCCCTTTGCAGCAAGCAACATCGTGGCGGGAGTGGCGTGCCTGGTCACGGCCTTCCTACCCGAGGGTAATTGCCTTCCGACTCGGGGTGGCGGCCGAGAACTTGAAAAGGGAGCTTGCATGGAAAGTAACCCAGCATGAGGGGAGACGCTCGTCCTTAGAAAATACACCATTGCATCGCAACCCCGGTGCCGGGGACACGTCAGTGGGGTGTCACTCGATTTTCCGCCTAGTCCCGGGGAAGACCCTTGAGCGTGGGAGAGTGCCCCTGCAGACTGCTCTGGCTGCTGCCTTTCTAGGGGCACGTGTGGGTGTGACTGAGTGGCATCCAGCTCGAGGCGATGTCACTTACTGCTGACCTCCTTTACGGATCTGACTTGTGACAGCATGGCCGGGCTCAAGGCACTTCCTGGGCACCGGCCACGTCACCGGCCACGTCACCGGCCCCACGCGAACCAGAGGTTCCAGCGGGGCAAAGACGCAGTTCTTGACTTCAACAGGTTCCCGGCCTAGTAGGGGATCAAGACACTCCAATGCTCTCCCAGCGCACTGTGATGAAGGAAATAGCAGTAATTACAAGGTTTCGAAATAGCAGAAAAATCCTAGTAAAGAGGTGTGAGGAGTGATTCATCGGAGGGGGGCGGAGTCGGGAAAGCTTCCCGGAGGGGGGGGTGCTTTGGGGTGTGGAAGAAGGGGCAGGGAGGCGTTGGGCAGAGGGGGGTCTGTCGACGACTTCTCCAACGTGGAATGTGGTTTCTGGGAGCAGGGGTTGCCTCCGAGGGGTCAGAACCACGCGTTCTTGGTTGTCACTGTTATGCAGGTGAGGAACAGAGGGGTCATCTGTCACTGGTGGTGACCAAACCACGCCGGGAGCTTGATTACAGTCTTGTGAGCTTCATGAGGAGATGGGGGAGGGGGTGGCCGTCTGTAGCTGTAGTGCTCTGGACAGTGACCGTGAGGGGGTGGCTGTCTGCAGCCGCAGCGCTCTGGACAGTGACCGTGAGGGAGCGATGCTGAGAGCACGGACGAAGGGAGTGGCGGTCGGGCTGGGATGGGATGGGTGGTTCCAGAGATGATTCTGGGACAGAGTTTTCGGGAACTGGTGGCCGGTACGGAGGTGGCAGGTGTCTCCAAACACATGGCGAGCGCACCCCAGATGGCATCTGCCTCCACACACAGCCGGGTGGGACTTGGGGAGTCCCAGGAACATGCGAGTCACAGCGGGTTAATCATTCCTGGGTGTGAGGCAGGGGTGGCAACAGGAGAGCTGGGTTCTCCGGGGGCCCTTTGCGTCAGCCTGACAGGCTGTTTGCTTGCGTGTTTGTTTTGTTTTGTTGAGAATCCTCTGAGGACCAGGAAAGATGTGATGAGATGCAGAAGTCAAAAGAGTCAGGTATTTGTAGATGAGTTTATGAAGTCCCCAAACACCGGGTAGAACCTATTTAAATACAGTCACAGAGCTGCCTATCTGTAGCACAGGAGGGGAAGGATGTAAAGTCCCGTGTGTTGCTGGAATGGCTGGTGGTCAGCGGCCCTGCCGAGCCGCATTCCTGTCGGTTTCCCGGCCGGTGTCCGTTCCCTGGGGCTGCACGATGAAGCTGCACAGCCTCGGTGGCTTGACACCACGGAAGTCCCTTCTCTCCCGGTCCGGGGGCCTGGACCCCGGTGTGTCGCAGGGCCATGCGCTCTCCGCAGGCTCCAGGGGAGGACCCCTCTCGGCCTGCCCCCCAGCTCCTGGAGGTCGCCAGCGTTGCTGGCCTCCGACCAGTCTCTGCCTCTGTCTCCCCGTGAGCTCTCTGCGTCTCTGTCCTGACCGCCACATCTGCAGAGACCCTCCTTCCAGATAAGGTCACGTTCCGAGGGGGACAGTAGTCAGCCCACCACACTGCGGTGTCAACACGTGCCGAGAGCTGGGGAATCAGTGTAAGAGACACCGGCCAAAGCGTGTCTATCTGCACCTGTTCATCGTGGCCACTAGACCAGGACTGGGGGGCGAGCGTGAACAAGATATTCACAATTCCTGTCCTCGGGGTTAAGTGCAGGGTAAGTGGAAGGGGGGCATATCAGGGACGTAGGAGGCCCCTCTTTTTATTCCACTTTCCTTTCATAGCACATGCTTTGGGGTTTCATTTAAAAATGGGGTTCCCTAAGACGCGGTCCTCTGTTCCCACCGCCTGTGCAATAAGAACTGAGTACCCACTGCTCATGAAGCTAGGGAAGTGGGCGGAGAGGCTACTGCTGTGGTGCAGCCATCAGCTTGGGCGTCTGCAGTGGGCGCTGCCTTCAGCGTGACCACAGGGCCTGCCGGTCGGACGTCCAAGCCGGTGTGGGCGTAACTGGGTGGGCGGGGCTCACGCCGTTGTGTGGAGAACCCGTTTGTATATTAGAAAACAGGAGGTCTTTGCTTGGTCAGATCAGTTTTATTTTGTGGATGTAATTTCTCATTTAAGCTTTAGGCCTATTCTTAGCGATGTCGAAAATTACCGTAATTTGTTGTGTGTAATGTGCATTTTTTAATCTAAACTTTTGAGGGAAAAATAAGGATGCACATTATACATGGGTAGTGCAAATTCCATATCTATGTAAATGTTTTCAATTCTTTTATTTACGAGTGTGCATGAAAAGTGCAACTCTAGAAAAGTGCAACTCTTTAGAAAGCAATCACAATACCCACATGCAAAATCATACCGTGGAATACGATAACAGGTTTTGTTTCTAAATAGAAATAACTAAATAACTGAATTTTAAAAATCAAAATGAAAGATCTTTTTCCTGAAAGTGTGGGCCAGAATCATGGGAGCACATCATGCACAGCAACATACAGTAATGACTCCTGTTTTGGACATGTTTTACATACGTGGGCTGCAGACTCGGCTGTTTCTGCAGACACGTGTTAGCTGTGATTGACAATAGCGGGCTCCGAACCCCGACTGCGCCCTGTGAGCGCCAGATCCTGACAGGCTCCTCCCAGGGGCTGACAGCCCTTAGACCCACTCAAAGAGTGATGGGACTTGCTGCTGGGGCTTTTCAATTAGTGTCAGAAGACTACCCCCCCTCCCCCCGCCCCATCACTCCTGGTGTCACCAACTGGAGAATGCTGGTCGGCCTTTTAGAGGAATCGGCTCTAACACGATCTCCAGAAAGCAGTTTAACCAGCTTTCCCTCCACTATGCTCGGCTTCTCAGGGTCTGAAGAATGAAACTGGAGAAAGAAAGAGTTTTCTGGCTGTGTGTATCCTCGCCCAAGACTCGCTGCTGTCGGTCACATTTTTGAGCTCCGGAGTCTGAAACACACAGAGCTCTCTTTGGCCTGCCTCGTCTGCCATCTCTGACTTGGGTTTCTTTAGGCTGGCCCCGAACCTGGCAGTGTGGCTAAGTCTGTCTTGTACTTCTGTTTTTCCTTAAGTGAAAAGTAAGTTTATGCATCTTAATTCACATACCTCTAGTAGGAATTTTCACTAAATTTTATTTCAGAACTCAGAACAGATGGTATGTTCAGAGGAGATACAAACTTGTGTTTGTTTAAAATCTTGCATTTATTCTTCAGAAATTGAGCTGTTATTCCCAGTAATCCCTAGAAGCTCGACCAACCCCCATTCGGCGGGGGGGGGGGGGCCTTTCTCTGAGTCCACACGACTCTGGAAGGCGGTTTCAACTTCACTACTCATTTTTAGGTTGCCTTGTGGGGTTTTTTTTTTTGGTCATTATCATCACAAGATGTCTATTGTCATTCCACCATAAATTCAGCACATTACCGGGATGATGAGAGAGTTTGTATAACATTCACACATCAATTATACTTTCTAATAAATTGTCTTTGCTTCGTTCTTCTGAGGGACAGCGTGATGTCCTCGGGCCACCTGTCACACATTTCCACAGACCCCTGTCACTGTGTAAGGGCGGTTCCATCCTGGCCTCCGCAGCTGGGCGTGAGTTGAGGGTCTTTCAGTTTAAGGTCACCACGTAGGACCAACGCTGTCTCCTCAAGGGCGTCAACCGGACAGCATTTTCTGAATGATTTTCTGAATTCACTGGATGGTTTTCACGGTGTGTGTGTGGTGCTTTAATTTGATTTTTGTCTGGTTCTCCCCAGCAAACTGTCCTAGCCTCGGCTGTAAACAGCTTGTCACTGCAGATGTCACCAGGACTGCCAGAGCGGTCTTGATTCGGCAGAGAAGCCTGTGGTCTGGGGACCAGCCCGGGGTGAGGATGTTATCCCCACGTTAGCGGGCACCTTCCTCCTCTCTGCCTGAGAGCAGTGGGGGTGCCCGGCCGGGTGGGCCCAGAGGATCAGTACTGGCCCCCACATTCCCTTCCCCAGCACCTGGCAACGAACCGCCTGCTCCCCCAGGGGAGGCGAGGATGTGTTTCCCAGTCCCTCTCCCTGGCTTTCATGAGAAAGCGGGGTGTAAAGAAAACCCATGCTGGCGACTGGACTTCGGTGCCAGAGCAGGCAGCGGCCCAGACAGCCTAGCTTGGCTGTGCCCACGCCCCGGTGGGACTGTTCAGGAGCGCTCCAGGTGACCTGGCCCAGGGGGAAGACATCAGGTCGCCAGGCCGGCCTCGGCCAGCCTGTGGTCCAGACCCAAGGCGCTGGGGCCTCTCCGCCACGGCCTGCATTCCTGCGTCACCTTCGTCTCTGCATGCCCTCCCGGGCAACTGTTGTCCGTAGTGGGCTTTAGCCCTTTTCATTGGTTGGCTCTCCTTTAGAGAAAACAGGCATCGACCTACTGAACTCATCCTCCTCTTCATCCTCCTCATGTGCTCCTACTTTCCTACTAAAACAATTATGTGTCCAGGAAGGGGCAGTCGTTCCAGAAGACCGCAGGACCGTTTAGTGCGGAGTGAGCGCAGATAGGTATTGGCTGTAAAAGGGAGGGGTTTCCCTTCCAAAGCTGGGAGTTGGGCGTGCGGAGCACGAGCTGCCCCTGCTCACACCAAGGCCACCGGAGAGGGGGCCAGACACTGCTCAGCCCAAGGACCCCGGGGCTCTCACCTTTTAGGACAAGAACGGTCACTCCTTCCCTTAAACACAAAAGCAGGAAGGCGTTTAGTAAAGAACGCTGGGCGCCTCTCACCGGAGAGCCTCTGTCCTCTCCGTACGGGGGGTTGGGGGAGCTCTGAGTCAGTCTATCTGTAAACCAATGAGTCGACTGGTGCTAAGGAATTGGGCTCTTCCGGATAATTCCTTGGGGAAAGTAGCAAGACTGGGGGTGACGTGAGGGAGACAATGGGCGACCAACGTAGCAATGGGGCACGGCGGAGGCGCCCCCTTCCGAAGACCCCAGTCCCCCGAGCCTCACCGCTCTCCGGGAACCAAAGGCAGCTTGGTGTCGGGTCATTCCCGGTCTGTTGGCGACGGCGCTTCTGGGTGTCACCAGTAAAGGGGAGTGACCAGAAAGACCAAACGGGCACCACACGGTGCCGATGCTTTTCAAGGGCACGGCGAAGGCCATCCTCCAGACCGAAGGCCAGCGTGGCCAGGCCCTCCCGGGAAGGCCCCGCCCCGAACGTTGTTGTTCTGGTGCGTGGCCGCCCAACAGACGGGGCTGGGGTCGAGCTGCTGACCTCTGACCCTGCGCAGAGGTGCGGTCAGCACCGGGAAAGGTGAGCCATCCCCCTGGTAGTGGCCACTGCGGTTGAAATTTGGCTCCGATGGTAGAAGGTTTCAATCGCTTATGCTTAAAATTAGCGAGGACTGAGGGCTCATAGCACACCCAGCACTTGCCTTGCCTTGTTCTGTGACTTGCACCGAAAGCGCACCCCTCACTCCCGCCCCCCACTCTCTCTGTGTTTCAGGAAGAGCGTGGCTGAGGACCACGGTGGCTACCCTGGGCAGGCTGGGCATCACCATAGCCTTCGAGATCGTGTATTTGGTGAATTCAGAACTGTACCCAACGACGTTACGGTAATTCCCAACATGTGTGTCGCGGTTTGTCCTAAGTGTTCTGAGTTGACGTAAAAACCATGGAACAGTTCCCTTTGCTTGGTGACACCATGACGGGGGCCAAAACCAACCTCAAAGACAGCGTGCTGTGAGTCGTGGCCTCTCTCCGCCTGGTGGTCGTCCACATTTTGTGAAAGAAAGAGCATTTCTCCCGCCTGTCTCGTCTTGCCCAGCCGTGGTTTTGCGGAAAGGCACTAGACTCGGAATCAGAAAACCTGGCGAGTGCATGCACGCTTGGATGGGGTTAACTCTCTCTCTTTGTGGGCATCACCTACCTGGAGGCGGCTGCCTCCATCGGCACCCTGTTCCACATCCTCTCGCAGTGAGCAGCCACTTACTGCGGGACAGAGGGCAGCCGTGTGCCGGCCCTAGAGCACATTGGCCAGCTTTCCCCACGGAAGGTTCGTGGCCTGGTCCGGCTGGGTGCCGAGCGAGCACGTGAGTGTCACCGAGGCGGCTGGGTGGCGAGCATGCTCCCCCCGGCAGCCCTGCACGGCTCCTCGGCAGCCTCGTGGGACATGGGTCATGGGACACGGCACTTACCCGTGTGTGGAGCTGCGGTGCCCAACGTGCACGGTCTGCTCGTGGGAGTGGCGGAGTGGTCGTTCTCTAAGCCCAAAACCACAGGAATGGGAAAAACACTGTTGCAGTTTCTTCGTCGCTTTCATGTCTGAATATGTTGCATGTCTCAAACTTATTTAAATATGTTTTTCATTTACAACCATTATTTTCTCTCCAGAAACTTCGGCGTTTCACTGTGCTCGGGCTTATGTGACTTCGGGGGCATCATAGCCCCGTTTCTGCTCTTCCGACTGGCCGCCGTCTGGCTGGAACTACCTCTCATCATCTTCGGTGAGCTCGCACTGCACGGGCGCTCTCACACGCGCTCACCGTGTTCTCCGCGTGGTTACGCTTTGTGTCCATGATAGGCGCTCGGTACCTGTACGGCAGCCCTGCCGGTTTTGAGGAGCCAATCCCACTGCAACGAACTGTGACACCCTAAATGTCTTAAACGGACGAGACAGGAAGGGGCTGGGATGAGCGCTGTTCAATTTACTTCGCTTTCTTCGCTTGGGTTCTGAGTTCAGTGCTTCCAAGCTCTTTGGTGGCATTGGGAGTAATGAAATGCCAACGGTTTTCATGAGACCGAAGCAGACCTTCGGCCTGTTGAAAAGAAGCCTGAAATCGAATTACGGTATTAAATGTTCCGCATCTATCAGCGTCACATCTTCCTTCGCTCTGATGCCTCGCACGCAGCACTGCGCTGAAGGAGCAAGGACACAGGCCCCTCGCACACCTGACGTAGCCTCTTCGATGCGCCCCAGCTCCACCCCGCCTCCCTCCCTCTGATCTTCCTAGGACCCCTGACGGGGGAGGATCGCAGCGTTGGGAGGGACCTTCCGGTAAACCAGTCCAGTGCTTCTCCCGGGCTGTCCCGCCTCTCTGCCTGACCCCGCCCCTCGCCCCCCCTCAGCGAGAAAGGGTACAGGTTGGCCCTACGGCAGCCAGCGAGCTTTCCTCCGCCTCTGCTTCCTTTTTCACCCACTGCTAACCATTCAGATGGCGAGGGAAACACTGAGTCCAGGAGAACACACGTGCTCGCAATGCAAAAGCCTAACGGTGCCAGGGACGGGAAAGCCAGCCCCTGACCGGTCCACACCAGTGAAATCTCAGTAAAAGAACATTTCGGATAACGTCCTGGAATCTGAGCATCAAGCCCAGCGCTGATTCTGTAGCCGGCACCAACAGGTGGAGTTCAACCAAGAGGGAGTGGTTTTGGAGCCCAGTCCTTGCAGGCAGTGGCCCGGCCGTCACGGGTGCTGGAATGTGGGCCCGGCCCTCCCAGAGGGAGCCACGTGTCCGATGCAGCCGTGATTGAGAACGGAAGCACATAACATACACTAGACACAGATAACACAGACTCAAACCCCATCAGTCCCTGATTCAATGACATGTGCTGGCACCTGTGTTCCTGAGGTTATCTATGTCTTTGCATCTTTCCGGTGGGAATTCTATAAAATGGGGTGCTATGGCACCTCTCTTCCCAGCACCTTATTTGGCGATGTCACGGCGGGAGTTGGAATTGTCGGCCGAGGGGAGATATTTACGCCATGGCCATGGGCAGATGCTACAGATCAGAGCCTTTCTTTCGGGAGAGCTGCTTGGTGGATACTCACAGGCGCGCCACGGAGATGAGATGGGGAGGAAATAGTAGCACCCAGGGTTCCAGGAATTTCGACTCTGGGGAGCAGGAATGGGGAGGGTGGTAAACAGGGGTGTGGGGTTCATAGGAGGGCCCCAAAGGGTGACAGACGGGAGTGTGTCGTGGTGCCTCCACCGGTGGCTGGGCCACTGGGGAGAGGATTAATCACTTCAGCAAGGGGCCTAAAATAGCAAGGTCAAGAGGCCGACCTCGGCAGAAGGGACTGGTCCTGCAGTGGCCATGGCAGAGGGCTGGCAGAAGGGGACTGAGAGGAAGCCGTGGCGTTCTAGGGTCAGTGAAAGGACGCGGAGGGGACGCCTCTCCGGTGGTGTCTCCATTCCCTGGAAGTAGGAGACGAGGGCGTCTCTGAGTGCTGGGCCCCGAGTGGGTGCTCAGTAAGTGATGGTCCGGCGGGCAGGGGCATGGATGGATGTCTGCCCAGAGCCCAGGGGCGCTGGGACTGCCCAGGGTTTGAGGAAGGGGAGGAAACGGTGGCAGAGGAAAGCGGCAGAGCTGGTCGGGGTCACTGGGGCCTGCTGCCCTGAGGGTGGGCTGAGGCTGGCGAGTGGGCGGAGGGACGAGGGCCAGCCGTGCGTTCCCAGCGGTGACGCCTCCCCTGTTCCACAGGCGTCCTGGCGTCGGTCTGCGGCGGCCTCGTGATGCTGTTGCCGGAAACCAAGGGCATTGCCTTGCCGGAGACGGTGGACGATGTCGAAAAACTGGGCAGGTACTGTATGGAATGTAGCACCTCTTCAACAAAAGCAGCATTTCCAGCCACTGGGGAAGGGGTGGTATGGAGACAGTTAAATGCCCGTGGGGAGAACAAGAATACTAAATTCCTGGCTCACATCCTAAGCAAAAACTCAAAGTAGCTGTAAGACATTAATGTAAAAGGAAAAAGCTGTAAGTGAATGTGTATCATTTTTTAAAAGATGGTTATGAAGAGGGAAACATTTCCGACTAAGGTTTTAAAACTCAGAAGTGTTCTAAAGAAAAGGGATGGATGATTTGGCCAAGCAGAAATAAGTGAAATGTGCATCAGTAAGCAAGTAATTGTAAGAAATAATATATTTATAATATGGGTTACTGTACAGAGAGTAGAAGAACTAAGATGTGTCTCTCTGGAATGAAGTGGGGAGATGTTCAAGATTAGGTTACGAAGTGAAAAGGCACTGAAAAATGTGTTACGGTATTTGTTAAAAAATAAAACCAATAGTTCCTGGCTGGCGTAGCTCAGTGGCTTGAGCGTGGGCTGTGAACCAAAGCATCGCAGGTTCAATTCCCAGTCAGGGCACATGCCTGGGTTGCAGGCCACGGCCCCCAGCAACCGCACATTGATGTTTCTCTCTCTCTCTCTTTCTCCCTCCCTTCCCTCTCTGAAAATAAATAAATAACATCTTAAAAAATAATAAAACCAATAGAAATTTCTCTCTGTAGCTAGATGAGAAGATAGTCAATAGAGGTAGACAGACAGATGGACAAATAGACAGATGGACAGATGACTATGACAGAGATACACAGAGTGACGAAAAGAAGTGAGGGCACTGGAAATATCAGGGAACATTTGGTAAAGTGTATGATTGTCTAAGCACTGCTGTACACTTAACATGAATACAAGATAACACTGAATGTAAAACTGTACTTGGAACATAAAACATAAAAATAAGTCAATCTTTTCTAAAAGCGACTGAGAGAATGGGAGAGAAGGAGGCTGGGTTTGGGAGAAGTGTGTCTAATGGTGTGCAGGGAAAGTGACGATCTAACCCATGTATAAAGGTGGAATATGTTTCTGTCACACTCACAAAAACTCATATTACACGAGTTCTAATTTTCTAGGTTTGAAATCTCTCATAATAAAAAGCCGGGAAGAGAGGTTATGAATGGGAGAGTGTACAGGAAAACATCTGAAGTAACATCGCCTGCTCTGTGGGGCTAGAGACAGGTGGGGCAAGGGGGGGAGGGCAAGGCGCCCTCTGCGCACGTCCGTATTGACTTTTTAAAAGATTTTTTTAAATTAATTTATAGAGAGGGAAAGGAGAGAGATAGAGAGGGAAACATCAATGTGCGGTTGCTGGGGGCCGTGGCCTGCAACCCAGGCATGTGCCCTGACTGGGAATCGAACCTGCGACGCTTTGGTTCGCAGCCCGCACTCAATCCTCTGAGCTACGCCAGCCAGGGCCCATATTGATTTTTTTTAAAAAGTTACAACACATTGTCTTGTGTCATCTGTGTAATTTTTTAAAGTAACTGAACAGTTAATTTCAAAAATAAAAATGACCCTTTTTCTAAATAATGGCCTGGAAATTAAGCGGATGGCTCTCTAAATTTTAAACGAATGTATCAAAATATGTACGAAAAGACTGACACGTCAGTAACGTCGTTCAGTTTTTCTTCACTTGTGCGCTGGGAAGAGAGTTGGTACACTTTTGCAGGTACCTGTGCGGTCGATGGTTTCACATGTGTCATTTTGTTTAAAGCAGAGTGATCGGGGGCAGCAGGATTTTTCATCCTCACTGTTTTCTGTACTAGGATATCTACGCTCAGATTTCACAACTTTACCTGCTAGGCCTGGGGCGGATGCTCTCTGGTGCTCAGGTGTGACTCCGTGGTTTTGTGTGGTTTTTATTATTTTATGCTGTGTTCTACTTGATTATGACTTTCTTCAATAGTGCATATCCCTGTGGAGGACTGGAACTTTCTCTCTTCATACCCTCTCTTAATGTGGCACCCTCCGCCTCCCCAAAGGTAGACCACCCTTGCTAAGGGTCTCACGGGTGTTTTACCAGACCTTTAAAACGTATACAGTGATTTTGCTGTCCTGTTTCTTGATGCTATTTTGGAATGTAAGGTTGATTAACCATCCCAGAATGTTCCTAAGAAAAGCTCCCTCGGAACCAAACCACCAGCCCCTATCCAGCAGCTGACTCCTTGCAGGACTGGCCAATCAGGGGACAGGGGTCATTTGTCCCATGCAGTCACCCCAAAAGATTCTTATGCTTGTTTGGAAGTGCTTGGGACTGGCTTGCACTGCAAAGCTCTGCTTGCATTTCACCCTCAAATCATGTTACCGGAAGTTTGGGGTGAGGGGGGAGAGTGTCCTTAAGCCCTAAAATTAGGAAAAGAAATTTAAAAAGGCATCAAAACACTGTGAAGCCCCCCTGAGTGTTAGGCCACGGGCAAGCCTTGCTTCATCCAGAAAGCAGAAACCCAGCTGGGCTGATTCTATCCTCACAGGCAGTTTCTTGGTTGGAGTCAGGGTCTGGGGCTAGGTTAGGGGGGGTGGGGGGGTCCAGTCCTGCCACCCCAATCCCAGCAGTGCTACACTAGAAGATCCGGAGGAAGGAGAACATTCAAGAAGCTTAAATGAAGCCATGGGGAATGGCGGGAACGGAAATAAGACCGTCACGCAATGAGATGTTCAGACAGTCAGGCTAACTTCTCCTGGGCTGACGGGTCTCAGGGCTGTTACCGGGGAGAGCATCCCAGCCCGGATTGCAGGGTCAGAGGTCAGGAGTTCGAGGCTGCACGTCACGCTGCTAGGGCTTCCGGACTCCCTCCTGGTCTGGGCGCAGGTTCCTCCCCACCCATCTCGGGCCAGGGCTGCAGCGTGGCTCCTTCCGTTCCTGCGCCCCGTGTGCTGCTGCTTGTTTGCACAGCGGGAGCGGTGCACGCATGCGCGACCCCCAGAGCAGTCAGGGGTCAGCTTCTCAGACGCCTCAGGGAGGAGTGGAGGGAACCGGGTGATCTGAGCTCAGGACTCTCCTACCGAGTTAGCCGAGTGAGCCATGGAAATCAGAGTGAGGTGCCGGGAGGGGTGGGGCTTTGGAGAGCAGCCAGGCGGGCGGGCGAGTGGTGCGCAGGGACAGTCAGCCTCCAGCCACGGAGGAACAGGGAGACTTACACCAGCCGAAGCTCCTCCCACACGAACTGTTTCTAATTCTCCCCGTGTCTGTAACTTTTTGTCATTGAAAAAATATGATAAATGGTTAATCATGCCTAGTCCCTACCCTTGGGGAATAAGCTTGATTTTACCCTGGTAAAAGCTTGATTTAGAGTTTTATAAGTTAAGCACTTGAATCGTATTCCATAGATGTTGACTCTGGGGGAAAAAAAAAAACTATTTTACACCAAACCTGGGAGCACTTTCCTTGTAAAAGTGCACTTGATCGTCGTATCATTGGTGCTGTTTGTATGTTGCTGTTGTTGACACTCCAAGTTCATTTCCAAACCCTCTGCTGCTCAGCAGGGCTTCCCGAGGCACCTGGGGTGGTGGCGGGGGGTGGGGGGGGGGGGGGGGGGGGGGAACGGGCCTGAGAGCCGGTGAGCTCCGGGCCTGGGCCCAAGGGGCTGGGTTGCCTCTGGGCTGGGTTCTCCGTGTGCAGTCCCGCCTGGGTGTCCGTCCAAACCAAATGCACGACTGAGTAAGTCAGACAAGACTTTCTCCCAGCTGTGGTGTAATCTTTAACGGGGGCTCCCTCTTGTCTCCTTTGTTTTGTTAGCCCGTATTCCTATACCTGTGGCAGGAAACAGAAAACCCCAGTTTCCAGCTCTCACCTTTGAGGCCCCTGCCAAAGACGAGAGGGAGGAGCCGCCCCCCACCCCCGCGGGCGACCCCCCAGGACCTGGAGTGCCTTGCAGAGACGCGTGCGCCCACGACTCCAGCCGCGCGGCGCGGCGTGGCTCCTGCTGTTGTTAATACTCCACAAAGACGTTTGCACCATCCAGAGTGGTTTCCATATGATGTTGGAGAAGAGGTGTTTTTCTGACCGTGGGACAGTGCCTCCGACCCACCAGCTGCAGAGAGACGACAAGAGAAGCCCCCGTCCAGCCCCTCCGACAGCTCCGTCAGGAACAGAGGGAACTGCACAGGACCGGACTCCGACTCCCCGAAGCCGGCCGAGGAAGCGAGTCCCTGGCCTGAGCGTCAGGAAGGCTCCCGGGGTGATGGAGACCCCGGGACAGGCAGGGCTGAGCCTGTGCTCCCCCTTCTCACCTCGAGCTCCAGGAGCCCCGGCAGCATCGGGGCTGCAGGCGCCTTCAGGCCTCGTGCCACAAATCAGCACAAATCAGCGGAGGAATCAATTATTATAAAGCCAGGTTGGGTCCCAAGATGCTGGGGGGGGGGTGGTTTGGGTCCTCATTGGGGGTGGACACTGGGGGTCACCTACCTGTTCTTTACTGAGAAAAAGCCAGGGGGTGTGAATGATTTCATGGGCTGCAGGGCTTTAACCACAAGGGGGTATTTATCTTATACGTGTGAGTCCAGTTCTCGGACGGTGCCCACGGTCAGGAGGGAAAAACACGGACGGTTCTCCTTCCACCCGGACACTCTTCCCTTGTCTCGGCAAGTAGCTTACACTTCAATGTGAAAGAAAGGTCAAGTGTATCCGTGCTGAGAAGAATGAGCAGAGACTGTATGGGTGACTGTGTAGATGTTAATAAGGGATCACAGCTTCCTCTTTGTGTTACTGAGACTTTGACATGCGGGGCTTAAATGCACACACACGCTGTCTTTTTCCGGGGTCCTGCCTCAGACGTCTGCCCTCTTGCTTGGTATACTTGCAGAGTCCGTATCTACCTTATGCAGATTTTTTAAACGACTTCTTCTGTGTAGACAGGCCCCATGGGCACCAAAGGGAAGTCTTGCCCGCGGGGGGAATCTCTCTGGGAATGCGTGACAGAGTGTACATCGAAGTGTGTGTGACCGCAGACTCAGCCCTTTTGCGCCCAGGGCGCGTCGGAAGTGGACCCGAGATCCCCGTCTCCCGACGGAGCGGCCCGGCGCTGTCGGCTGTGCCGCGGCCCTCACCTTCCCCTCGTCAGCTTTCTTTGCGTTTCTCTCTGCTGCAGGGTGACTGCCACCTTTCAATTGTATTTTGAGTTTGAGACTTCAGTTCTGAGAACAATAAAAATTTTAAGTTGTCGAGAACAATCGGCGTTTGCCCCTTCTCTTCCTTTGGACCACGTGGCACTGTAAAACACTGTTGCTGCGTGACAGTGTGCTCCTCACACTGGGGCCGCCAGCTAGGGGTGGAAATTGGGGGGCCCGCCTTCCATACATGCCTGTCGCCCCTCCACAGGCCCTAGGCACGTTTCCTAGACTCTACGTGACCCAGGTGACCCTCAGACCCTCAGCTGGTCCTGTGTTTGCCCTCCACTGCCTGGCTTGCTTCGTGATACACAACTCCCTGTCTGTGGTCCCCGGGGCTGGGCTCAAGTCAGACCATCAGTGACAGGTTTCACTCCCAAGAAAATTTGTTCTCGAGATTCTCCGTGTGTATTGCAGGTTTGCAAACCTTCTTCTCAGTGCCAGAAATAAAGATCTTGCAGACGCACATCACGCTGTCTTTCACTGATGAGGTAGATGCATGGGTGACCTATAAGGACGTCTTTATGGCCTCGCAGGCTTCTCGCCCTACATGCAGCTGTTCCTTAGGAGAAGGCGCAAGACCCCGCGTCTGTCAGTCCTACACTAGCTAACACGGGTCGCAGGAACCGAGAACATGAAAACAATGAAAATCACAAAATCAAAGTAAACAGAGAGTTTATTTTCAACGTGCGTCATCTCTGTTTGTGAGCTCACGGTCACAGAGCCCAGCAGCCTGTGCACGGGAGACACGTGCCCGCAGTCCTACACGCGGTGAGGACTGGCAGCCGGTGGGAGCTAAGTGTGGTGTCTCTATTCGATCGCTGTCAATCATTTTTCTGAGCATGCTCAATTCCCTGCCCACGTTCGAGCCTCGGACACGTGGACGCCTCCCTCGGTCTCCTGTGCGGTTAGTTGTTCCTCATTACATCTTCCATCCAGCTGACAAACCTGGAGACCCGGACGTAGACCCCAGGCTTATTGAACCGTGCGCAGCCAAGACCCCATGAGGTGACTCCTTGTAAAATGTACTTGTCCTTCTCGAAGCAGACCAGAGGCCCTCCGCTGTCACCCTGGAAGAGGGAGGGAAAGGCTGTGTGAGGATTGACCCGCCCACCTTTCACCCTGGGGTCCTCCGTTTCCCGAGGGGAAGTTTTCTGAGTATCCGAGCACTCCGTTCCCATCCGAAAGGCATTTATTCACCTATTATTCAAACGTCTGCTGTGCTAAGCAAAGTATATGCACCAAACCCACATCCACTGATGTTTGCTGGGGAAGAAGTCCCGGTGAACCCTGAACTCTTCCCTTCCTGCCTTGGGGATTCCCTCGGGCAGAGGCACCCCGAGAACTGCTTCTCAGGGGAAGCCCCTGGCCTTCTCCTGCTTCCTCTCCTGCTTTCCTACTGGGTGGGCCACCCCCAGTCCCCCGGAGACCTGTGGGCGGAGGCAGAGGCGGGACCTCACCGCCCCCTCACAACCTGCCTGGTGCCTGGAGCTCAAGGCCCACACAGTCCACCCCGAGGATCTGGGTCAGCGTTCGGGGACACGCCCGAAGGGCCGCGCTGGGCACCATTCGGGACGCACGCAGCCTTTGGTTGGCAGACCCTTCTCAGATCTGCTGCTTTGGGGCTGAAATGTGGAAGGGCCCGGGCAGGCCAGCACGGAACGGCCGATCTGCGTTCTTCCCTCACCTGGCAGCTGTCGGTGGTTTCCTCTGTGTTCAGGAGCCCCGCGCAGAGCTCGGTGGGCCTGACCCTCCCGTTCAGGTACTCCTGGCGGTTGCACACCTTGTTCTCGATCACCGGCACCTGGGCTTCCTTGAGGACGCCGGCGCCACCGGTGCCTGTGTTTACAGAGATGAGAGACACGGTTACTGGGTCCAAAACGTGCAGGGAGAGTTCCAGAACAACAGAGCAGCGATGCTAGATCTCGTTTGCCTCTGAGACTGGATAAGTGTTAGTCCCTAATAATACGCAGACTCCTTTTTCCTGTTTGACCCTTGAGAGTGTAAACAATATATAAGATTTCATGTTCTCAGGTCCTGGATTCATTAATTGGGTCTTCTGTGTGGGGTTTGGGGGTTTGTTTGCATTTTCATTTTTTCTTTCTTTTCTCTTTTTTTTTCATTATAAAGAGCTTTTTTTTTTGTAAAGAGATTGAGAAATACAACTGCTATTATTTTATATATTCCCTTTCAGGCTTTTAAAAATATATATTTTATTGATTATGCTATTACAGTTGTCCCATATTTTTCTCCCTTTATTCCCCTCCACCCTGTACCCACCCCTAACCATCATTTCCCCACCTTAGATCATGTCCATGGGTCATACATACAAGTCCTTGGGCTTCTCCATTCCCACACTATTCTTAACCTTCCCCTGTCTGTTTTGTATCTACCATTTATGCCTCTTAGTCCCTGTACCTTTTCCCCTATTCTCCCCCCTCTCCTTCCCCTCTGATAACCCTCTGTGTGATCTCCATTTCTGTGAATCTATTCCTATTCTGGTTGTTTGCTTAGTTCGATTTTGTTTTTGTTTTTAGGTTCAATTTTGATAGTTGTGAGTTTGTTGTCATTTTACTGCTTGTATTTTTTATCTTTTTTTTCTTAGATAAGTCCCTTTAACATTTCATATAATAAAGGTCTGGTGATGACGAACTCCTTTAACTTGACCTTATCTGAGCAGCACTTTCTTTATCTGCCTTTCCACTCTAAATGACAGCTTTGCTGGATAGAGTCATCTTGGATGTAGGTCCTTGCCTTTCACAACTTTCAATACTTCTTGCCTGCAAGGTTTCTTTTGAAAAATCAGCTGATAGGTTTATGGGAACTCCTTTGTGGGTAACTGTCTCCTTTTCTCTTGCTGCTTTTAAGATTCTCTCTTTATCTTTAATCTTTGATAATGTGATTGTGATGTGCCTTGGTGTGTGCTTCCTTGGATCCAACTTCTGTGGGACTCTCTGAGCTTCCTGGACTTCCTGGAAGTCTATTTCCTTTGCCAAATTGGGGAAGTTCTCTTTTTTTTTTTTTTAGATTTTATTTACTTATTTTTAGAGAGGGAAGGGAGGGAGAAAGAGAGAGAGAAACATCAATGTGCAGTTGCTGGGGGCCGTGGCCAGCAACCCAGGCATGTGCCCTGACTGGGAATTAAACCTGCGACACTTTGGTTTGCAGCCTGCGCTCAATCCACTGAGCTACGCCAGCCAGGGCTATATATTTTTTTCAAATAAGTTTTGAATTTCTTGCTCTTGCTCTTCCCCTTCTGGCACCCCTATGATTCAGATGTTGGAACGTTTAAATTGTTCCAGAGGTTCCTAAGCCTCTTCTCATTTTTTTGAATTCTTGTTTCTTCATTCTGTTCTGGTTGGATGTTTACTTCTTCTTTTTTCTGCGATCCATGGATTTGAGTTCCAGACTCCTTCCCTTTACTGTTGGTTCCCCTTATTTCACTTTTCATAGCCTGTGCTTTTTCCTCTGTTTTGCAACCATACTCAACCATTTCTGTGAGCATCCTGATTACCAGTGTTTTGAAGTCTGCATCTGATAGGTTGACTATCTCTTTGTAACTTAGTTGTATTTTTCTGGAGCTTTGATCTGTTCTTTCATTTGAGGCCTTTTTTTTTCTTCCATGTGTCTGTTATATAGTGAGAAGCAGAGCCTTAGGTTTTCATCAGGGCAGGGCAACCCATGTCTCTGCCTTGTGATGCTGTATCTGTGGGAGGGGTCCAAGAGGGAACAGTGCCTCTTGCTCAGCTCTCCATCAGCTTTCAGTCATTTCCCCCGCTACCCACAAGCAAACTGGGTCCTTCTGGTGCTAATTCCCAGGTGGGTGGGTCTGTGTATACTGTAGGACCCTGTGGGTCTCTCTAATGAACTCTCCCGTGAGGCTGGGAGTTTCTCCCACTGCCGCAATCCCCACAGGTTTTTACATTCAGAGGTTTGGAGGCTTTATTTCCCCACACTCAAACCCTGGGTGGTGTGGTGTGTCTCGCTCCCCGGTTGTTCCCCCCGGTTTATCTGCACGCAAATGTGGGACTGCCCGGTCCACCAGCCCCCTGCCCCGGTCCTCCAGCTGCTGCCTGGATACAAGTCCTCCCTGCCCGCCTGCCCGTCTCCGCCCCTCCTACATGTCTGGATGAATGTTTCTTCTTTAACTCCTTGGTTGTCAGACTTCTATACAGTTCGATTTCCTGGCAGTTCCGGTTATTTTTTTGTTTTTAAATTTGTTGCTGTCCTTCTTTTGGTTGTGCGAGAAAGCACAGTGTATCCACCCGTGCCTCCATCTTGGCCGGAAGTCCTCTTTCAGGCTTCTGATATGCTTCTTTGACTACTTCTACCGTATGGGACAACTTTATGCCCTGACTTTTCCGCTCAACATTATATAATAAGGATTTCGTTACAATGTTGCAATCTTCATAGCATTCTTATTTTAGAAGGAAATGGCTGCTTAGTGGGTATGAGGTTTCCCTTTGGGGTGAGGAACATTTTCCAGAAATTACAGTGTTGATTGCACAACCACGTAAATGTGCTAAATGCCAGTGAATTGTGCTCTTCAGAAATGGTAAATTTTGTTGTATTTTGCCACAATGCTGCAAAAAAGAATAGCTGTCATTTACTGAGCACTAACTTTTTCAGGCACGAGCTCGTTACGTGATGTGGCTGACGGAATCCCTCCCCCGTGCTCTTCTGAAACTGGCACGTTTGTTATCCCTGCTGCCAGCTGAGGAAACTGAGGCTCAGAGAGTGCGTAGCTCATCCGGGTCTCCCGACCGGAGAGGCATGAAGCTGGGCTTGGAAGCTGGCTTTGTGACATCATTGCCCAAATCCTTCACGGCCATGCTCATTGGCTCCTGCAGCTGTTTCTAATGTTCTCCATGTGTGTTCATGCGCTTTACTCATGTTCCTTAGTACTTTCTTAAGTCCAAGTTCCCAGAAATCTTACAGACACATTTATGGCTCCCCCAAAGGATTGCCAGATTATTTTCTAAAAGGGTGTGGCAGTGTCAAGTGTCACCAGAAAAGAAGTCACTTCACCACATCCTAATGGGTATTTAATGTTTTTAAAATTATTTTCTAATATAAATAGGTGGAAATTGTCCTCACTCACTTTTGAACTTACATTTCTTGTTTTATTCATTGTATCTTTTTTGGAGAAAAACCGCCTCGTTTTTAACTTGGGCAAACGGAGATCGAGCACTGGCAAAACTACCCGAGAAAATGCAGCTTTCCCGAATGGACACACCAAGGTACACCCATACATCGCACAGTTCCCCAGCTTTGCAAGCCCAGTTTCACCAGAGGTTTGCAAAAATCTTTGCTTGTGAGCACGGAACAGCGAGGGATGAGGTGCCATCTCTTCTCCAAAGACCTCGAATAACTTGGTTCAATCACCTCTGGATCAGCAAGCCTGGCCTGCGGTTGCCAGGAGCTGGGGGCGGGGCTGCCACGGGGAAGGAGGGCTCGTCCCAGCCCGGCCGGCAGAAGCGCTGGGTGGTGCACCCCTTGAATGGAGGAGATGTGTGGCGGGAGCGGCCTCCTCAGCCATCAGTTCCCCCAGGTGTCCTGCTCCTGCCTCTGCTTTCCGAGCAGACGGACCTGCTGACGCTGACCACAGACCCTGGGCTGGTGCCGGAAGCTGATGTGCTCCATGTGGGCGCGCTGCCATCCCGTGGCCACAGTGGAAATGGCATTCCTGGGGGCAGGAAGTGACTTTGGGACCAGAAGCCCCGAGGGGCCCTCTCAGGGAGGGGAGCAGGACCGCCTGAAGCTGCTGTGATTGCTGAGCCGTGCTGCCAGAACGGGCCCTCGGGGCCACATGCCCTGCTTTGGTTCGTGGACATCAGGGCAGCCTGCAGACGGGAGGGGAGAGCAGGAGAAGGCTGGCCCCACACCAGCAGCGGAGAGAACAGGGCCGGTCCGAGGTCATTGTTGATGGGGAGGAAACTTCTAGACACCCTGACTCAGGCTCTGTGACGCCCCTGGGTCCAAGGGCTCGGCCGAGGACCATTTTCTCAGTGGGCGTGAGAGCTTGGCCAGGAGAGACGGGGCAGCCCGGCGGAGGGGGGACTCAGAAGAAGAGTGTGGGTGGCGGGCGGGACAGACACAGCCAGTGGGCTGGGGGCGCAGGCAGGCAGGCCTGGGATCCCTCCGGCTCAGCTGCACACAGGCTCTGCGACGGTTACTGGTGACCGTGACGGTGATGGTGGAGATGCTGACGTTGACGGTGGTCGAGGTGCCGATGACGGTGGTGATGACGGCGATCGTGTAAGCACAGCAGCTGCCCCGAGGCGCTGTCTCCCAGGCACCGAGCACTTCGTATGTGTTATCTTCACGCTCACACCGACTCCGGAAGGTGGCCCAGGTGAGGAAGCTGGGGCTTAGGGAGACGAAAGCACTTCCCGCTGCCACGTGGAAGCTGGTGGAACCGGAACTCACATCCAGACCCACAGGGTGTTAGGCCCCTGCTTTAATCAGCCAGGGGGCTCTGCAGCTGGCTCAGAAGCTCCTCTTTGGACTTAATCCAGTCTGCGCTGGGTGCTCTGCCGCTTGCGAGAGAGAGTCGTGTGGGAGCCACAGCACCCCTGTCACTGACAGGACTCGGCTGTGCTCCGTGCCTTGTCCGTCCGCACTGTCTCATTGTTCCCCCAGTCCCCTGAGGCCCACTGTCCACTGAACGGGCTTGTGACTTCTCTGGGTACCAGCAGCCGACAAGTGGGAGCCAGGGTCCTGACTCGGTCTGTCCGCCCCCTGGACCATCCCCAGCCGGCGCTGCACCACTCTTCATTTGCAAAATGGGAACCAACATTGAATTCACAGGCATCAGTGGCATTTAAATTTTTAGAAACGCAAAGAGCGGACCAGTGTGGCACACGCACAAGGACGCTCATCGGCCACGTCGCCCTTTACGCCTCCACTGTGTTTACAGGCTCTGCCCCCTGTGTTTACAGGCTCCGCCCCCTCTGTGTTTACAGGCTCTGGCCCCTCTGTGTTTACAGGTTCCAAGAGGCACGAGGGCCCCAGGGGGCGGGGCTTCTGAGACAGCAGGGGAAGTGCAGAGAGAGGGCGACAAGTTTGAAATGATCCAGACCAGTAGTTTTCAACCTCTTTTAAAGCCACACCACCTTTCTTCGAAGGAGAGCTTATGCGAAAGGCTGATGTGGGAACACGGTTCGGGAGCCCCCCCGTCTTTCAGACGGGAGGCCTCGATGCCGTGTGGAGCAGAGGTGGGGGCCGTGCCCGCGGTGCGCAGCTGGCGGCAGAGCCGGGCTGCCCCCCGGGAGTCCGGACTCACCAGCACCCCCGAGAAGGTGAGGCAGAGACCTGAGACACCCTCCGTGTCCCAGCCCTGAGCCTAACTGATGTCACTGGGACCAGGGCCCGCCGCAGGGAGAAGATAGGGTCCCGCTGATGTGGGACGGGCGCGGGACCCTGCACAGAGGTGTCCTTTCCCACCCTCACCCCATCCAACACCCACGAGAACTGGGGGCCTCCGTCCTTCCTTTCTTTCCCGGCTGTTGGTCCGCCCCACCCCCACCCCACCCTAGCTGTCAGTCTGCCCGTCCCCAACAGTCTCCCCACGCACATCAGACCTGTGGGGTGCTGGGGGATCCGGGGCTAACTCTGGTTTCAGTTGCTGTTCCCCACCCTGCGTGGGAACTCAGGACGGCTGACGGCGCAGGAGAAATACCTGAACAGCCTTCGTTTATACGCTGGTGTCAAAGCCCTGCTCTCCTGGGAGCACAGCATCCAGGCTGGACTGATGGGCCCAGAAGGAGACTCGAAGAACCACCCGCCCTCCCCAGGCCCGTGTCCAGGATGACCGACGGTGGAGACCCAGGCAGTGCCCAGACAAAGCCCGGGGGGCGGACCTTGCTCACTGATCGGAGGCGGTTCAGATGCCCACTTTCTCGTGCGGGCGAGGGGGGGTCAGCTCACCATGGGTTTCTCCCCAGCCGGTGATGTAGCACGGCGTCCGGCCGGCGACCACGTAGTCTGGGGGCGGCAGACAAGCTGGGATCACCTTATTGGTGATGATGGCAGGGCTGGAAGGAAAACAACAAACGTGACACGTGACTGCTCCGCTGGGGGACTCCTGCCAGGCGCCCATGGGTCTCCCCCAAGATGCCACCGGCCCTGAAGCCCCGGAGTCCTCCGAGGGGGCACCTCCTTGAGGCACCGGCACCGTACCCCGGGGTGAGCTGTTGACCCTCACAGATGCCCGTATAAACAACCAAACGGTGTGTCAGGAAGGCACCTGTGTGGACGAGAAACCCGCGGCGGGAGGAAGGACGGCGAAGACTCATATGTCCGTGTCCATGCTGCGCACGGTCCCCATGCTGCACCAAGTGCAGGCCTTTGTATCAGCCCAGCGGGGCCTCGGTCCGCAGGGGGACCGTCCGGCTGAAACGCTATCACCGAGCATTAATCGTAGTAAACACTTCATCATGTGACCACGGGCAGGTCTCCCGTCCTGGGGGTGCTCGGTTCCCTCACCCCTGAACGCGGTGGTGAGAATCCAATAGGTACCCCATGAAAGAGGGCTGGAGACGTTTGCATCAACACAGTGGCATCGTGTTCAAAGGGCCTCCTCCCCCTGTCGTAGCGTTCCAGGGCTTCTTAAACACTAGAACTAGCATCTTCAGACTTGGCTGTGCGTCAGCAAGTCCGAGAGGAAAACGGATGGGAGAGGAGAGGTGCCCTCCTCTGACCAAGAATCTCACCACGGCCGCCCACGCTGAAGCAGACACATCCTCTCGGGGTCTCCAGAATAGACCCCGCCTCTCACTCGGGGGGACCCGCACAGCACCCTGTAGGTGCCCCTGATGGAACGCCTGTGCCTCCGACTCCCAGGGTGTAGGGGGCACGGGCAGCTACTGTGAAGCTCAAATGAATCGGTCCAGCGGAGACACTTCCCGAACCCCAAATTCACTAAACCCCTCGTTCAGGAGATCAGGCCCCCCGAGGGCCCTGGAAGGACCATGTGAAAGCGGGGAGTCAGCTGCTCTCTTAGGCTCAGCCAGCAGGAAGGCCCTTTCCTTCCTTCCTGGAGCATCCACGCACCCCAGGAAGTCCGTCCCCCTTTCCTTCCTTCCTGGAGCATCCATGCACCCCAGGAAGTCCGTCCCCCTCTCCTTCCTTCCTGGAGCATCCATGCACCCCAGGAAGTCCGTCCCCCTCTCCTTCCTTCCTGGAGCATCCATGCACCCCAGGAAGTCCGTCCCCCTTTCCTTCCTTCCTGGAGCGTCCACGCACCCCAGGAAGTCCATCCTCGGCTGACCGGCCCAGAGAACCTGGGAAGAGTGTCCAACCAGCCCCAGCAGTGTGGCGTTCGGACGCCTGCCCACCGGCCTCGTGTGGGCCTGGCCCCTCGCCGACACTGCCCGCGTGGTCCCACGGTCACCGGGGACCGCCAGACTCTGCCCCCATGCTCAGAGTGCCTTGATGACCCTCCCAAACACGTCTGCTCTCAAAAGAGCTGTCTGTTTCCTTCGCCGCCTCCACCGGGACCTGTTTGCCAATGCTGCCACCGTGAAGCAGCCTCCACGGACGCATCACTTTGTCAGGCTTAGGAGGAAGACCCCGCTTCAAGGGGAAAACTGAAACCAGAGAGAGGACGTGTTTGCATTTGTGGACTGTGTGTGTGAGGGGACGTGCTGGTTTCTTTCAGTGCTTTGAAGTCCACGGTCCCCTTGGGGTTCCCCACACGTGCCACCGCGTCGGGGCAGGGAGAAGTGTCCACCCGGAGTCACCGGACAGGACAGTCGTCCGGCTGCGGATGTGCACGAGCTGACCGTGCACCCCGAGTGACAGCGCATCAAGGGTAGCCGCGCTGCTCACGTTTCAGCCCACGCCGTGTCCGCACGAGGAGGCTGAGCCCCGAGGAGGCCTCCGCGTCAGGACCACGGCGAGGGTGCGGAGGGAGAGCCGGACCCGGCTCCTCTCGCTGGACGCTCAGGGTTCTTCCCCAAAGGCCTTGGGCGTCTCCCGTCCCGGGCAGTGGCCCCCCTGCACCTCTGTCACGGCCCACGGCACGCAGACGGGGACGAGGGACCTCACTCCCCCTGGGGCCCCCGCGGCGGGGCCAGGCACCTGCTCAGCTTCAGCAAGGCGATGTCGCCCCGGCTGGGCTCCGGGAACAGCTTCGCCACCTCTATCTCCTGCACGTCCGCCCTGAGAATACTCTCTTTGTGTGCGCCCAGGATGACTTTGTACGACGAAGCCCGTGACGACCTGGGAAAGGCAGGGACGTCAGCAGCAGGACAGGGGCCGGCCCCTTCCTCGGGTTCAGCCCTCCCCAGATGGTCAGTCTCCTCTAGCGGCGAGAGGACCAGCCACCCTCTGCCTGAGCCTAAGGAACGTTCCCAGGGTGCCTTTGGGCCACGAAACCAACACTGAAGTCAGCACAAGGTCTGACCCCCCCCCCCGTCAGGGGAGACTCGGGGGTCCTGTGCCTGCGGCCACCTGCCACTCTCTGCTGCCTCCAAACCCCCCGGAGCTGGCTCTCTCCTCTTTGTTTCTCTGCAGCAGCGCCCCTGTCCTCCCCCACTCAGTGGCCCTGGTCTCAGGCTGCTCGCACCCACTCCCGGGTCCCAGCGGCACTGCCACAGAAGGAAGGGAAGGAGGGGACAGGGAAGGACAGAGGTGAGGAGTCTACGAGACAAGTGCTCACGTCGGCTGTGCCTGGACGTACCTCTGCAGGCAGTGGGCGGCGGTGACCACCCACTGGGGGGCGATCAAGGTGCCTCCGCAGAAGTGCTGTCCGAACCTAGGAGGGAGACAGGCCCGGCGTCAGCCCTGGTCTGCGGGTGCGGTGCCTGGGGAGCCCGGGGCGCGCCCACTCGATTCGGGCCGTGCTGGCGCTGCTGGAGGGAAGGCTGCAGCCTGTGCCCAGGACGGCGGCGGCAGCTGGGAGGGGGGGCTTCAGTTCGGGGTGTCCCAGAAGGTCCCGTCCACAGCACTCTCGAAGGGAGGTGGCTGGGGGAGGCTCGGGGACAGTCCGTCCAGGACAGCGAGCCCACGTGGCTCAGGCATGAGGCCCGCACCCACGGCTTTGACTGGTTAGCCCTGGACTTGAACAGAAGGGACCGGGGAGAAACCGTCCACCCGGCTGAGGTCTCTCTCATTTCTCTTTTGACGAGACCTGTGCACCGCCTGGTGAGTCCTCCTTCAGGCAGCCGGACGAGATGCAGGATAGCGGTGGGTCACGGGGGTCTGTGGGGTTTACCCGAGAAAGTGCCCTTTTGGAGGAGGGGGCTCCTAAGTCATTTACTCTGTAGGACTGTTTAGGCACGTGGCAGCTCATGAAGACAGCATGAGCCACCCCGGACCAGATCATAGTGACCATTGGGCAAGTCGACCTTGGCGGTCAGGGGCAGGCCCTGGTGCAGTTCGGGAAAGAAGGAATTTGAGGCGGGTGAAAGGTGAGGATGGCACAGAAAGGAGCTGCTCAGTGACAAGGCAAAGAAAAGAAAAGCCAGGTCAACAACAGAACGAGACAGACTGGACTCGGGTTTTTCAGGGGCATCTCGCAGGCGTGGGGCCGGAGGGCTCACAGGTGCAGGGGGGACCGGCAACCGAGCACAGGCAGCTGGTGCAGAAGGGCGCCAAAGAAGCGGTGCATGCCGCCGCCGGCAGCTCACTGTGTCCCCTGCCTGCTTTCCGTGCGACACCAGGGGACCAGAGCTGCTGAAGGCAGATGCCACTGAGATGGCAACCCGAACCGCCCAGGGTTTGGTGGGGTCAGAACTGATCACTGCCAACATGCGGCGAACCACCCTGCCTGAAGGGGCAGGCATTCGAGACCGGGCGAGCGCCCCCCCGACTTGCAGTCGGCCGGACCTGTGTCTGTGATAGGCCGCAGGCGATTAGGTCTGCGTTCCCCGCCCGTCGCCCGTTTCCGAACGCGCGTCCTTCTCTTTACCAGGAGGCAGCGGCCAGCCCCGTGACCCCTCCCGCACCCGCACTCCTTCTCCAGCAGCGCTGGGACTCGCGGGTCGTGGCACCTACACGTCTTGGTGGCGGCTGCCCAGATCGAGAAAAAGCCTCCCCTGCGATTCTCAAAGTAGAGAACCTCGAAAAATTAACCTTTTCATGTTCCTAGTTTTCCTCCCTCCCAAGGAGAAGGCAGAGGCGGGTACGGACGCGAGGCTCTGAGGCGAGCGAGGCAAGGTCCCGCGGGGCGCACGCAGGAGGAGGAGACACGTGGAGTCCAGACACGGGGTTACCTTGTTCTGAGGCTGACTTGCCAGGGCCAGGAGTGTGCGATGGACTCACAGCCACCCACGATCCTCCCGGAGCATTTCTTCGGCTCCACCTTGGGCTTCCCGCAGTCAAATGCAGCGGACTCTGCGGCAGAGGGACACGGGTCACACGGGAAGCAGCGGAAGGCAGCCCTTCCGTCGTCACCGCGACATAAACGAACGGCTCGCGGCCAGAGCCCTGGCTGATGGTGAGAACGCCGGCGTGGTTGGGGACAGAGGCGGGGGTGCGTGACGCAGGCTGACAGCTGTCGGAGGGGCGGGGCGGGGGCACCGGGTGGAAGAAGGGGAAGGGATCCGCCGAAAACAAACATGCATCGCCCACAGACACGGACAACAAGTGTGGGGACGGCCAGAAGGAGAAGGGGGTGCAGGGAGGGGGAGGGGGGCAAGGGGCTGGGAAACAGGGGCAGAAAGAGACTTTGCTTGGGGGGACAGGTGACAATGCCATGTGCCCACGATGTTCTATGGAGCTCTACCCCCGAAGTCTGTATGCTTGTGCGAATCAGTGTCACCCCAGTAAATTCAATTAAAAAAAGAAAGAAGAGAGAAAAGTAAACTCTTCAACAATCTCAAAAGCCAAAAAGAAAGAATACAAGCCTGTTCTGGAGTGTCTCCTACAGGTTTCAAAAGTAGGAGCAGACAGCACGGAACCTCCCCCTTTCAAGACAGCGGGGGCACTTTTCTGCCTGCACCCCCACCGCGCCACGGGGGGGCCGAGTGGACCCTCTGCCAGGCCGCGCAGACGGCCTCTCGGCTTGCGCTTCTGGAGAACTCTGCATCTAGTTTATCGAAGGTGTGGCTGGCTCCCTGACAGGTGGGCCTCGCAGGACACATTCCAGGGGCCCGTGACGAAGAAGGACGGCCGGGGGCGGGGCGGGGCGGGGCGGGGCGGGGGGCAGCCCGGCTGAGGCCGGCTCGAAAGCCCTTCTTCTCCCGGAGACCCGCGTTCAGGAGGTGAGGCTGCGTTTACGCGAGACGCCAGGGCCTTCCGAAGGGGGCGGCAACGTACCGCAGTGAGGAATGTCACAGTAGTCAAAGAGTTTCCTCGGGTTCATCGTGTAGCACCAGGGGCCGCTGACGTCGCCGTCGGGGTTGCGGCAGTACTGAAAAGAGAGCAGGTGTTTACGGGACAGGGTACAGTGGGCGGAAGAGGACGGTCCCTAGGCTCAGGCCTGTCACGGCCGTCCTTAGAGCATGGTGGGGAAGTGCTCCTTCTGGGGGGGAGGAGGAGGGGTGAACTTCAGGGTGCTCCTGACTCATTCCATCCCCCTGGCCACGTCTCCTGGTTCAAAGGGAGCTCCAGCCATGAGGGGCCTTAACGTGGAGACTCCACACGGGGCACTCGGGTCAGAGGAGACCTCAGACGCCCAGCAGTGGAGGACCGTGGGATGGAACTGGCGCACCGTGTGCCTGGCTCATTCCAGCAGCCTTCCGCCCGATGGAGCCGTTTGCTGGTGGCCCAGGAACGCTTATCCCTGGGGACAGGGCCCCTTCTACGGGCCAAACCATGAAAAGCTGTCTTCTTTGACCTCTTCTACACGCTCCCAAAGTCACGCAAGATGTGTGAGACACGAGGGGAAATCCCACTGTGTGGGATCCTAACGGCCCAAATTGTTTTCTAGAAGATCCGACTAAAACATCACACATCACCCTGGATCGCCAGACTCGAGAGGACAAACCCTGGAAACTGGAAACTGGAAACAGCACCTAAGAAGTAGCACCCACGGGGAAGGAGAGGCCCTCGGGCCGTGCGGAGGAGCACACCCGTGGGTCCACTGGTGGCAAGTGCCTGACGCCTGCTGTCCCGTAGGCCTGGCCCCCCGAAACCTCTCCTATTTTCCCCCTCCCCCCCACACCAAAGATCAGCCCAGGCTGACGGGCTGTAGCACAGAACCCATCTGTTGGCAGAGACTGGTCAGCAGAGGGCGAAATGCAGTCCACATCAGGGCGGCTCACGTTTTTCTCCAGGCCCGCCCGCGGGTTGCTCTTCGAGGTGAAAATGTTGTGTACGTGGGGCGTCTGCGCGTCCCAGGCCTGGCACTGGGTGCCCGTAACCGTGGTCGCCTTCTTGCCCCGATACCCTTTGCCGTTCCCCACTATGCAATCTGCAGGGGAGAGAAGAGGGCCGGTCACCTGCTCCTGCGCTGACCTCGGGGACTGGGGGCAAAGGCAGCTGCCTCGGGTTTCCCCAATGACCACGGGATCCACGGCCGCGCTGTGCGGAGGCCCAGCACTCCAACAACGGCTGTGAACGCTGCCTGGGTGACCAGGTGCCCGCACAATGGCTTGGAAATAACCCCAGCTGTGCAGGGAGTGGGACTGGGGACGGTGGCCAGGCCACTCGCTGAGACAATCTGCATGCACGAGTGCGGGAGCTGGGCGCTGAGACAGCGCGCCCCGGGGGTTGTGGGAAGCAGAGGCTGCTGGGAATGCGTAGGTGGCTCTCAAGCACCTCCTCCTCACCAATGGTGTGCATGAGGAGTGCACACGGCAAGAGTTTCTAGAAACTTCTTTGGCTAGAGTTGTGCTTGGAGTCCCCACCCTCTGGGGTTAAAAGTTTCCCGAGGTGACTTGGGACACCTTCCCCAAGCTTGTCCCTCACCACAAACCACAGGACCCTCAGGGAACTCCATGTGTGCCACGCGTATGGAGGCAGGGGCACTGTGTTCCGAGGGCCACTTGGAAAACCTGGAAAGCAGAACCTGGGCCGGGTGGCTTCTCGGCTGAGCTGGGGACTGTGCTGGGCAGCCTGCACCCCAACATTGGCCGAACTGGGGTGTGTGCGTCCCTGTGCACTAAATGAGGGGCAAGCACACGTGAGACCCACAGGAGGCCCCTCAAGTCTTACCCAGGAGGAATGCCCAGGTGGGGCGCAGGGGGAGGGGAGGCAGCCTCAGCCTGGTCCAGGGGCAGGTGAGGGCCCCACCCTTGCAGAGGTGGGGGAGGGCTCTAGACTTCCAATCATGACCGTCTGGGGGATCGTGACGGATCCGAAAGTGTCAGATGCGCCATGTGACCCCTGGGTTTTCACGGGGGGCAGGGGGAGAGCGAGCCCCTCTCTCTGATCTTTCTCCCCCTGCCAAGGGACAGAGCACTTGCCTGCTGCCTGGCAACCATAGGACCAGGGGCTTGGCTTGTGCAACGGCGGCTCAAGGGCCAAGGAGGCTCCCACCTGAGATGACAACCTCGTTCTTATGTTCTGGCCCAATAGCCCTGACAGCCTCGTATCACGGTTCCAAGTGACTGTGGGACAGTTGTGCCCTGACTGCCTTACTAAGTACCCCGAATTCAGGATAGTCACAGCCACGTTAATCCTTCCTAACCCTCTGTGGAGGAGCCAGGGACTGGCTGTTCTGGAACGTCCTATTTCAGTGAACGCCACCATTATCAACCTCTCCGCCCACCCGGGCTCACCATTTTATCCATCTGTCACAACGGATCAGTTTTCAGGTCCTAAAGGAACCACCCACCCACATTACCCCAGCACCAGCAGCTCTGTCCCCCACCCCCACCCTGAGGGTAGCATGCTGAAGCCCCTCCCACAGCTGCTCAAGGTCCCGTGGCCACAAAGCCTCTGCACCCGTCAGTCAACCTCCCAGGTCTCCCATCCACTAAGCATGCTGGTTTCTGGCCACCGGCGTCGTACCTGCTTCTTCAGGATTCTCAGTGCTCGGAACCTGGGCTTGGGGCGGAGTGTTTGGGGTACTCTCCTGTGTTCCCGAGCACTTTTTCAGGTTGCAGAACTCCCACCGGACCCGTGGGTCGGTGGTGAAACACCAGGGGCCTTTGTCATCACCGTCTGGATTTCGGCAGTAGTTCATTGTCAGGCCACTGTGAATTCGACGGGAGAAAGCCTGAGTGGCTGGGGGAGGTGGACCCTCAGGGGACACCCCCCCACACCCTCTGAATGTGGTTTTGACCAAGCCTTAGCAAGTGATATGAAATATTTCCATTAAAGATACCAAAGGTGCTAATGAGTATTCTAATGCCCCAAGCACAGGTCCTCAATGTCTGAACAATTTTAAAAGCTCAAAGTTAATATATCCTTCATGTGAAAAATGAAATGATGCGTAAATGTGTAAAGAAAGTAGCAGAATGGCTTATTCCAATGTCAAGATCCAACATGGATCTAGAAATGTATATTTTAGATTTTTCTCTGTGGATATCCAAATATCTCCACATCCCCGTCCACGTTTCTGTGTAAGATGACACAGGGCTGCAAAGCTGGGACGAAAATGCCCTTCCCCAAGGGAGCAATGACAGCCAAGACGAGGGCATGTTTAGGCCGGCCTTCCTAGTCTGTTGACTTGTAATGTAGTTCAAGTGGGGTGCATTTGTAATGAAAAAAAAAAAAAAACATGGATGTAATAGAAGTGAAACTGTCATATCTGGCAGATCACGTGGGTTCAGGGTGTGAAGGGCTTCTGAAAAGCCTGCCTGGGAAACCAGCCTCCAGGCCACAGGTCCTCTCTGTAGGATGCCTTCTGGGGGAGCAGGGAGGAACCCCACATTGTTCTCACTTCTCCTGCCTGTCTCACCTCCCTGGCTGCAGCCACTCAGAGACTGGGAGCGGGGGTGACACTGGAGAACAGGGGGACGGAGGAATGGAGAGAGACTTCTGGGTAGACCAAGGGGTCTGAGGGAGCTGGGGGCTCATGGAGGAGTTGGAAAGATTTGGGTGAGGAACCTGGGACGCTGGGCTGCTCGGTCCGCCAGGGCCTCCCCGGAACCCTGCCCGAGCCGTGCAGAAGCCCCAGCCTCGGAGTCCCCTTCCAATTCAGACGCGCGGCCTGGGGCCGTCTGGGAACATCTGCAGCGTGTATGTGCATGGGCGTCTGACACCATGCCTACAGGCGCTACAGGCAAGTGGCAGTCTCGGGCTTGGACCCACAGTGTGAGGAAGCCAGTTAGAGGGTGTCTGAGCACCTGGATGTGTTAAAAGGCTGATCCGTTTACAGCAAAAAGGCTGGTCCGGTCAGAGCTGGTCTTCCGCCCACCCACCTGCCCGTTTCCCATCAGCATGTCTCTGCTTCCTGACTCTCGTCTGCCCTCCTGCTCTTCCTCGTCGTGTCCCGGCAACGCCCCTCCCTCCGGACCCCAGTGCTCAGGCTGGGATGTGCCCGGGCAGGGCAGGTCATAGGTACCGAGACTCAGGGACAAGCACAGCTTCCCCTGCAGGGGTCGGAGGTTGGAATGATAAACTCCCACAGTTGAAAGACGGCCTTGATCTTCACCAGGTGTTGCGAAATGGTGCTGTTGCTAATCCTTTGGTCATTTGCCTTCCTGAGCTTTCTGCTCATGTGACCTTGACCCCTCATTGACCCCAACCCTTTGGCTTCCCCAGGACTCCTTAGGAAAGACAGCCGGCCTCCAACTTCGCTTCTTTCAGAGTTTTGCTAAAATCGAGGCACCTGAGACATTTCAGCTCACGTTCTGGGGCCAAGCGCAGCTCGGTTCTAAGGAGCTAGCTTAAACATGGGCCCTTCCGACAGACCGAGGCGGGCCGGGGCTCCTCCTCTGGGTAGACATCAGAGACTTACGCATTTGGGTATATTTCTGGGGTTTTCGTATGCCGGTGTGGTGTCATGGACGACCAAGACTGACATTTCTTTCCCGTGACGGTGGTGGATGACGTGCCTCGATAACTCTCCCCGTTGCCATGGTAGCACTCCTGGACAACGGGGGTCTGCTCCGGTGGCACTGAAATCGGGGCGGAAGAAATCCGTGACTGACACCCAGGACAGAGAGACGCGAGAAGCGGTGCCGGACACGGCACACGGGGTCTCCATTGGGGGAGGAACACTCTTCCGCCCCGACGGCAGGACAGGCACGCAAAGACAACGATGGACCGTAACAGTCTAGAACTTTCATGACCTAACGTTTTTGGTAAATGGTTCATTTAAAACTCAGGGCGGGGAAATAAGCAGGTCAGAGGGCCTATCGTTGGAAATCGCACCTATACGCAAGCTTTTTCTTTTCATGAATCTCCAACTGGGTGGCCACACAGTTAACAGGGAGACCCGGAGACACTGCCCGTGGTGCGGGCCTCAGGCGGCGACGGGCTGCCGGTGGGCAGGTGGGCATCCCGTCCCAGACTCTCTGCTTCTACAAAGCCACCGCCTTGGGCTGCCGAGGGACGGGGCAGGACATGCCCGTGGCGTCTCAGGGGGAGGGGGAGGCAAGACCCTCCTTCTCCTGGAGGAGCGGCGGGAAATCCTCTTGCACCCAGGTTCCCTCGCCAACCAAAGCAGAAGCCTGCTGCTCTCCCACTGCAGACCCACCGCAGAGACGAGGCAGAGTTTGGCTCCAGGGGCAGAAGGGGCCCAAACCCTGAGCACCACCACCCTCAAAGCCAAGGTCCACGGTCTGTGTAAGGTTGAGGGTAGGCGAGGAAGACAGAGAATGTCTAACTCCACCAAAAGCTTAGTGATTGGTAAGAAGACACAAGCGTCTATGACTGGGGTCGGACCAACAGCATGGAGTGACCGCCGCCCCGCGTGGTGCGGGTACTGCTGGAAGCCGAGGAGTACAGAGAAGGACCCTCAGACTCAAGAACAAGGCAACGACAGCCCATCCCCAGAGGAAGTCGAGGCCTGTGGCTCACTGAAGGGAAAAGCAGCCACAGCCTTGCCTCTACCAGTTCAGTGACGCGTAACGACAGACAGAGACAACCTGAAAAAGGTCCTCGTGTCAAAGTGTAGCTAATATTTATTTTCATCTCTACTGGTCTTCTATATACAATGTTAGCATTTGATTAAAAAAATTGTAAGAATTCTATTTTTTAAATTTTTTAAGATTTTATTTATTTATTTATTTTTAGAGAGGGAAGGGAGGGAGAAAGAAAGAGAGGTGGGGAGAGAAACATCAATGTGCGGTTGCTGGGGGCCGTGGCCTGCAACCCAGGCATGTACCCTGACTGGGAATCGAACCTGCGATGCTTTGGTTCACAGCCCGAACTCAATCCCCTGAGCTACGCCAGCCAGGGGTTAAAAAAATTTCTAAGACACACCCAGAGAGCCAGGGGAACAAGCACCGCTGCTGAGAGATGCAGCAGCCAGCAGGGCCAGATGCAGAGGGGAATCGAAGCCGCTGGGACGGAGAGGCGGAGCCATCGGGTGCAGGCTGTAAAGTCACTGTGACTAACACGTTAAAGGATCTCGTAGCCAAGGTGAGCAACATGCACGGACCGATGAAGAATTTCAGCAGAAATGAAAATTGAAAAAATAAATAAAAGGCAATGCTAGGTATAAAAACTTTGTATCAGATATGGTATCAGGTATTTCTTCACTGGGCTCATCTGCAGAGCAGACATGACGGGGGAAGGAAGCGGGGAACTTGAAACGAGGTTCATAAACATTATCCAAACTGACCCACCAAGGGGAAGCGCAGGGGTGGGGGGTGGGGAGCAGAGCAAGATGTAAGAAGTGCGAGACAAGATGAGGTGGCCTAGCATGTGGGTCAGTGGAGAGAGAGAAAGGAGGGAAGAAGAACTATCTGAACAGTCATCGCTGAGGATTTTATAAAAGTAATGAAAACCAACAACATGCACATCAAGAAGCTCAGAGAACTTCAAGCAACATAAATACCAAAAGTAAGTAGACACACCTAGATATACCACAGTCGAACTGCTGAAAACCAGAGGTGAGAGGAAGTCTTCAAGGCAGCCAGGGAAAAAAGAAATATTAAATATATGGGAAAAAAGATTCGATTTCCAGCCAGAAACTACTCAAAACAGAAGACAATGGAGTAATATCTTTGAAGTGGTGAAAGGGGGAAAAGAATGGCCACCTGGAGTTCTATACCCAACAAAAATTATTTGTAAAGCTAAAGACAATAAAACAACATTTTCAGACCTATAAGAGCTGAAAGACTTCAGCAGCAGCAGCAGACCTGAATTACAAGACATGTTCAAGGTTAAGTGTTTTCCAGAAGGAACGTGACGTCAGGCGGAAATTGGAACCTACTCAAAAGAAATGAAGAACACTGGAAATGGTAAAAGTAAATAACTAAAACTAAACATAAAAGTTATGTTCTATTTATAATCACTTTAAAACATCCCTGACTGTTTCAGGCAAAGCAATCATCAATTTATTGTGAGATTTATAACGTAACAGAACATAAGGAGCTCATAACATAAGCTCTTTGAGGACAAAAGTGCAATATTTGGGGAGGAGGGAAATAAGAGTATAACGTTAGAAGGTTCTCACATTAAACATCTAGTAAAATAGTATTATTTGAAGGTGGGGTGTGATAAGTTAAGGATGTACACTGTAAACATTAGAAAAAGCACTAAGAACATTAAAAACGGGTTAAACTAGGAGTGGTGATAAAAGACAAAGAATGCTTACTTAATGCAAAGACAGAAAAGATGACAAAGAGACCAAAATTCAAAGGGGACAAGGAGAAACCGCTAACTTGATGGTGGGTTTAAATCCAGCCACATTAACAATTACATGAAATGGCCTAAACACCTCGACTAAAGGTCTGAGAGACGCGATGTATCACACGGACGCTGGTGAGAGTGGAGTTGCAGCGGCTGTGTTCACAGCAGAGTAAGCAGAGTTCAAAACGAGGAACGGTTCCAGAGATCGGGAGAGACACACGGCCACAGGGGCCGTTTCTTGAAGAAAACACAAAGTCCTAAGTAAATGTGTCTGTCTCAGAGAGGGCTGCAGAATATGTAAAGCAAACAGAAAACCAAGAAGAAGCCAGTGAAAGCCCAGCCGAAGTCGAAGACCCTGCCATTCCTCTCTCGATACTTAACAGGAGACAGAAAATTCGTGAGGATTTGGAAGAGCCAAACACCACCAAATGACACCACCAACCAACTTGACCTTTGGCCTTTCCAGAACCCTCTCCCTGACCACAGCAGAAGCCACATTCTTTTCAAGAGCACAGGAAACACTGACCGAGATGACCATATCCTGAACCATGACACAGGCCTCCACACATTTAAAATAACTGGAACCACGGAGCGCGTTCTCTGACCGGAAGAGAAGTGACCCATAAACGAAGCTTACGTGTATCATCGCACTAGGGCCAGGGCAGAAGACGGCAGAGAGCCCCGGGGTTCTCGGGGCCCCCAGCCCCTTTCCTACCTGGGCTCTCCAGCTGGTCCTCGGACCCCGGCGAGGAGCTGCAGGACGGGATGCTGCAGTGTTCCCAGCGCACATCGCTGTTGGTCGTGTAGCACCACGGGGCCGACTCTTTGTCGGGGTTCCGGCAGTAGTTCTCCTCCAGGTTCCTGAAGAGGAAGCGGCTGTGAGTCCGACTTTCCAAAAAAAAACAGGGTCAATAAATAGCGAGGTGCACATGCACTGGCCCTTAGGGACATTGGACACGTGGCCGGCTCTCTCTCCAGAGTGACAGGAACCGAACAACAGGTGGGCACGTGAGCCGAGCAGGATCCTCTAGGATTCCGCAGAATTTGGGGACAGCAGCTTCTCTGCGGTAAACGATGAAAACATATTCCCTCCCGGACTGCGCCCGGTCAAGCAAAACAGCTCTGCTCCGTGTTGGGCCTGGAGCTCCATGCCTGAACGCAACGTGGACTTTCCACGATGTTCCCGCCTCAGAAGAGCGTGCCGCGTGGCCCTGGAATTCCAGCGTCCTCGAGCCCCACTGTGCGTTTAGGTGAGCGCTCAGCCAGCACAGCGGGGGGCCCACTCCTTTGCAGCGTGGACTGCGGGGGTGTGGAGGACGCCCCGAGAACTCGAATTTCTGACAACTTCCTGAAGCCGTCCGTGCCGCTGGCCAGGAGAACCGGACTTGGAGAGCCGGCGTTACGGGGAAACGCGGGCTGAAGGTCTCTTCCCTGGCGTGGGACTTGGCCAGTGTTCATTCCAGAATACTCTTACCTGGAGTCACTCAAGCGAAGGCAAAGTCCGTGGGATTTCACACTTTGCTCGGCCACAAGGGGATGAGCCCAGAGGGGGACTTACTTGCAGGGGAAGTTTTCCGGGGTCCTGTTGTGCTTGTGCGGGGTCTGCTGGCTCCAGCGCTGACAAGTGTGCCCGGACTTGGTGACAGCCACGGTCCCTCGATAGTTTTCACCTCTTCCCTCCAGACACTGACGTGTGGGGCCCGAAGGCGGTGGGGGTGTCGCTTGAACAGGGGTGAGAAATTGCAGTGAATGTGTTTGGAATGAAGAAGGCGCAGGCGGATGGGATGCGGGGCGGATTCGGAGAGCATCGGCTGGCTTCTTGGTAGGATCTGTGTCTACGAGGTCAACTCAGGAGGGACCCCTCTGGGAGGCAGGCCTCTGAGTACCCGTCCCATCTTGTCTTCCGCAGCCAGTCGGCCGCACGCGGTGAGGACCGCCATGGCACCCTCGCCCCCGAACCTCGCCTGTGCCGGTGACCCCACCTCCCCTGTGAGCGGCACATGATTCACCGAGGAAATAGAACTCAGTGACACCCGGTGTTCCGCAAAGCCAGCAGAGAGTCCGTGGGAAAGAAGGCACAAAAGAAAAGAAACAGAAGGCCAAAAGAGAAAAAGAAAAAAAGAGAAAGCCAAAAACGGTCTCCAAGGAAGGGCACAGAAATCACAGAGTTCCTGAGATAAAAAGGACAGAGGACAACAAAGGGAGCGGGTGTTCAGAAAGAAGGAGAGGAGCTGAGGTGCTCCAGCCCCGAGGAAGACGGTCAGACCCAAGGACGGGGCACCACCCTCAGGGCCTGCTGGGTCCTCTCTTTCAGTGGCTGTCCTCATCTAAACTCTTCCCCCCCACCCCGTCCCCGGCTTCAGATTCTCGGGACGGAACTCTCAGAAGGAAAATATTATAAAGGGGTTTCTCTCGGGCCTTCCCTGCCAGGTCAGCCATGCACCTTCTCACCCTGAACTCCCTCCCCCCGCTGCCCGCTCCGAGGTGGGCCCTAAGAAAACTGGACACCCCTGCTCGCACAGCAGCACTGGGGGAGAACCCGGGTCGGCGACGACACCCGTGTGCGGAAGGCATGGGTCGCTTTCCTTTTGAAGGATGTCACCACTGCCCTTCATTAGCTCACACCCAGCTGTCTTTGCCAGGGGAACCAAACCAAACCACGGCCAATGGGTGCTCAGACAAGGACCTGGAGCAACCAACAGATTGTTTGACACGAGCAACCGTGCCCCACCACACACGCAGGGCACTTTTCAGGCACGGCACTCGGGCACCGGTACGTTTCTCTGGAAGCCCACGGGCAGAGCGGGTGAGGGTCCCCGAGGGCGGGGCCGGGCCGCACTCACTGCAGCGTGGGATGTCACAGAACTCCCAGCGCTTGTTGGGGTCCGTGGTAAAGCACCAGGGCCGGGGCTCCGCATCCGGGTTCCGGCAGTAGTTCATCTCCAAGTTCTTGTTGGGGAATCTGAATGGGCAAGAGGGATGTTAATAGCACCGAGTACGGACAGGCACCAATCCTTTTAAATGAGCAAATAGGGAGCACCCACTGGGTGCCAGGCCCTGTCTGGCACCCACGGAGGGGACTGCCTGAAGGCTGTGCTCAAAGGGATGCCCGTCTCATAAGGAAGATCAGCTCGGGAGTCTAAGGAGGGCTTTCCTGGCGGTCTCCGTAAAATATCACAGCGTGGGATCAGTTACCTGATCGTTCAGGCCATGTGGAAAGCTGATGGATGCAAACTTCAGTTATTCAACTGCAAATACTCGCAGTTTTTAAAACGCAAGGGGCTTGCTCATTGCCATCTTTGGAGCTTAAAGAAATGATCCTTCCGGTCCCCCAGGTCCTGGTCCTGCTAGCCGTTAAGCTTATGGACACTGACAGGTTCCTGTGAGCACCCAGCCCAAGGGTGCGGGCCGGTGAGCGCCCCCCAGTGGGGATGCAGGGCCAAGATGGGGCGTTGCCGGCCACGTCACAGGCCCTCCGGGTTGATTCCCCGCCCCTCTCTGAGGCTGTACAAGCTCAGGCAAGATGAGCTAAGCAAAGGGCAGCGGCTTAAGCGACCTTCTAGTTCCTGGAGGTGCGTTTTCCCAGTGCAGGGCCTTGAGACCTTTCCCGCGATTCTTTCATGGGAAAGGCGGCAGCTGTGTTTGGAGTTAACTCTTTGGAATGGGAGGTACCGGAAGTGCACGGAGCTGTTTCCCACAGTGAAATCTGGGGCTCAGCCTCGTTTCTGGTCAGTGTTTTTTGTTTTTGTTTTTGTTTTTAAGTGCTGGTACGATCCTGCAGCCTCAGAGGACAAGGAGAAAGATCAGAGATGCACAGAAAGGGAGGGGTTTTCCAGAACAGTCCATGTGAAGTACGGTGAGGTTTTCTAGATCAGGGACTCTTTCTTACTCCTCTAGGGAATCCACGACCCCCGTGGAGAACCTGGTGGAAGTCAGGAATCCTCGCCCCAGAAAAACCGCACTGACATAAATACACATAAAACACGTGCATATACAAAACCCCTAAAGCCTGTCCGAAGAGCGCACGCTAGGAAGCCTTGAGTCTCATCGGGATGAAGTAAAGAACAAGAATCGAGAGGAGAGGAGAGAACACCCACGTGAGATGGACCCGCATTCCTCACACTTCCCTGCGCACACGACTCAGCCAGGACGAGCCAGGACGCCGGTCCCCGCAGACTCCGGCCCCGGGGGCCCAAGACTCCGCGCGTCCTGCTCAGCACCCTCGGAGCCCAGCACTTTCCCCGGGGCGCAGTTTGGGAAACGGGAGTACCTGCCGCCTCTCTTGTGACCACGTGGGAAGAGGTCAACTCCGAGGTTCCAACACAGCAGCAGACACGCCCCCTTCTCGGGGAACGCAAACATATCGCGATAACACGAGCCGCCCCGAAGCCGTGAGCGCCGGACCTCTCGCCCCAGGGAGACTTACTTGGAAGGCAGGTAGCCGTGGGTGTGTGGGCTCTGAGAGCCCCAGGCCTGGCACTCAAGTCCCGAAATGGTCTTGGAAATCTTGCCCTCGTAGTTTTCTCCGCTGCAATGCATGCAGTCGACTGCGTAGGGGGACGGGAAGGAAGGAAAGGAAGAAACTGCAGTGCGTGTCGCGGAGGGAAGGCTACAGTCCCACTAGCAACGTGGCAAGCGGCACTGGCCCCTTGTCCCCATGCGCTTTCCCAACGATCACTTGGCAATGAAATTGGCGACAGTTTCCTAACACAACCTAAAATATCACTCTTTCCTTCAAGTGGTAAAATTAGCATAGTTTGGTCCAGACCTCCTCAACTCGAAGAGTCACGACCAAATCCAGAAATTCCCTAGGCCACCTCCTCAAACTGGGATGCCCTGGCCCTTGGTGGGTGGGAGGGGTCGCGGCAGGGTGCACGTATGCTCAGAAGCCTGTAAGGTCTCTACTGGGACTTTTAAATAATATAGGGTGTCTTGGTTACCATACGGATCTTTAAAAATGCCTATGACATCATCTGATCGCACGGATGCCCGCTCCCTCCCAGGATGCGAGTGTGGGTGGGGCTTTGGCCTGCGCTCTTGACCTCGCTGGGGGGCGGGTCCACCTGCGCTGGCGGCGGTTCGCTTTTTGTGTGATTGAGAAGTGTGGCTGGCTGTTCTTTGCCTTCTTACATTATTTACACATAGAAGCTCTGATTTGGAATGATTAAGATAACCCAATACAGCAGGGTAATATAAGACCTCAGGTTGTATGGAGTCCTAAGGAAAAAAAGGGTCAGACTTGGTGACGACAACGATGCGTCCGTGTCAATTAAGGGTCACATGACCTCAGAGTGGAGCATAAAAATAGAGTCCCCAGGTTGAACCAGATAAGGTGATGAGGACCTGAGTGTCACAGGTGAACACTCTGCCACATGGCTGCACAAATCCACTGTCCTCCATGCCCCCTTGCACCAATAAATGGAGCAGGAAATGTGAAATGAAGAGCATTTTTTTTCCAATAGGATCTTTCTCCTTTGTAGCATTGACTTGTGAAGTGTGCCATGAAACCGGTCGGCTTACTAAAGTAATGAACTGCAGATTTACAACCGGCTCGTTGCTTAGCTTCAGCGCAATGAGAAAGTATCCCACATTCCCTGAATATTGTTCATTTGAATTGCATTGCTTTCTGTAATGTTTTATCTCAACTGTTTAATCACAAGTCTGTTTTTGTCTTTATACTCTGTGGAGCTTTAAGCCCAGAACGTTTGTATCTGGAGTTCACCTAGAGTTTTGTATTGGTGCACGCTAAAGGGACATTTTAATAAAAATAATTAGGGTATTCAATACTGGGGGTCTGAGCAAAATCTGGGCCTTTCCACAAGGTTCGCATGTGGCTCTGTGCTGCCCAACACGGCCCTAAATGACCGTTCACGGCGTCCCTGTGGGGAACGGCCCTGCAGCGCATGTGCAGACGGAGGGCAGGGGGAGGGGAACGCAGGATTTGGGGCTGCCCCTGACCTTCACACTCGGGGATGTTGCAGTAGTCGAATCTGGTCGCCGGGTCGGTGGTGTAGCACCAGGGCCCCTTCTCATCGTTGTCTGGGTTCCGGCAGTAGTTCTCGTCCAGCCCCTGGGACGGGTGGCTGGTCGGGGAGAAACTGCAGGATGGAAAGGAACCGCTTGGATTACGTTTTAAACATCAGCATAGTATCAGGAGCACAGAACGATGTGCCATCTGTTTTCCATTTGGAGTTCAAGGTTCTGCCATCGAATGCACTCCAGCTGTGTGCTGAAGGATTTGTGTTGTCCGATTTTCGATTTCCCTATTCAGTACAGCGGCCCACATTACCACCGTTACTGTATTTACGGACACATCTTACACATCTTAGAAGCAGAGCCCAAATGTTATGCACAGGCTGCAGAAACAAAAGCCTCACAAGCCTTGCAAGTTCCCGATCTGTTCCAAACACCTGCTCTTGCCCGTTGCTCCTGTAAGGATAATAGTAGCAGCACCATTTTGCTCGTGTGAATGGTGCTCCAGGGTTACCCTGAAACCTTCCTATACGTTCTCTCTAGTCTCAATAAAAAAGTCCCACCAGGAATGTATGATCACCCTTATTTCACACAGAAGAAAACGGGGAGTCAGTGCTGTAAAACCAAGCCTTGCCTCAGTCTGCACGATTAATAAGTAGCACCTCAAGAATTCAAGTCAGATCTGTCTGATTCCAAACACCACGTTCCCTCTGAAACGCAGCCGGGTTAACGGGAGGGGTGGGGGAGTTCAGCGCATTTTCAGGTCTGCAGTTGAGTGGCTGTGGAGACATAACAAGTTACGTCAAAAGCCCAAGACCTGGAGTCTGAAAGGGCAGGTTTTGTTTTGGATGTCTCACCCGCAGGCCAGAGATGACCTAGATGACCTCTAGGAGGCCACGGTTTGGCCATTTGCTTTACTCCTTTTACGTCAATCAGCCCTAACGCCCTGAGAATGTTACAACTGCCCATCTCACAGGGATGTAATAATGGCAAGTTCTTGGGTTGGCGGGGCAGGGTAACAGACACCAGACCCTGCTCGATAAGCATTGTTGCCGCAAACTTAACGACAGCTGATGTCCTGCTGGGAAACAGACTCTGAGAAGGACTCTAAATCAATAAGCAAATTGCGAGATCACACATGTTTCTTTTACACCTCGTTCACTCTTTTTCCTCCGCAGGAGAGCTCTGATCTGGTGTGTTGTTTGGTTTCAGCGGACTGAGTCCTGACCGGGGTCATCTTCAGTTTCCTCTCAGGCTCAGCCTCGAATTCAGGGTTTTGTTGCTGTTCTTTTTTTTTTTTTTAACCTAGGCGCCCTTCTGTGATCTAGGCACTCCAGAAACACAGACCCACGAGAGCCCGTGGAGAACCACCACTTCCTGCATTTAGGCCGTACACAGTCAATCCATCCCAGGTCGGCATTTACCAGTTCTCTCTCGGCACCCGCTCGGCCGCCTGTTCTGGCTGCGGTCAGAGGGAACGGACCTTTCTAAGCGCACGCGGTGAACACAGAGGTGCAAGAGAAAGGCTTACTTCGGTTTGTGCGGGGAAGTGTCGCTCCATCTCTGGCAGGTCACCCCACTTTTCGTCTTGGACACCGTCCCCCGGTAGTTCTTCCCATTTCCAGTCTTGCACTCTGAAAGGAACACTGAACAGAAGTGCACACAGCGGTCAGTTCCTTGCACAAGCAGAGAGTCAGGCGAGGCCCGCACTGTGCTCGCGGCGTTGAGAGAAAGGCCGTGTATGGTGGATAACACCAAGGTCCTGCTACGCAAGACCACCCGCCCCTGGTGTCTGGGGGGGAATGGCAGCTAACGAAGCCATCTGGTGCCTGGATGCGAGTACTCCAAGCCACAGCCCCTCCACGCACCGGGCACAATGCTAGGGGCGGGGGGCGCATGGCGTGTGCAACAGGGGAGGGTGCTCCCACTGTGGAACTCACATCCTGGTGGCCCCAGGGGGCCACATTTGGAAAGTTATCAAGGACGCAGCCTCATGGGGATGTGTGACAGAGAAAATCAGCAGCTTGTTGAGAGAGCGAAGGGAGTGGAAATAAAGGCTCTCAGACAGGACGGGCTTTTCAGGAGCCGAAAGAGGTCCAAGCCACTCCGTTCTTTGAAGCTCCCAGTATTTCACACATGAACAGCGTCACACGGGGCGATACCACTGTGGTCTCCTCTCAACATTCACAGCAGGTGCTCTCGGCCAGCCACCACTTAACCAGCCACAGGGCAGGGCTCCGTCCTGTCTCTAAGGCACACTGTCAGGGGGCCCGCCTGTGTCCCACAGGTTTTGGGGCGGGCACCCGTGACCGGCAGGCCACTTTCTAGTGTGTCCACCCACTTCCGGTGCCACCAGTTGGGTCATACGCTTACCGAGAGTCGACTGTTTCTATCGTCAAGACTTTGTCTACAGCTGGCGGTATTTGAGTGAAGATGATCTAAACCCTTGTGGCACAGTACATAGTTACGACAGTATTGTCAACTGGGAAATGAATGAGGGAAAGCGGCTCATTTTTAACGAAGATGACTGCTTGTAAGGACTTGAAAGAGTTGGATAGTTTTAGAAATTGCTGTCAAATCCACGGCCGGGAACCCACTCAGAGCCCACTCTGTGAGTCTGGGGGAGGCCATAAGAATGCAAAGGTGTTTTACAGTCAGGCTGGTGGACAGATGTCTCAGCCCTTGCTCCCTCGGACCTTCGGAGAGAAGGCACCGGATGTGGCAGACAAGGTACTCACAGGGCAGTTCACGTGGGGAATGCGCCAGGTAGTAGCTCCTGCTGGCGGCCCGTGTACAGGGACAAGAAGCGCCCCCCCCCCATGTGCCAATGCAAACTTGTGCTTTCAGTGCAAATATAAACGATTCAAGGCTTACGTGTATCATCTTTCATGATTCCCCACTTGAGCCAAGATTTTCATGAACTGACCGGTTATCTGGGGAGAGGGTTTCTAACACACCTATAGCGAGCTGGTGCTTTTAGCCCCACCACCTGCAGAGAGATGCAGATGCCGCTTCGCTGAGGTTTGCCCTCACGGCATGGGCCCGAGACACTGACACAGGGTGCAAACTCAGGGCACGTTCGAGGCCCAGCGGTCAGGGGAGACTTTGAAAAGGAGGTGAGGCTTGGGCGGAGACCCGGGAGGTGAGAAGGGGCTGGCCCCGGAACGAGCAGAAGAGGATCCCAGGTGGCAGGCGTGTGTGCTTCGCATGTGGTCGGAGTGGCTGCAGGCTCAGTGAGCCCAGCAGACGGGGTGGGCTTCAAGGACAGGGCCGGGGAGGGGGCAGAACTATAGCCCTTGGCAAGTGTCTGGAGTTTATCCCGAGGTACTGAGTTTTTGAAGCTGGGATGTTGCAGACCTGCGACCGCGGGAACCCGGCCAGGGACGGTGGCAGCTTAGAACAGGTGGTGGCAGTGGCCAAGGCAGCAAGTGGCAGGTGTCAGTGGGACAACGGGACACCGACTATTCCCAGAACATCGCTGGTGGGTGACGTAGCAGTGGGTCCCGCACGACTCCACAGCAAAGAATCCAGCACCCAAAAAGGACTGACTTTTGACTTTGTACCTGTCCCGTGTTTGCATGTACCTGCCGGCGTTTACCTAACCTTTCGCCCCTTTCTGGCACCTGGAAAGCGGGCAGCTGCACCTGTGCCCGCCGAGGCCAGGGGCACCGCCACGCGCCTCCTGCTTAGCAATGCACACATGGCATGTGGCGTCAGTGCTGAGAATCCCGCCGACCCCTCACCCCGCTTTTGTAAATCTGGTGGGTAGTAGGTGGTCCAGTGTATCTCCTCCTTCACTCATTATTTGTGAGAACCAAATAACTTCAGATACGCTTTAGGTCTGGTCACGCTCTCATCCCAGGAACAAAAGATGAACCGTGGGAGGAAGGAGGGAGCGGACCCACAGCTCCCATTAGACCTGAGGGGGTGGACCGATGCATGGCAGCGACCCCCCGCCTGAAGGAAACTTCAGAAATCTCAAAGAGTTCCGTAGTGGGACCGCAGGCAATGATTCAAGTCACTGTCAAAAATGCATGAAAGGGGATGGTCCTTGTGGCCTTTCACGCCTTGGGAACCCGACATTTGCGAAGCCAACTTGTTACGACATAAATGGTCGTAACACCTCGCCCGCAACAGAGTTTGGGAGGCAGTTTTAAAGACATCATACTTTCACTTACACCTTCATACACACTGCATGAACTTTTTCATGTCCAAAAAGACATGCCACTTCCAAAGAAAGGCAGGCCACCTGTGGTCCTAACCAGTGGCACGGCCGATCCGGGATTCTGAAGGAAACGATGGAAAAGCAACTATGACGCGGGCCCGTTTCCAAACGACAATTTCTCAGAGTCTGAGGGACCCCCTCCAAGGGGCAAGTTTAAAACTGAACCTAAAAATTGTGTCACTATGCAAATGCTACTGAGGACTTAAAACATTTCGGGGTTTCTGTGTTTCTCCGGGCTTCGGTCCCAGGGCTGGCGCTCAAGGACCACCACGGTCCCTGCAGAACAAAGTCAAGACCCCCCCACTCCTCCTTAAAACAGAAAATGAAATTTTGAATATTTTCAGAGTCATAGAGGTAGAAAGGACTTTGTCAGTCTGACCCCTTGGTTTTTAAATTAAGAAAAAAAACCATAAAAGGTGCGGTCATACACACACTTGAGCCGCCACAGCTGGTTCGCGGCCACACCTGGCCCGGACCCCCAGTTCCATGCTGCTGCCCCCCACGCAGTGTCTGTACCCTGTGGTCTCTTAAACTACAGACACAAAGGAGGGGGCGGGGGGTGGGGAGGAGAGGGGGAGGGCGGGGAGGAGAAGTAAGTGAACAGGAGGACTAAAAAGGAAACATGGTACGCACTTTTCTTTTCATATAGCACAACATCTCTCATCCTGGAGACTTCCGCGGTCTTTCTGGTTTTGTCCATTAGGACACATTGTTGCTCTTTGCTGTGATACTGGAACGCCCTGCGGAAGAGAATCAGGCAACTCAACCAGTGTTTTCCTTCAACTAGAAAGCAAACTTCTATTGAGGAACAGGAGACTCTGGAGATAATTGTCAATCTCTGGACGGATCAAGGAGCTTATAATCGGCCCCTTCAACCCAGTGGGGGTCATTACCAAGGAGACGCTGGGAAAGCAGCCCAGCCACACGGTGGCTACTCTTGCTGTCTTTCTAACCTGACTTTCTCCCTTCCGGTCCTCCAAATTTTCCCTTTCTGTTCCCGCCGCTCTCCCGTGTCTTCATTCATGTTCTTACGTTCCAGAATGTTCCCTTTTGTGCTGGCAAGATTGCTTTGAACTTACCACTATTCCCCAAATAGACTGTATGACCCCTGTCGCTGCCCCCTGATCTACACCTCTCCATTCTACCTCCTCCCACTCACGCATCCTTGCCCACCCACGTGGTCTTGCCGAAGATGTCACGGAAAGCCGTCCACAGCTGCCTCTCCGGTCCCACTTCCTACGTGACTCTACTGTTTTAGCCACCCTGGTCCTTCTTGGTCCCTCGGCCAAGTGCAAGGCCTGGAATGCCTCCAGCCTTACCCGTATTTGCAAGCCCTCACTTGCCCTTCCAAGCCCAGCTCAGGTCCCACCTCCTCCCTGGGGCCCTCTGGACTGCATCAGCACTTAGGAATTGTCCTTCCCTCTGAATGTTATGGATGGAGCGCGTATGGATCATGTCCCTTATCGATACCTCACACTGGCCGCATTCTTTCCAATCGCTGTGACTATACCACCACTACAACAGGCAGGTCTGGACCGTGTATCTGTACAAAGAGCTCCCCCACGCAGTGCTGCTCATCAAACACACTGGGCCATGGCCTCCGTGCCTCTTTGCTCCTCGGGGTCTGGCGCGCTCCCACGCGTGGGACCCCCCTTTAGAATGTCGTGATGATGACGGCGTGGGAAACGAGCGCCCGGAATGATAGCAGCTTGTGCCTCGTGTAGAAATAAACACGCTTCTTTGGGGGCATTTTTCTAAAGGGGGGGGCACTCACGACTTTAACAAGGAATGAAATGGGCTCCAGTACAGAGTCCAAACCCCAGGCCCAGGAAATTCCTCTTCCCTCTTAAGTCCTGGTCTGGTCAAGTCCACGAGCGACTTCCTGGGTATGGAAGGAGCAGCGTCTCAAATGACGAGACAATAGTGTCATAGGTCCGAGGACAGTAAGAATACCTGCAGATGAACTCTGTTTCTCGCTCACATTTCTCCGCACACTCGGCTATGCTGCTGGCGACCACGTTCTTCCTGTGGCCAGTGGTCAGCGCCGCCCCCTGCGTGTTCACGTAGCTGTCCAGGGAGTCTCCGCGACCTGCAAGTGGGAGGGAAAGGTGGGACGGCTGGCAGGACTTCATCGAAACCGTCGTTTGACGGTGGTCACGCGGTCACCTGCTCGTTCCCCGCGCCCCAGCCGGAGAAAACGCGCTGCTCCCCTGGAAGCAGCACGGATGGCCGGGAGTAAACATGCTCCGTGTGCAGACTGCAATGTGTTCACAGATCAACTGGAGGGACGCATTCGTGGGTTAGAACAATGTGGCGTCTGCGTTGCTGCGTAACTGAGTGGGAAGCCTGGAATAAGAATAAATGTGGTCTGTGTGCTGTTGACTGCTGAGCCGCGATAGAACCCCAAGAGGCCGCCAGGAGCACCCGGGTTGCAGGTAGCGATGGCTTGTTCGCCCCTGAGCAACGGAAGAACCTGGGGCTGTTGCACAATCTCCAGCAGCACAAACGGCAGCTGTCACCCTGCCCCTCGGACTGATGTGATGAGTGTTCTCTGAACGGGTCCACCCCGAGACACAACGTTGTTCAGTGAGTCGACCATGTGGAGAGTCTATAGGACCTGAACTAATCTTCACTGTAATCCAAAGTAATTTTTATCCTGGGCTGAGTTCAGGGACACGTCACTATTCATTAAAGAGAGATAAGTTCTTCTCTCATGGGGACAGGTATTTGGCATTTTGGGAGAAACTGTAAAAAACCAGGCAAATGTTGCCCTGGCTGGCGTAGCTCAGTGGATTGAGCTCAGGCTGCGAACCAAACTGTTGCAGGTTCGATTCCCAGTCAGGGCACATGCCTGGGTTGCAGGCCACGGCCCCCTGCAACCGCACATTGATGTTTCTCTCTCTCTCTCTTTCTCCCTCCCTTCCGTCTCTAGAAATAAATAAATAAAATCTTTAAAAAATCAGGCAAATGCTGGTCCTGAGTTTTCTGTGAGATAAAGCCCAAGGCAAAGAATCTGCCTGAAGGCCTCTCTGACCCTTGTCCCCGAGGCCGAGGGGCCGAGCCATGCTCCCAGGCCCACGGGCACCCGGCCGGGCTGAGCAGCTCTGTCCCCAGCCTGGGGGTGTTGGCCTCCGTCCTTTGAATGGGGAACACACTAGTGATTTTCACAGGGGGGAGGTCAAGAGAGGTTAACAAAATAAAGATAGCAAAGTTTCCTAAAGTTTGCCTAAAGGGGATTGGGCAACATGGAGACCTTGACCACTTGGAGGGGTGGGGGTGGGGTGGGGACCAGAGCCGGTGGAGGGGACGGAAGAGTGACCGGGAGCAGCAGGGGGAGCAGCAGGGGGAACAGCAGGGGAGACGAGTCTGTCCAGACGCCGGGCTGCGCAAAAGGAGTGTTTCCTGCAGGGCGTGCGCCCTCACGAAGACTGTTCGCAGGGGAGACATTCCGAAGCAGGCTGGTGCTGACGACCGTGTTCCGCGGGAAGGGTGATGAAGAGTCAGATTGTCTTTCCTGGAAAGGCCGTCCCTGACCACCTGGAAAGGCCACACACTGCCCGGGGCCATCCACCCTGATGGGCGGAGACAGGCTCGGCCCCTTCCCCCTCCTCCTCCTCCCCCTCCTCAGGGTAAGGCGCTCCAAGCTGCAAGGCGGACACTGCACACGAGATGGCTGGTGCCATTTACGTGCGATACACAGAAGCTCTTGATGACGGTGTGAGGAGACGGTGGGGAAATGGGTCTTTTAGACCAGTGTCCATGCCACCATCTGCCCTTTTCTCTCACTCTGAGCTCTCGTTTCCAAGAGGAAATGTGTTTTGGGAAACGCTACAAATTAGGATGTAATTCAGAAAACAAGCACGTTAACTCTATAAAGTGAATCCTGTAAAGAGTGAAGTTGAACTTTTGGGAGAGCTCTTGGAAAGCAGGCCAGGCTGTAACTCATGTCCAAACAAGAAAATAAAATTTCTGCTTATATAGTGCTTTGATTAAGTTACCTTTAGTTGTGTTATATTGTCACGTTTCAGAGCACAAAGCTGCTGAGACGCACCTTAGGGTCACATGTCCCAGGGATGTCCCCAGAAAGACTTGTTTCCTATTTTGTTTGAGAAATTTTCCCTAAATGTTGTCTTTTATTCCATTCTAGGGCTCAGAAGGCAATGGCATGGAATGCAGTTTATTTGTTGACCAAGACACAGTAAACCAATCATTTTAGTAAGAAAAATATTCTTATATTCTAGGACAGCGATTTTCAACCTTTTCCATCTCATGGCACACATAAACGAATTACTAAAATTCTGCAGCACATTGAAAAAAATGTCACATTTTTTGCAAATCTGACAAAAAAGTAGGTATAATTTTAACTTACTCATACCGGCTGGCTATTGTTGTGTTGGCTGTTGTCATTTTTTATTTGACCATCTAAGGGAGCAGAGGTCCATGCTCCCTGACTAAACAGTCAAGCGTGGCATGTTCTAGAATTTCCTGCAGCACACCGGCTGAAGAGTGTTGTTCGAGGCTAGTGTGGATGTACGTTGCTACCAAAGCAAGCGTATTTATTTTACCGATAACATAGGTTTGCTTGTTTTTCAGTGTCTGTGCGGCACCAGTGCGCACCCATGCTCGTGTGTTTGGAAGATGGGACCCGTGTGGTTTGTGAGATGCAACCCCCTTCCCCGCCTCTTGCTGAGAATGGCTGGGAAAGTGTTTTTCCTCTCCTGGGAGGTGCTGTGCATTGAAAAGATGAACCACTTCTAAGAAAGAGAGAGGAAATGCGTCCTTTCAAAAAGAGCTGTGAACGCCTTTCCCCCACGTGCATGAGGTCTGTGAGGTGGGATGTCAACCCTGTCGCAGAGAAGTCTGCTCTGAGGCCTGGGCGGGACCCACGGAGCGGTTCCCGGCGCCCCAGGCCCCGCCCTCCCCGGGCTGGGAGGGAAGATGGAGACTTGCACACCCACACACGGCCCTTTCCGAGAAAATCTCTGGGCACAACCTTCTCCTGCGTTCTTTGACGTTCCTTTGTACGACTCCGCTACATTCAAACGTGTTCGACTCTAAAGCACAGTTTGTGATTCACAAGTTTAATTTCGAGTTCCTATGCCCTGTGTACACGAAGAGCTACTTGCATAATGTATCATTTCATTTATGTGAAATGTCTGAAACAGGCGAATCAGAGACAGAAGGTAGATGAGTGAGTGGCAGGGGAGATGGGCCTGGAAAGGGGGAGGGGCGAAGGGAAAGGAGAGGGGGTTGGGGTGACAACCCCTGGCTCTGAGTGTTGGTGGGGGACGGTGATGAGCATGAGCTGATACTGTGTCGATGGGTGCACTGCTCCGAATGCAGTGGGGACCATCGGACATAATGCTTTAAACGGGTGGATGGTACAGTGGGTGGGTTACATCCCAATAAAGCCGCCAAGGAAAAAAGAACTAGAAGGACACGCTTAGAGTATGTTAAAGAATATTTAAACAAAGTTGGAAAAGGGAGAAGGGCACCAAGATTCCCTCTTGGAAAGCCTCGGGTTAAATCCTGGTTCCTTCACTCCCCGGATGTGGGGGTTCGGTCCACAGGCAAACAATAGGGTTCCCCTCCATGTGGATGAAGTCACCTATAACAGAGGATGCACACAGAACTCTACCTGTGGCACCGGCTAGATGGACTAGTGTTGGTGAAGGACAGAGACGTGTGTGTGTGTGTGTGTGTGTGTACACGAAAATGTGCCCAGCACACCGCAAGCACTGAGTAGGTGTTGAATTCCTGTGTGCATGCCTCCTTTGGCAATCAAAGCCTGTGTTTCTTCCAGGCGTAGAAGCAAACGTTTGTGTATGGAAAAGCCATACTTAATTCCCAACAAATAAGAAACTAGTAAATATAGCAACAGACCAGTCAAAAAATGTCATCAAGGAGCTATTTCGCTGTGTATATTTTTAAACGAGGAGCATATGACATCTTAACAAACATGACCTAAATTAGTCACACTGAGAACCAGGCAAAGAGCCTGGGCCGTTAGCTATACAGGCTACTTTCTGTCAACCAAAATAACTATTATTTAAGCTCAATCTTTTACCTTCTAAAAATCACTCATTTTCCCCCTCTACCCATTCATCTCCAGGATTTACATGGAAATTAAATTTATTTCTGGACAAATCCCTCCATCTTGGGTTGAGATTTTGAACTGGGAATCTCAGGAATCAAAAGCTAAGTTAGACTAGACGCTCTTAAAAACCATCCTGTGTCTGTTGTTAAGGCATCGCTGGGACACAGTTGGTGACTCACGTGAAAAAATGACTCAGTCTTACCTGCACTGAGAAACAAGAGAAGGAGAAGCGCCACCTCTTCGCGCCCCATCTCGGCACGGGCCCCCGGAGCGCAGACAGCCGAGCGTCCCAGCCCCAAGGCGCGGTGCACTTGCAGGACAGGAAATGCACCCACAAACAAGGCAATCGCGGGGAGTTAATCATTATCTCGGAGGCCCGCTGCCCCTGTGCTCTGAAGGGCTCAAACATTACCTCGACGGAGGGTCTTACAACATGTTTGCGTCTGCAATAGATGCTGGGAAATGGCGCAAGCAGCCCCGCCCCTCCGGCGGCCGCGCTGCCTCCCTTCCTCCGCTCGCCCCAGTCCCTCGTCAGCCCCACCGGGTCTGTGTCCTCCCCGCTTCTCCCATTCTCTTCCTTTTGGGTAAATAATAATACTAATAATGCCAACAACAGCAACAACAATAATAATGTCACAGTGATAGCTAACCTTTGCTGAGAACTTCTATGCCCGGCACTGTGCTTGAGGGATGCCTGTGCAGTTTCATTCAACCTTCAAACCAGTACTGTTATTATCGTCCTCATTTCTGGATCGGGCTAATAAAGTTGAACTTCTCCAAGGTGACCCGGCCAACAAGGAGAGAAGCTAATGCAAAAAGTGTTTAGGGCCCTGGACTGAGCGTGGGCTGTGAACTGAAGTGTCGCAGGTTCGATTCCCAGTCAGGGCACAGGCCTGGGTTTCAGGCCACGGCCCCCAGCAACCGCACATGGATGTTTCTCTCTCTCTCTCTTTCTCCCTCCCTTCCCTCTCTAAAAAAAAAAGTGTTTAGGCCTTAGGTTACATGTGAGAGCTCGGGCTTTGTAGTTAGCATTCCCACGTCCTCCCAGTGTGGAGATTATATGTAAGTTATCTTATTATTATTGACATTGCTTCATGCCCAGTAGATTCACATGTTCTCCATGATTATCAGTGGTCTTGGAATAATGTTGATCGTTTCTGCACATGAATTTACAATGCATTAGAGTCTCAGCCTCATGAAATAAAGCAAGGATGGCGAAATTATGTTTAAAGGGCCTGTCTCAGTTTTAATTGTGAGTTCTGTGTTTTGCCCTGGCTTCAGGCTAGAGTGAGTAAGGAAGTGAACGCTTTAAAACTCCTATTTTAGTGTCCAAAAATAGGTAGGAATAACTAAATTGACTCTATTTTAAATGTGAAACGAGAACAAGAAACTTCTTTCTCTAGACTATGAAGTTCCCGTCTGTAGGTGAGGCAGTGAGCTGTGGAGTCGAAACCTTCTTACAGGGCCCTGGAACTTGCAGGGCCCTGGGACGGAGTGCCCTGGGACTGCAGGGCCCTGGGACTGAGCATCCTGGGACTGAGTGCCCTGGGACTGCAGGGCCCTGTAGAATTCTCAGGACCAAAACGTGCTGGAGAGAGAGGCAGCGGCACCGTTGTGAGGGGCGGGGATGACCTAGCAGCCGGCTGCATTTCCTGGTTTTCTGCTGTATCCCAGCCTCTCTCTCTCCTCCAGCTCCCTCTCCCCTCTCAGGGCTGGTGGTCCTATTCACTAATGGGGACGCGAGGAGGAAGCGAGATGAGAAATCAGCAATGGACGGGCTTTTTCTCCTAAAACATCAGAAGTGTCTTTCACGGGGATTTTACGTTGGTGTGTTTGAGTAGGTGCTTTGGAGACCACCCAGGCTCTGCAGGTGTGTGACGACCCCCGCTGTGCGTGCATTTCCAGATGAAATGTTGTGGGACGGCCTCATGGAGAGAACTCCTCAGGCCCAACGGTGCCGGAATTCTATCTCCATATGTATTTCCTTCCCCTGTTTTCCTTTTCCTTTTCATTTGAGTGGTGGTGGGAGGCCTTCTGTCCCCTTTCCTCCTGGGAGCTTCTGGAATCCATTGGATTGTACAGATTTGTCTCTGTAGATGAGTGGCCCTCCTATGGCGACTACACGGTCTTCGTGATCTTCATCACAGAGCGGCATCCGGAGAGCTCAGGGCAGAACGAAGAGGAGCTCTGCCCCTGTGGACAGGGGGAGGGGAGAGGGACGGATCGCCCCCGGCTCAGGCAGAGAGGGGGCGGGGCACGGAGACTTCCTCACGCACTGCGCCCCCTACTGTAGCCCCCAGGAAAAGGCAGGCACGGAGCAATGCATCGCTCCGCATTGTGCGCAGAAATCGTGCACCGCCCTCCAGTTCCGCACATTGGGCAGCGGGCAGTGGGCAGTGGGCAGTGGTTTTGCCCAAGGCCGTGAAGATGACTAATTCAAACTGCGTTATTTTCCACTTGAAAGAATGGCAGACACAGAGCAAAGAGAAAAAGAGAGATCATCTCTGTATACTATTAGCAGTTCGAATAAATTCTGAGACGGGCATTCCTATTGAGTTCAAGGCATGAAGTACTTACTGACCGCCTACTGGGGACGGTATTGGGCTATATCCTGTTAGGATCACATAAAAGGTACAAATCACAGTCTCTGCCCTCCCCCAGTCCCCAGGAAATTTTGCACCTAACGGTGGTGGAGACTGCGGCAGCACTTGTGGCCAGGGACAAGGACATGAAAGCAAAAGGAAGGCGACCTCACTTCCTTCTCTCTGCCCAGCGCGGGGCCTGCAACCAAGATCCGCTCCAAATCTCAATCTCGGGGGAGAGGAAGAACCAGCCAGTCCCTCCCTCCGGGCGCTAAAATGTGAAGCTCCTTGCAAGCACCTCACGAGGAGAGTCACGCAGACAAGGAAAGGTCAGCATCTCCAGGAGAGTGAGGTGCAGTGCCCCCTCGGGTTCCTGCACCCCCGTCCCCTTGTCCGTAGTTGAAGCTACAGCCAGGTCGCAGCTTCCCAGGTGACATGCCTTGGATCTTGGGTTCCTGGTCTGACACTGGTACCTGCCACCACCCCCCTCCCCACAGACGTAGCACCTTCCTCCAGCCCCAGCCTCTACTGCCTGGGAACTGTCATTCGAAGAGGCTCATTCTTTACCATGAACATTTCTGAATCTCTGCAACAGGGCCATGTCATTGCAAAACAAAAGCAGCAAAAAAAAAATTATCTATCAAGGGCTCGAAGCATGCCTTCATTGTTGCCAGGGCTCTGAGCAAGTTTCTCTTTGCCTGTGGTGCCAGTTTGCAGGTTGTGTCCCCGTGTTTGCTCCTTGGAGAGTGTCACCCAGTACGGGTTCCTCCTTACGCTGAAGGTGGCTGTGGTATCTCCAGGCGACCTTTTCCTCCTGTGTGCGCCGGCCTTTGCTCCGCGGTCTCTGGGACCATGGAATGCAGCCCTTGTTAACCCCGCGGCTCCCGTAAAGGGACAGCAGGGCCACTCTGCTGACACAGGGGTTAAAGTGTAACTCACTGGAGTGCGTCCCAAGACCCGATGGACCCGTTCAGCGTTCGGAGAGGTGGCATTTTCTTGGCTGAGTTTTGCTTGTGGAAATGGAGGCATTCATTCTCCACTGGACATCTCCTCATCAGACCTGTCATAAGGGGAAGGAAAATATTAGTAGAGGAGCGAAATTGCTGAGTCTGCCTCGGGACCCCCCACAGACCCGGGCAAGCGCCCCTTTGCTCTGAGGTCCGACCCACTGGGCGTAAATCAAAGAGGGAAACCAGGTCATCCTTCCTGCGTCTAAAATTTGTTATTCTCGCCCTGGCTGGCATAGCTCAGTGGATTGAGCACGGGCTGCAAACCAAAGTGTCGCAGGTTCGATTCCCAGTCAGGGCACATGCCTGGGTTGCAGGCCATGACCCCCAGCAACCACACATTGATGTTTCTCTCTCTTTCTCTCTCTCTCTCTCTGTCTTTCTCCCTCCCTTCCCTCTCTAAAAATAAATAAATAAATAAATCTTTTAAAAATTGTTATTCTCTAAGCTAATTAAGACAAAAATCTTTCCCCACAGTACTTATAGAAAGCATTAAAATCTTTTAAGAAAAAATAACGAGTGCTTGTAAAAACTGGTGACATCTCAGCAAGGTGTGTGGACTAGTTCCTCACGCCGTCCCAGGGCAGCTCTCTGGTGTTGAACATGAACTTCAGCTAACTCAGCTGCTCCCCGAGGCGGGGTGGCTGCCTCATGGGTACACTCCCCAGCGATACGGACTTCTCCGGGCTATTTATGTGACTGCTTGCATATTTATAATTATTTCGAAACAAAAAGTAAATATATGTGCATGTCCATATCTGTTTATGTTTGTAGAGGTGCATGTGTTTGTATATATGTGTCTATAGGTAAGTATATGTACGTATTTGTATGTATATATTTGGCAGTGTGTACACGGTGCAGCCAAAGTAGGCTTACAGTTGTCAGTATGCAAAACAGCTTATCCATGTGTTTATTAATTTAGTTATGGTATTATTTTCCACATACACAACTGTAATTGTGCCTTCTCCCCACCATGTACATATGTGGCTACATGTGTATGTATTTGGATGTGTGCATATTTAGTTACTCGAGTATATATTTGGGTGCATGTGTATCTACTTGGACGTGTGTCTATATTGGAATATACTTGTGTATATTTGGGTGCATGTGTATACATTGTATATATACCTGTGTCCTTGGATGTGTGTGTGTACATTTGGAAATATACTTGGAGATGTGCGTAGATATTTAAGAGGAGCCAGGATGACATAAATGCTTTCCTAACAGTAAAGAGGACTCCCCAAGTAGGGAAACTTGTCGGGGAGGGTCTGACCTCACAGCATCTGTGACTCGCGAGGGCACTGAGCCTTGCCGATTCAGAGAAGGTCCTGCTCCGCCTCCCCCAGGCCTGGCGGTGATTAGGGACTGATTGAGGCTCCTGCCTGTGCCTGGGTCGGAGGCTGGAGGAGTCCTGGCGCGTTTGGAGCCTTGGAGCGCTCAGGGGAGAGCCCACCCCCACCCCCACTCTCTGCATACCGATGGAACACCAGCCACACAGAGATCCGGTCACCCGACTGGCCCCGGAGCGCGGGCTCCTCCCTGCCCTCCAGCCCCAGCGCGGCGCGGGCGGAGGTGGCTGTGCGCCCTGCTCCTTGCCGGGCGCGCCGCCGTTTCTCCAGTGCGCTCAGCTCCGCGCTGAGCTCCTCGCTGGGCGCTGGGCAGGCAGAGAAGTGCGACCTCGCCCCGCCCTCGGGGGCTTTCCACCCGAGGGCGCGGAGCCCTGCGGGCGCGACCTTGGACTGGGACACGGAGTGGCCAGCACTCGGAGTGCGAAGGTCAGGCGGTGGCCCAGCACGCTGCGGGATGCCACACTCCGGCTTGAGGACACACGTCGCAGGGGAGCTGACCCCGAGCTGAGACCTAGAAGACAAACAGGAAGGATGAGACGCATTCCCGGCAGAAGAACGTTCCAAGTGCCAGAGGCGGAAGGTCCGGGCGGTTTAAAGCGATTTAGGCCGAGATGGGACGTGGTGAAGGGAGGGGCCTGGACTGTGCGGGCCTCTCCCACGGGGTCAGAGCGCTCGCTCGCCAAAAAGGAGCCGGAGCCCGCAGTGTTAAACTGGAAGGGTGGTGGCCTGCGGTGTGGGGAGGGGGTCGGAGGAGGGGGGGGCGTCCTCCAGGTGAGAGAGGAGGGGCTCTGAAAGGAGGCAGTGGAGGAGACGAGCTGGATTGGGGAGCTGGGTCCAAAGCAGAACTGACGGGATTCTGTGACCCACTGATTTGGGGGAAGGAAGTGGAGGGTGCCCACATGTCTGAGTTGGACATCGGGCAGGTGGCGGTCTCCTCGCTGAGAAGGAACCCAGAGGAGGGAAGGAGTTAGTTTGGAGACATGTTATGTTTGCGAGCCTGTGAACATCCAGGTGGAAATAACTAGAAGGCAATTGGGTATTTGGGTCTAGAGCAGGCACTGGCAGACTATGGCCCTTGGGGCACCTCCTGTTTTGGAAATAAGAGTTACACTGTCGCCCATCCACGCTGTGCCACTGACCACTGACCCCAGCTGTATTTGTGCAACAATGGCCAAGGCAAACCTATAAAATATCTGCTACCTGGCTTTTGCAAAAAAGCAGCTGGCTAACCCCTGGTGTGGGGCCCAGGACAGAGGCGTGGGCTGGAGAGGGAGTTGCAGGACCTGTGAGCGGGGACCTGGCACTCAAATGGTCCCGGGGAGGGTCGCAGAGGGCCCAAGAGGAGCACAGGGGACGCTGCCCAGGGGTGTGGGCTGGACTCAAGAACCCGGTGGCCCCTCTGGCCTCTCTGGGGGGGTTGGGGGGCTGTGACCTGGTGTGATCACGTTTTCATGGGCACCTTCTCCCAGGGAGCAGGGCGATTATTTGACCTCCAGCACCTTCCTCCCTGCCGGAAGCATTACCCGTCTCCGACGGGTAGAGGGGTGCCGGCCTCACCCAGCTGTGTGCCGAGTGCCTGAGCGGCCGTGGCTGAGTTTGGGTGAGGGAGAGTGGAGGGAAGTCCAAGGAGACAGTGACAGTGAACTTGGGTTTGCATGGCTGGTAGGAGTGACAATGATGACTGACGAGGATTCAGTTTGCTAGTGGCTGCACCTTAAGAAATGATGAATGGAATTCTATGCAGCAGAAAGAAAGAAGGCGCTCCTACCCTTTGCAACAGCTTGGATGGAGCTGGAAAGCATTATGCTAAGTGAAACAAGCCAGGCAGTGAAAGACAAATACCATATGATCTCACCTTTAACAGGAACCTAATCAACAAAACAAACAAACAAGCAAAATATAACCAAAGACACTGAAATAGAGAACAGACTGACAGTGACCAGAGGGGAGAGGGGAGGGAATTTCAGGGGAGAATGGGAAGGGTTTACAGGAACAAGTTTAAAGGACACACGGACAAAAACTAGGGGGAGGGTGGTAATGGGAGGGAAGTGGGGAGGGGTGGGTGGGCGGGCTGGAATGGGAGTAAAAGGGAGAAAACTGTACTTGAACAATGATTAAAATAAAATTTTAAAAAAAGAAATGATATCTGGCTCTCTCACAAGATCTCATGCCTGGCCCTCGCAGGCGCCTGAGTTTGCAGCCCCGGCTAAAGCGGGAGAGCAGGTGCAGAGCGTTGGGGGAGGGGGCACAAGAACGGACACTGGGGTGCGGGCCAATGACTGGGGGTGCGATTGCTGCTCAGTGTCGTGGGCTTGCCCCTAAAAGCCCAGACGCGCCGCCAAAGGGCGTGCCGCCCACCTGGACAGCTCCGGCTCCTCGGAAAAGGGAGAGGTGGCATTTGTGGAGAAAAACAGGCCCTTTCTTCTCTGGGGTCATTCGACCTTCACGAAAGGATAGATTCTCCGGTTCTTAGTCTTACGGCACAGTATAGAGAGTAGTTCCCCGGATTTTAAAACGCCCTTTTCTGAACCATTCCCATCTAACTTCCTCCGTCCCCTGAGGGTGACTGCAGAGGGAAAGAAACCCGCTAGGCCGACACTCCAGTCCAGTGCGCTGGCAGGACATTGTCTTGGAAGAATGTATCGATGAGGGGGAGCTGACCCACCGTGTGGAGGCAAACTTCTGGCTCGGGTTCTCTCCCCCAGTTTCGTCTAGAATCTTCTCATCGCCCGGGGAATGATGGATTGTTGCAAACGTTGTTCTGTTTCATCTGAGCCCCTTGACCAAGTGCCCAGACGGCGCCCGTGGGCGGCCGTCGGAGCGGAAGGGTGGCGGCCGTTGGTCCCTCGGGGAGTCGATCTGCCGCCCAGGCCGTAATCAGCGGTAATCAGCACCCGCGGCCCTGGAGGCCCTTCCTCAGAGACTGCTGCCAGCGCAAGATTAGACACTTCTGGGAGCAGAGGAGAGTGCTGAGATATCTCTGAACGTTGGCGGGAAGGTGTCACGCAGTTCAGTTCAGACACTGGCCCGCACTCAGAAGTCGCCTCCTGGTATGCAGATAAGGGGCAGAGTGAATCAACACAGAGACACTGTTACCCCAGGGGACAAGGACGCCTCGGTGGCCAGTCTAAACCGTCTCTTTAAAAAGAAATTTAGTTCCCTACAAGCCACCATTTATTTATCGCGGGCTTGTCCACTCTGCTGGCACAAACACCACAGTGATTTAAGACCAGCAAAACCGGCACCATGCTGCAGCCACCAGATTTTCCTGCACTATCATGGCCATGTTGTAGATCTGGAAATTGAAACTCACTTGCCCAAAGTTATGCCAACGGCCATTGGCAGAGCAGGCTCCCACACGAGGACCTGGGTCTCGGGTGCTGGCTTCTAACCACTGACCACCTCGTCATTGGCCCCTGGGAAGGACAGCAGCAACAACAGGAGTGACAGCTGCCCTTGACTGAGCTTGTTCTCAGCACTTGACAGACTTGTTTACATCTTTGGTGGTGGCTTCTTGCGTGACCCCTGGCCAGGGGTCAAACTGTCTACAGGCTTGGCGTATCAGAGGCCTGAGCTACGTGGCCAGGGCTCTCATTTCCTTCCCATTCTGACCCTAGGAAGAAGGTACTATTATCCTTCATATTTTACCAATAAAGAAACCAGGAGAGGTTCAGTAACTGGCCCAAGGTCACAGAGCAGGGGAGCTGGGTGGAGCAGGGGCTTTGAATGCCACAGCCCGGCCCCACAGCCCCGTGCCTCACTGCCTGCTGCAGAAGCCCCAGCTTCCCACCATTGCCACAGCCACTGACTGCAGCAGCTGGGGTGAGCATTTATTGAGCACCTGCTGCATGAGCCGCACTCTGTGGTCATCCCGGAAGCCTGGCCATGAGGCGACACCAAGCACTGGCAGAAAGCTTGGAGTCCCAGCAGGAGTCCGAGGCTCCTCTGGGCTGCCTGGACCCGCCCAGGGAGGGAAACACCCGGGGTCTCGGCCCCGGGACTGAGTCTCTGCCCGCCTTTGCACATGCCACTGCCTGGTCCTGAGCTCGCCACTGCCACGGGGTTGGGCAGAGTTCTGTTCGCTTCCTGTTTTTTAGGAGGAGTAACACCAAGCAGAAGTTAACCTCCTGGAAGACACACACTGAACTCTGCATTTTATGTCCCCACACCTGCAGAGGGCGTGTTGGGGCTCCAGTAAATGCTTGTTCAAATGAATGGAATTTTCCCTTTTCGGCCTCTTTCCTTGATTGTCCCTATCAGTAAATGCCTTTCAGGCCATCGGTTTGCTAGCAGGCAGCAACCAGTGGGCAAGGAACCTGCAAACTTTCTGTGTGAGCCTGATTGTGCAGAGGCTGGCTTCTCTGGAGAACCTTAGGCGATACAGTAGATCACGTTACATGCTTCATGTGCAAAGTCGGCTTCATGCAAGAGCTTGCAGATTCCGGAGGCTGCACTGAAAGGACCTCCCCTCGGGCGATCCCAGCGCCTCGAGGTAAAAGCTCTGACGCATTGGAGACTTCACTCCAACCCGCAGAAGCGTCAACAACCTCTTTTCTATACCACGCCTCCCTCTGAAGCTTCAAGCCCAGCGCTTCAGAGCACCTGTTCAACAAAAGCGTATACCGACGAGAGCCGGCAGGGGGCAGCAGACCACACCCTTTTCTGCCGCGGAGCCGGAGCGCCTCCCAGGTGGGAGTTTCCAGGTCACCAAACCTGTCCCGGGGGTTTGTCCGCAGCGGCCTCACCAGCTGGGAGATGGGTTAAGGCCCTTTTGAGGCTGCACATTGTGGGGTGGAGAGGCGAGTTGGAGGGGGGATGAAAAGGAAAGAATTCAAAGGCAGGATGAGAGCTGGCGCAGGCGCGTGGCCAACTGCCCCGGACAACTGATGCTTCTGAAAGGGAGGCGGCAGCTCGTCTGGAAATCCGGAGACGCTGGCCAAGGACACCGCGCTCCGGTGAAGTCCGGGGTGGCCGGGGCAGCCACGTCGTGCCGGGGGAAGGATGCACAGGCCCGCGGGGAAGGTGGAAGAGCCATGCACCTTGAGCTGGGCTGGGTTTCCTTGTGCGTGACCGCACGGTCCTCCGGCGGAGGCCCCCCTCCCCCCCCCCCCCCCCCCACCTCCCGCTGGGCGCGACAGCCAGCTCAGCATCAGACCCCAGGGGCGTGGCTGGGCAGATAAGCTGTGAGAAGAGAGGAATGCAGTCTTCACTTTCCGCGCGTGTGTGTGGACGCGTGGCCGTGGCGCCCCAGACACGGACCCTTGGGTTCGGACGCTGGCCAGGGCAGCAGAGGTTTGGAGGAAGGTGGCGCTCTGCCTTTTCCTGCTTTAACTTCTTGTGCGCACAGGGTGCGCGGCCTGGGACAGGACGGGTCAAGGAGAGATGGTCGGGGAGTCGCTGCCTGCGTTTTCTCCGGAGGAACTCAGACACCGGAAACGCCACCACCGCAGGCTCTGCCTTCTTAGCAGCGCGCCCCATCTGGCCTCGTCACCTCCCTCCTCCGCATTCGCCTTGCTTTATGTGCTAGCCGCGTTCCTAGAAGGCTGTGCAGAACAGTGTTTGTTTATTGGACCTAATTTCAAGGCAAAAAGTAGTTCAGCATAGGAAATACCGACCCCTGTAAAATGGACCGACCTGGGCTCAGATTTGGGTGTTCAATGCCATCTGCTTCACGTTACCCAGAAATATAGAATGAGGCAGTCTTTTTAGGGTTCTGAGAACTGTGAGCTGGTTACTTCGCAGTTACGTGGGGGAGGACCTCCAAATTTGTTTCAGTCCCACTCCCCTTATTTACAGAAACACAAATAAAGGAGGAACTGTTTTACTTAGATCAGTTTAATGTTTATCCTCCACTCTTCTGAAGGGAAGCTTCAGTAAATTGGTAAAATAAGTACTGTAAAATAAGTACTCTAGGGTGAGCCAGTACGCTTACAAGCTGGAAAACATTCCAGTTCCTACTTTTATTCCATCTAGTGTTTTGACCCATAGAAATGCGTGTGTATATGCATATGCAGGCAATGGGTGAACAGCTTTAGAAGAAAAAGGTGCAGTGGATGTCGTACCGAGGTGGCACTTCTACTGCCCATCGCGGAGGCCTCCTGTCATTTTAAAAAGTGGATTCTGTAATCTGTGGAATAAACAAGAGCAAGCACGGTGCATGTGTTCGTGGTTGCGTAGACACGCCAACATCCGGGCGTAACAATCTGTGCTGACATCTGGGCTCACCCGGAGAAGCATGGGAACTCCCCGCCAGACCTCCTGAAGGGACACTTTTTTAAAAAGATTTTATTTATTTTTATTTTTAGAGAGGGAAGGGAGGGAGAGAGAGAAACGTCAATGTGCGGTTGCTGGGGGTCAATCCACTGACCTATGCCATCCAGGGTGCTGGACATATTTTTTAATTTATTTTTTCATTAACATTTTTTAAATTTTTCAATTACAGTTGACATATGATATTATGTTAGTTTCATGTATACACCATAGTGATGAAGACATTTATATAACTCACACGGCAATGGCCCCGGTAAGTCTACCACCACAGTGCTGCACGTCATTGTAACAGTGTTACTGACTCTGCTGCCCGGGCTGCACTCACGGCCCCCTGGCTGCTCTGTAACTGCTGACCTGCACTTCTCATCCCTTCACCTTTCCGCCCAGTCCCCTCAATCCCCTCCCCGTTCAGCAACCATCAATCTGTTCATCTATACGTTTCTGTTGTGTGTGTTCATTTACTTTGTTTTTTAGATTTCGCACACAAGTGGAATCATATGGTATTTGTTTTTCTCTGATTTATGTCACTCAGCATGATATCCGTGTTGTCTCAAATGGCAAGGTTTCATTCTTTTGTATGGCCAAGTCATATTCTCCTGTATCTGTGTACCACTTCTTTATCCATTTGTCTGTCAGTAGGCACTTAGGCTGCTTCCGTATCTTGGCAATTGTAAATAATGCTGCAATGAACATAGAAGTACATATCTCTTTTCAAAGTGGTATTTTGGGTTCCTTCAAATAAATGCCCAAAAGTGGCATTGCTGGATCCTATGGTAATCCAATTTTTAATTTTTGGAAGGTTCTCCATACTGCCTTCCACGGAGGCTGCACCAGTCTGCATGCCCACCAACAGTGCACGAGGGGTCCCTTTTCTCCACATCCTTGGCGACACTTGTTGTTTGTGGATTTATTGATGGTGGCCATTCTGACAGGTGTGAGATGGTATCTCCTTGTGGTTTTGATTTGCATTTCCTGGATGATTAATGATGTTGAACATCATTTCATGTGTCTATTGGCCACCTGCGTGTTTTGGGGGGGCGCACATGTCTATCCAGGTCGTCTGCCTGTTTTTTAATCGGATTGTTTTTCTATGTTACATTGTATATGTTTCTTACGCACTTTGGCTTTGACCCCTTCTCGGGTGTATCATTGGTGAGCATCCTCTTCCGTTCAGTCGTTGTCCTTTTGTTTCATTGATGGGTTTTTCCTCTGTGTAAAACCTTTTCAGTCTGATGTAGTTCCAAGTGTTTATTTTCTTTCTCGAGGGACCGATATTGTTGGGTTGGCTTTGTGGGGGTGAGGCAAGTGTGGGCGGAGTGTCCTGTGTGACTGTTGATGGGACTCTAGTCGCAACGGGACATGCGACTGAAAGAACCAGGGACTGAAGCCCACCACCAGGGATTTTTGCAATTCTATTGGAAAAGCCCTGAAATTATATCATTTAAGTTGAACCCTAATTTTTCTCTACCTTTCTATGCTGTTTCTTGTTGATTTTGGGTCTGATATATTTGTATAGGTCTCTTCTCTGCGGCATCACTTCAGAACATTTCCTGTAGCGTTAGAAGATATAACAACTTATAACAGTTTATTTTTCCTTTTCCTATTTCTTCTTTAGAAATGCTCCCCTTTTATTTCCTTTAAAACTACCCCAGTGATTGCTTTGTTCCTCCTCTCTGGAACATCCTTGTTTGTTTGCTTTACTTTTCTTGTATCAAAATACCCGAGCCGTTCTGCACCTTGAGCCCCTATGGACAACAGATATTACTTACCATGCGTGCATCCTCACTGTGCTACTTTTCCGGGTGGCTTTTGACAGCCATTCTATCAAGGTTTGCTTTCAAGTGCACTCAATGCAGGCTCCTAGTTCTTTGTTGATTTTTTTTTTTTTTTTTTACTGCCTCTATTTTGACGCATTTTCTTTTCCCCTGTATCACTAAAGGGGAAGTTCTGGAAGTGACTAAAGAAAGACTTTAAGGTGCAGTTGACAATAAGTCGACTTTGCCTGTTTCAGTGAGAAAACCGAGGGCCGCCGAGCCTCTGAAGCTGTGCTGGAAATGCCACCAGGGGACTATTATATGCTTTCTTTTCTTTTTTATTTCCAATACATTGACTTTGACAATCTTTTGAGGAACACATGGAAAAACCGACAAATGGGTGTGTCAGTTTACATGCTCCCTTGTCCTCATTACGATGAACGTACCTGAACGAAGGTTTGCTCAGCATTCGTTAAAAGAGATCCGAGCTTTCACTGCCAGAAACAGCTACGTTTGCTGTCGACTTCTCTGCCTATTTGGATCCATGTAACTATCAGCGTGTGTTGAACGTCAGAATTTCTGTGGTCTTAAGTGTGCATTTGAGCAACTACTGAAACTGGGTGTAAATCCTGGCCGGTGTGGCTCAGTTGGTTGGAGTGTCATCCTGCGACCAAGAGGTTGCGGGTTCAATCCCCAGTCCAGGCAACCAGCTGATGCTTCTCTGTCACACTGATGTTGCCCTCTCTCCCTTCCTCTCTCGCCAAAAGCAGGGAAGAAAAAATGTCCTGGGGTGAGGATACACACACACACACACGCACACACACAATCTGTCCGATGTCTCTCAAATGCATGTCCCAAACAAAGGAAGAATTCTATTTCGCTCGTCTGCATTCAAGCCATGTCTTACCTTACAAGAAGCCGCAGATCCAAGATGACTTATACCCACTTCGATGTGCCAATTTCCAGGAAAAAGGTGAAAATATTCATCAGTATTTCTAATACACGAATGTTAAAGATCAAATAACAGGACATTTTTACTTTCCATTCTCGTCTTAAATAAAACCACTTCTTGCATCCCCAGTGTTTTTCTGGTCAACGAGAGAGGGCTCAGCGTCACAGGCCGAAACCACCGCGAGAATGCACGTACCTTCTGTGTTCCCAGGTATCTTAAAATTTCAGAACAGCCCCCGTTTTCCCCTCCTCGAGTCGATTATTCACTGCCTAGTGTTTACGGGATGAACGAAGCACAGTGTTAGTTGGTGCGCGTTTCCCAGCTGTGGAAGTGGCCGGTTCAGTCTAGGAGCGAGCACTTCCCTGGTTGCCCTTGACGACGGTCGTCTGGCCAAGTGCACCGTTACTCAGCGGCATCTGAACTACCGGCAGGGCGCCGATTCGCACGCGGGTCCAGGGCCCCCTGAACTGCGCAGGCGCAGTTGCGGACCACCGCAGCCTCGTCTCGGTGTTCGGCGTGTAAGTGAATTTCCAGTTCCGCCGTCAGTAAACCTGCCCCGGCACGCTGAAACGCCCTCCGCAGGTCACAGTGTGCCCTTTAGCCATGCTTGTGTTTTGTTTGAAAGAAAAATATTAACAAAAATCACACAAAGATAAAAAATTTACTTTTGCAATTTAATGATCTTAGCCAAAGAACTAACACACTCATTAAAGGTAAAATTACAATGAAAATACCTTTCTGCCCGTTCATCTCATACCACTCCCCAGGCACACATTTATGGGCTTCCCCCCCTTCCCTGAAACAGAAAGACCCTCCCACCTCCCTAGTCCAGCAGGAACACAACAGCAAGGGGAGATCTGAAACCACAGAGTGAGGCCCCGGCTGGTGCGGCTCAGTGCATTGAGTGCGGGCCTGTGAACCAAGGAGTCTCCAGTTCATTCCCGGGCAGGGCACGGGCCTGGGTTGCAGGCCTGGTTCCCACTAGGGGGTGCCTGAGAGACAACCACACACTGATGTTTCCCTCCCTCTCTCTCTCTCTCCCTTCCCCTCTCTCTAAAAATAAATAAATCTGAAAAAAATAAAAATATAGAGTGAGATTCAACAGAACACAAGACAATCAGTAATTGAAAAACATACTTAGGTTTTACAGAACATTTTAAAATGCTTTGGTTCTACACAGATAAGGTCAGATTCATCTTGCTTAATTATGTTTCGTGTACATTGGGAAGCTTTGCATTTATGAAACAAACTCGTTATTTACTACGTGCACAATTTTTTGAAAGCATCTCAACAAACATTTAGCTTTTAGTTTTTGTTGAAGTTCACCAAAGGCCTCTTGTTAAATTTGTTTTTTTTTTTTTAAATTTTTGACCCCAAGTTACCACTTTCCAGCCATGCGGTACGACACATGGGCACGGGCGGGCACGGGGGCAAACACGCAGACACGCAAACACGCAAACACGCAAACACACAGCCTCAGTGTTGTGGGCAGCGCGCTTTTTCACCGGCGGCCTATTTTTAGGCAAGTCCCACCCCAGACTATACTGTTTCACTTTTTAAATTTAAGGGCACTATTTCATTTTAAATGTTTTTAAAAATACGTCTGAGCCTTCCTGGGAATGAGCCAGCAGTTTTGCTGAGCTGCCCTCCCTGCTTTTTCCCTCAAGGGTCCAGCAGGACAAAGAGTGGATTCACTCTGTCACATAAAGGATGTACTTAGAGGAGGCTGAAGCTGCTCCTGGTCCCCCAGTGCGCTGCCGTTCAGGTGACGATTTATCACAATCTGACAAGACGCACTTTTAACACCTGGGGTTGCGGAGGAAGGTAGAAATAGCTCAGGGCGGAGAGCAAAGGCAGGCGGGGAAGTCTAGAGCGTGTGGCCGTGTGACATTCCCCCCTTCCCACCCTGGTTATAAAAAAACACAACTGGAGGGCGTGTGAAACTCTCCCCCCCTCACCGGGCCGAGGCCGCAGCCTGTCTGCTCAGAGGGGGGAGAGGTGCCTGTGTGTGCCTTGCAGGGACCGGCCCGCAGTGTTCCTGGCTGAGGGCTTGCTTTTCTATCCCATCTCCACCCACCCCCAAAAATGACGTCACAGACTTCTCCACAGTGATCATATAGCTTGTCATTTTTTAACATTTTATTTATTTATTTTTAGAGAGAGAAGGGAGGGAGAAAGAGAGAGAGAAACATCAATGTGAGGTTGCTGGGGGCCGTGGCCTGCAATCCAGGCATGTGCCCTGACTGGGAATCGAACCTGCAAAGCTTTGGTTCGCAGTCCACGCTCAATCCACTGAGCTACGCCAGCCAGGCCTAGCTTGTCATTTTAAGTGCAGATTGCATGGGGTTAGAGCAATTGATTTCTAAATGTTATAGGTTACTGATAGGTCATTTGCACTCTTTGATAGCTATTTTAAAATCTGGCTGGCCTCTGCCATTGTTTTTCCTTTTTATTGAATTATTGGGGTGACACTGGTTAATAAAAGTATAAGGGTTCCAAGTGTACAATTCTATAGTACATCATCTGTGTATTGTATCGTCTGTCCACCACCCCAAGTCAAGTCTCTTTCCTTTACTTTTTATCCCCCCCCACCTACTTCTACCTCCCCCAAACCCCCTTTCCCTCTGGTGGCCCCTGCGTTCTATCCAAACCCTTCTTGAGTCTCTCTCCTTGCAAAGCCCTCCCTAGATTTCCCAGCAGTGTTTACAAAAGAGTAACTAATTTTGAAAGGAGGCAAGCCTCCTCGGAGAAAGGAGCATACTGTTCCGACATTTGAGGGTGAGTGCGAGTCATTTTGGTAGTCTGCTATTTTGAAGGGTGACCTCATCAGGCGGGGTGTCATTCGAGGTACCTGCCCGGGTGCCAGTGTCTTTACCTCCAGCGGCTCTGAAAACAAGTAAGGCTCTGACTCAGGACCCGTGCCGTGAGGTTGTGCCGCACGTAAAGTAATTCACCAGAGCACGCGTTGACTTCATACCCCTTTAGTGATAAAACATAGGATTTGGAATGCAGAAACAATTTTAGGTGTCATTATTCTCTGTCTAGCCCAGACCGGTTGGAAGCTGGAATCAATTGCTCCGGCTTTGGGAAGACAAACCCCCATGTTTTACTTCCATGTGTGATGTCATCACTTCCAACTGTCAGGCCAAGTGTCGCCCACACGGACTACCTGAGACGGTCATCCCGTCACTCAGCCCATGGTCGGTGATGCCCCGCTGGGCATCCGGGCTGCGCTGGGCGCCAGCAGGGCAGAGGGGAGCAAGGCAGTTCCAGTTCTCGCTGAGCTCGAAAGCTCGCGAGAGAATCAGAGCCGTAGACCAAGCTTCAGGCTTTCAGGTGGAATGTGTGACTGTCAGTGTGCGCCCAGGTGTGCTGAGAACGCAGGAGTGACCCTAACTCGGCGTGGCAGGGGAGGGGAGGCCAGGGCGGCTTCCTAAGGAGGGGCCTGATTGAGTCAGAGGGGGCGAGCGTGGGCAGGTCGCCAACCAAAGTGAAGGGAAGGGCACCAGTGGGCAGGGGGCTTGACAGCGGAGGCTACCGAGCTCTGAGGAAGAGCAAGCGGCGTGGCATTGTGGGCAGATAAAGCGAGGCACAGAGACCGGCAAGGGAGGGAGGAAGCTGGGGGAGGAGGCAGGGCTTCGTCCTGAAGGCTTTGGGGCCCTGTTAGTGACTCAGTCTGTATCCTGAGCCGATGGGGAGCCATCAGAAGTTTCTGGCGGGGGGAGTCACATGGCCCGAGTTGCATTTTTGGCAGATCAGCTGACAGAAGTCAGAACTGAGGAGAGCAAGATTGAGCCCTGGGGAAGAGCTGAGAGCAGGTAGCAGTTGGGGGAGGGGGCAGAGGTGCACCAGGTGGTGTTAGCGGCTGGGGGGCCAGGCAGCCTGCAGAACGACAAGCCTCAGGCCCTCTGGTCATGAGGGCTGGCTGGATATGGGGGTGAAGGAGCAAGAGAGGCCGAGGTGACCCCCAGCCAGGACTCTGGCTCTGGGCACTGGATGATGGGGCCTGTTTGGAGGGCAGAGGATGGTGGGGAGGCTTTCCCTACATCTGCTACCCAGCTCTCTCTCTGTCTCTCTCTGTCTCTCTCTGTCTCTCTCTCTCTTCTCTCTCTCTCTCACGCACACACACACACACACACACACACACGCACAACTTCAATCTCTGTCCTGTTCCCAAGGTGGAGCCTTCACCTTAATTGCTTGTTTCACTGTCTGTCGTCCTCACTAGACTGTCAGCTCCCTGGGGACAGGGACTGTGCTGGCCTTCATCACCCATTCCCACAGGTGGCAGGCTGCCCGGCACATGGTAGGCACCAACCCACATGTATAAAAGGGTGAGTTCAGTGTCCAGATCATAACAAAGCATTAGCCATGCATGTTCAGCTAGTTTTCTCTAGTTTGTCTCTCTGTTTCTGAACGGGAGCCCTGCTGAAGTTCCTTAGTAGGGAGCTGGGGCTGTGCGCACCCGTGCCCTGGGGTCCAGTCCCAGCCTTGGCTTGCGACAGCTCTCCGATGGCGGCCCAGGGCCGTACCCCTCTCCCGGGCATCAGAGGCAGCTCGGAATCTGGACAGGCATGATTGCTGAGGTCCCGTCCGATCCCGACGTTCACGAGAAAGAGAGACGTTTTAGGGGGCTGGTCAGAGAGAGAGAGAAGAGTAACACACATTCAGTGCTTTGTTGGTCGGGGGGAACCCTCCGAGAAACAGAAACGCCACACTCTGAGTATACCCGCCACTGAACTTTGCCCCGTTTTCCAACTTTCGGGGTGTGTCTGGACATCTACATCAAGGGGAGATCTGCTGGAGAGCGGTGCTCCCCGAGCGTCTCCCCGTGCCATCGAGCCTCCCGGTGGTGGTGGGGGTGATCAGGCCAAGGGGAAGGTGCGGCGCTCGGGGGGTGCCTGCCAGCACGTGTCCGGCTCCCGCGCAGGTTTCAGTGCTGCGGGCTCTCCTGTGGCCAGCGTCTCTCTGCCCCTCGGAAGCTCGGCGTCAGTTCTGCTTCTGAATGGCTTCCTCTTCTCGCAGAAAGCGGCATTGTGCGCCATAGGAAAGAATGTGGGCTCAGAGGCGTCTTTGTCCGAGCGAGCTTTGAAGGCGCATTCCTTGACCTCGAGGGACGCTCAGCGGGCAGCAGCCCCTTTCCTCATGGGCGCACGCGTCTGACTCTGGCGGGAAACTCGGACGTGTTTTTCTGCAGTTCCATTTGTCGTGACTCCCTGGGGCTGTTGCACGGCTGAAAATGTGACTAGAGAAGAAAGTATGCATGGCTCTTGCTGGCTTTACACGAGCTTCAGAAACCCGCGTGATTTACACTGACCCATAGTAACCTCCGGGAGACAGAAGTGTGTGAAGTGAGGCGGGCGGGTGAAGCTTCTGTGAGTGGAGACAGCCGGGCCAGACGGCTGGTTAAAGGAGTCTGTCGTGCTGTTCTGACTGTGGAAAGTCTGCGTGGCAGGGCAGTCTCCTAGCTCACCTATTGCTAATCCTGTGTGTCATGTGTGAGAATAACTGCTCTCCTGGCCCTGGCCCTGACCCTGACCCTGGGCGACCCTGGGCATTGCTCTGTCTCCACCAGGACTATGGTTATGACTTTCTAATTGGGCCCTTATCCCCCCCGCCCCCGCCCCCACCATTCCCATCCCAGCAGCCCCCACCATCCCTGGAGCCTGAAGTCCCTAGCATTGCACTCACCTCTCTGCTGTGCGGGGCCGCTCCTCTCTGGGGGTCTCTGTGCTGCTCAGTTGCCCCACCGGGGACCACCTGCCAGGCACCACATGACGGCCCTTCTCTCCTTCAGGAGTTCTGTCCGCTCTCACCTGCCCAGTGAGGGCGACCACAACCACCCAAGGTAAAACCGCACTGTTCAGTCCCACCCTGCACACGCCTTCGCCTTCTCCATCTCCGGCACGGACCACCTCCTGGCACACTGCCTTACTTGTCTATTTATTGCTTATTGATTACGTGTATGGCCTGCATCACTCTGCTGTAAGCTAAATGAAGTCAGAATATTTTTTCCTGTTTTGTTAGTTGCCATTGTCCCCAGTGCCCTGTGCACAGTGGAGGGCTCTAGATGACTGTGGAAGGAGGGAGGGAAGGGAGGGAAGAAGGAAGGAAGGAAGAAAGAAGGGGAGGGAGGGAGGAAGGAAGGAAGGAAGAAAGAAGGGGAGGAGGGAGGGAGGAAGGAAGGAAGAAAGAAGGGGAGGAGGGAGGGAGGAAGGAAGGAAGGAAAGAAGGATTTGTTGACAGAACGAATGAGTGACTTAATCGGGTGTTTTTCAAGTGCAATCTAAATGGAGTCAAATGTTTATTCTCCATGTAGTTTAAACCTATATGGCAAGGGCAAGGTCTGTCCATGTATATAATTTAAGAGTTGGAACTAGCTAACCAGGACATCCTTCCCAACATGGAGTGTGCATTAGGAAGACGAGGCTGACCCCAGGGGAGGCGTGGGAGAGGGTAGCAGAAAGGGAGCCGGGACTCCCAGCTCTCCGCACCGGGTCGGGAACCAGCGCATGCAGGTGCCTGGGGCTGTTGTTGGGGTCGCATATGCCCACTTCAAAGATTTCTGCATCAACACAGTGATCACACGCTTGATGCCACTCTTCGGAGCCGTCCTGGAGGTTGCCTCAGCTGTCCCTACGACTTAGGATGTGTCCCTGGCTAACAGAGCGAACAAGCCTGCTGATTTCGAGCCGGAGACCTTCAGCCCCGCCCCCCGCGGGGGTGGGCTCTCTTGGCAACTGGAGCAATGTCCAGCTTCGAAGCTCTGTACCCATACTGCTCTGAGGAAGAAGAAAGCCAGTGACGGTTCTCTCCCTTGCCAGAGAAGAGCAGCGCTCCCCCTGCCCCCATCCACGTCACACCGCCAGCATCTGTCCAGCGTGTTGCACACATATCATCGCCTCACAGGCACAGGGTGAAACAGATAAGGCACCCGTCTCAGTCCCAGCTTCCAAGTAATTCGCCTGAGGCTCTGACGTAAACGCTGCAGCTGAGTGCCCTGTTTAAAACCATGCACGGCCTTCCTGCATCCATGCAGTGGATGCGCCACGGCGTCTTCCGTGCCAGGCGCCCTTTCAGGCCCTGGGAATAGCGTGGCGCCTCTGTCCTCCAGGAGCATGCATTCTGGCGCAGGGAAAAGTGCAAGGCAATAAGCAAACGGCCAGTAAGTGGGTGACAGGCCCAGGAGAGATCCCCACTATCCAGGAAAAGGGAGCAGAGCCAGGGGGCGGATGCTGGGGACTGCGCTTCGCCGTGGGGACCTCAGGCCAGGCCTCCTGGCGCAGGTCCCGCTTGGGCAGAGGCCAGCGAGCCTTGCAGGCACCTGGTGGTGTTGCAAGGGAGGCAGCAGCGAGGCAAAGGCCCAGGGGTGGGGCCTTGTTGGGCCGCTGGGAGCATGACAAGGCCGCCAGAGTGGCTGGAGGTCGAGACCAGGTTGCGGGGGTGGGGAGGCATGGGAGAGGGGGTCAAAGAGAGTGGCCGAGGGCTGGGGCCCGACTGGCTTTCTAGGCTCTTGTAGGTCTCTGGTTCTGACTCCGCGTGAGCTGGGGGCGTGTTGAAGAGAGGAGGGTCCTTCTGCTGCTGCCATGAGCAGCCTGGGGGGAGACAGGGCAGCCCGGAGACCAGGTCCTGCAATGGGTCCCCCGGATGGTGCTGGCCTCTGAGACCGGACCAGCATGGAGGCGTGCAGCCAGTTCCATTCTGGACACATCTTGCAGGTCAAACCGGACACATCATTTTGCTGAGAGACTAGAAGTGGGGTTTGAGGTCATCATGGTCCTACCTAACTGCAGGGGGCTGGGGAAGGCGGAGGAACAAGGGGAATGCTCAGGGAGTGCCCTCCTGTGCCCGGGTCCCTGCCCCGGCTCTGGGGCTGGCCTCAAGAACACGGAGGAAGGCTTTTCCACGTGTACTTTTAAACATCTGAATGTGGTGGTCGCATTTCACGCTCCCACACCGACCTGCCTCCATCTGCTGCTCCCTGTGCCCTTCCCGTCTTCCAGTTTTCTGGAAAACAAACTCTACTGCTTTCGATCATTCTTTCTATGACTTCCTTTCTCACCCCCTTGCCATCTGGTGGCCCCTTTCTGGATGCACTGTCACCTACTGATGTCACTCATTCATACCCCACGCGCCTGTGATGTAAGCAGAGATGTGTATGATATTGATTTGCCATTCCATTCACTTCGGGTCTTGTGGTCTTGTCTTCCATCTGTGATGTCCCTTAGCATGGCACCTCCCGGCCGGCCAGCCCGCAGGCAGCGTGGCTCCTAGCCGCCCAGGTGACCGAATGGATTGCCCACCGATGTTGCCATTGACTCGGGCCCACCATGCCCACCTAGTTGAGCAGCTGTGTCCTAGAGCCCCGACCAGCAGCCGACTCACTGAGGTGCTACAGCTGTTTACGCTAGGATTCGCTCGAGCCACACCGTCCTGCACAGTCTCCGGGCATCAGCGCTAGCCCCGCCGCCACAGGTTCTCCCCGTGGGGCGGGCAAGCCACCGGGCCGTGAAAGGGCAGACAGCCTGGGAAAGCGGTGTCGCTGGCCTGACAGTGTGCGTGGAAGCCGTCTGACTTCGAATGGGGAGGAGGAGGGACTGTCGGTAGCCTGTTCTCCAACTCCCTTTTTCTAGGTGGGAAAAGTTGCCTTGGTCAGTCTTACAGTCTTCCAACAAAGGTTTCCTTCTTTGCCACCTCCCCCACCCCCACCCAGGGCGCTCCATTGTCCCAAGGATACAGACAGTGACGGAGGACCTGAGGGGTCTACTCTCCGGCCAAGAAAATTAGCCGTGGTGACAGTTGAAAAAAAATTCTTTTTCTTTTATTGATTTTAGGGAGAGGGGAAGGGAGGGAGAGAGAGAGGGAGGGACTCATCAATGTGAGAGAGAAACACTGATTGGCTATCTCTCACACGTGCCCCTACCGGGGACCAAACCCAAAACCCAGACACATGCCCTGACCTGGGAATTGAACTGGTGACCTTTCTATTCCTGGATGACACCCAACCAGCAGAGCCACACTAGCCAGGATTGTGGTGACATGTGAGAAGGTGTTCAGGGCAACATAAAGTTGACTTTATCACCCATTTCCTAAGCTTTGTGTTCAACAACCTATTTAAAACGGGGAATAGAGATCCTTGCACCTTCCAGCCCTTCAGTGCTGTGTCACAAGCCATGTGACAGCTGGTCATGAAAGTGACACATACAAAGTACATCTGAATGCCAAGCTCACCTGTGACTGCTGGCCATATCAGTACATTAAATCCTGTCTGTCCCCACAGGCATGGCTTGTTGTCACAGTCCAGATTCAAACCTTTATGGGGACACTTAAGTCCATTCAAGCAGAAGCTTAAACGCACCCTTTAAAACCCACCTGCCAGTTTCTGGAAGCACCCCCCGCTACCACCACCTCTGACCACCCCCCCCTGCTGGCACGCCAGGGGGCAGGGCTCCACTCTCCCAGCGCGCGGGCGCCAGGGCGCCTCTCCCGAAACCGGCGGAGGGGGACTGTGTCAAACCGCCCCTCATCACACGCGCGATCAGCCCACCTTAAAGACCCGGGACTTCTCTGTGCTACCCGAAAGGTAGTTTTGGACATTATTTCTAAAACGTGCTTTTGTTCCAAGTAATGTGAGTGGGCTTCGCAGTTACCTAATTTCCACCCACGTCTGAAATATCAAAGGTTAGTCCTCAGAGACGGCTGTGTGTGGAAGACAGGGAGCGCTTGTCTCCGAGCTCAGCCGCGTCGATTTTACAACTGCAGGACTGGAAAGTGGCCAGCTGACTGTATTAACCTTCTTTTCAGTCCTTCCTAAGAATTCTCCCATTTCTAGGATGCCAAGAGACTCCAAGAGTTCATGCCTTTTCTGTTGTCTGTGGGGGATGTTACTGTTCTCAGCAGAATTAGCTGCCTTGGGCAGGGGTTTGCAAGAGGGGAAGTCAAGTTTTTCACCCAAGCCTAGGATCTCCGTGTCACCGGGCATCACAGTCAAGGTCAGCACGCACCCACCCACCCCTCCCCCGCCAGGGTCTGATAGGAAGCCCAGAAAGCAGGAAGTTCGGACGCATAACTACTATTTGAGGCTCAGCCCCGGGTTGTTTGGTCTTTGCTAGGGCTTGGTGTTCAGCCCATTTCTCTGGACAGAAGTAGGTTAGAATCTTATTAACCGTAGCTTTGCTTCTCCATTCCCACCGCCAACCCCGCTCCCCAACCTCAGGCCCCAGGACTGCACGCCTCCATCCGCTGGGCTCTGAGGATGGACTCCCTGGTTTCACAGCGCCTGCTCTCATCACTCCAAATGCCACAGAGACAACTTGGATACTATATGCTGATGATGCGGTTTAAACCAGTGTGCATAAAGGAGCCTTGTTTCAACTTCCAAAACTGAAATTCACTCGGAAACGATAAATTAGCAAACTTTTGCATACAAATCACAGCACATAAACATGGTAATGGAGTTACATGTACGGACAGGGGCTCCTGCATAGAGTTACAGCACAGCCATGGGCCCAGATCTCAACTGGTGTGGAGGTTTAGGCCACACGCTACAAACCTACACACCTTTAGTTTTTCAGTCCTCACCTGACGATACGCTTATGGATTATGGAGAGAGGCGGGGAAAGGGAGATAGGGCAAGAGACAGAGAGAAAGACAGTTTTGCTGCTTCCCCTACATCCCAGGTGGCAAACACAGGGCCCGAGGGCCAAATCTGGCCCTCCACCCTGTTTTATCCCACCCTGCACCTTGTTTCTACCCCGCGGCAGCGCTGAGCTCCTTGCCCCTAGTTAAGTAGTTACATTTATACAGCCCTAAAATTACATTTGGCCCTTTGAAAGCCACCGGGAGGCTGATGTGGCCCCCTGTGAATATGAGGTGGACACCCCTGCTACACACTCCAACCAGGGATCAAACCCACAACCGTGGCACTTTGGGATAACGCTCTAAACAACTGCGCTACCCAGCCAGGGCTCAGTCTGACGTTGCTCTGAGTTATCCGAATCTGTGTGCCCCGGAACAGAGTCCTGTGCCGACGTGGGGGCTGTCATTGGCCTTCCTGCCCAGTATCCCACTCCTTTCCTGCCTTAGGCATCTCCACGCAGCTCCTCGCTACAGAAGCGGAAAACTTCAGACACCAGCCTTGACTCTGCGTCCTCGGCCCCATTCACCAGGCCCCCCCCACCCGCACCTTGTCCGCCAGCATCAGAATCACGAGATCGCGGAGGAGGCTTCCCTGCAGGGCTTGCGCGGGGCGGGCAAGGCAGCGCAGGCCTGCAGGCCGCAGCGAGTGGCCTCAGGGCTCCCAGGCTGGAGTTCTGCACATGCTCTGTTCCCAGCTGTGCAGCCGGGAACCCGGCTCTCCAGCCCCCCGGAGCCACGCGACATTCCGAATATGAAACTGTGTATTGACAGTGCACACACGCACACACAAGACTGCACACGCGGAGAGGCGACTTCTCTGTTACCCGTCATCTGCGCCTGAATTTCCACGAAGCGAACCACTCGCACAGTCCGGACCCAAATCCAGAAACAAAACCCTAGCCGCGTCTCACGCCCGTCCGCCCCTGCGGGCCCGGAAAAAGGGCGCCATCCGGACTCCCCGGAGGGGAGATTAGATTTCCGGTGTTTTGACCTTTGCAAAGGTCACCTCCCTTCCCGTGCTGCACCGCGCGCCCCCGAGTGCAGCGCAGCGTCACCGTCGGCTCGGCTCTTGGGGCTGAGCTCAGCGCCGTCTGTTCCCACGGCAGGAAGGACGCACCTCCGCTCCCGAGTCCACTCCGCTCTCGGCGGACAGACGCGGCGCGGGCCGGCCGTGGCTCTTAGGGACCGTGCTGCTGCGATCGATCTTGCACGCATCCTTTGGGCACCATGTCTAAAGAGAAGTAAGTTCCTTTTCTACCGAAATCAGTTGGCATTCTCTCTCGGTGTTATGTCTCCGGCCATTTGCCAGCGGAGACCCGAAACACTTGGAACAGTGACGGTGGAATGACGCGGTGACGTCAGATGCGGTGCTTCTTAGTACGGTGGCGTTTCTAAAGTGTTATCTGCTCTTTTGCTTACAGGGTGATTATCTTAAACATTGTTTTGCTTTTTTAATGTTACAAAGGTATTGGGTCAAACGCAACATGTTTATTTCTCCCTGGATTCAACAATGGCTGATTTTCACTGGATAAAAAGTTATCAACTGGCCCTGGCTGGCGTAGCTCAGTGGATTGAGCTCGGGCTGCGAACCAAAGTGTCGCAGGTTCGGTTCCCAGTCAGGACACATGCCTGGGTTGCAGGCCACGACCCCCAGCAATTGGGCATTGATGTTTCTTTCTCTCTTTCTCCCTCCCTTCCCTCTCTAAAAAATAAATTTAAAAAAGTTATCAACAGCAGGGTTCCTTCATCTCCATCTCTACCTGAGGAAAGGTGGGGCTTCCTGTTACAGCATGCTTGGGATCGACCCCCAGTTCTAAGGCTTTGAGAGGATTGGGTTCAAATCTTTAAGGATCGGGTCTGAGCTTTAAAAAATAATTCATTTCTTTCAGAGCGTAACACGGCGTCTTACTGATCTGATTGATTAAACTGGTCAGTTTTTCTTCATCGCGAAGGAAAATAGGTACGAGCTTATGAGAACACTTTTGAAAGGAGGCGTGGTCGGGCCTGCACTTTATTTCCTTAAGCTCAGCGGGCGAGGCCTGCGGGGGAAGGATGCCCGCAGCGGACTGGCTCAGCAGGTCACAGGGTCGACTTTGGTTGGCATTGACGGGAATCGTTGAAATGGTAGATTAAAACAAATTCTTTTAAGGGCTTGGCCCTGTCCTGAGTCATAAGTGTTCACATTGTTAATAATGCAGCGATTTATTATTCATGACTTCCTCTTGCGGCCCAGTCACGTCTGAGTTTTGTTCATTCATATTAATATGGGTAAGGCCCAGGGGTAGCCATGTTTTGTCATGTTTTATCAGGTAGGTGAGAGTGGTGTTGATAGTTACCTCTTTGCCTGTGTTTCATAGGGGAGAGGATTTTGGAGTCAGTAAACAGGGTTCAAGTTCTGGGTCCACCTCTTACTGTCTCTGTGAGCTTGAGTGATGTAGAGACAAAGGTAATGTCCCCAAGTCTCAGTTCCTACACAGGAAAATGGATTAATGACACTTATTTTTCAGGATATTTGTAAGGCTTAGATGAAAAAATGTCTATAAAATGCCTATACAGTGTGGGGCAAAAGTAGGTTTACTATTGTGAGCATGTGAAATGGAGTTTATTCTTATACCACTATTTATTATTGTATTATTTTACACTAAACTGTAAACCTCCTTTTGCCCTACCTACCCTGTATAATGTTTAGCATAAAGTATCTAGTAAAGGCTCATGTCAGCTGTGAGTCCAGCTGGGTGTATTTCTGTTCTTCATTCATCTTCTTTCTCAGCTTCATACGTGACTCCCATTCCCCCACGTTCCTCAGGTGACCAGCAGCCTAAGTCATTGCACTTGTCACTCCTGGGCAGGGCAGACCTTTGCATGTCATCCAGGCACCTCTCAGGGAAGCTGCCCACTCAGGGTTCCCGCCTGCCAGACAGGCATGTTTGGTGCCTCACCATCCCACCCCTGCCGACATCCAAAGCGAGCCCATCGGTGGTGAGTGACGTAGCGTGTTACGCGTCGGGTTGGACTGGAACAGTGATCTTTGCCGGGAATATGAATTGGTGAGCGCTGGGGCAGCAGCTGGAAGGAAGCCGTGCGTGAGAGTCAGGGCCGTGACCTCTGAGAGCACAGGAGAGGACAGGTTGTGCTCGGGAGAGGAAGCTGGCCGTGCGTCAGTCCCAAGACCTGCCTTGTACATCAGGTTCCATGTACATGTCTCTGTGGTCTCGTGACAAGCCCTCCCCCTTCCCCCGGAGCTGAGCAGAGCATGCTCTGTTCCTTGCAGCCAAAATAGCTGGAGTAGGAAACTGTCTCCACCAGGTGTACAGAAAACAGATAATGCTCCAGTGCGAACTGGGAGTGACTCAGGCTGAAGTCTCCTGGGAGGGATAATTAAGGACACTGTACCCTGAAAAGTGAGACGGCATTTAAAGGTTAGGCTTAACACCATGATCTTTATAGAATTAGATATCATCTGGAACAATGAATGGGGCGTTGAAGTGCCAGCATTCCCCCCTCCCCCACTGATTCCTGATCCGTGATCGTCGTCATTTCTCTACTTGCTGGCCTGTGTGATCACAGGGCATCGGGGACCTGGGCTGAAGATCTGCTTGAGAGAGTGCAGCCTGGGGATCGGTCGTGGCACTGAGCCTCACGTTCATTGGCTGGGGAAGTCCGTGGCAAGCCCAGATGTTAGGGCCAAAGTGAAAGTAACAGCACCAAACCCAACGCGAGTACCCTTGGCCCCTGTGTTTGCCAACAGCCCGCATGTGTAAAACTTCGTGAAGTGGAATGACAAGCTCCTGCCAAACGTGAAACCCAGCACCTGTGACCTTTCCTCCTGTGAACTCTAGAAGCCACCAAAGCAATTGAGTGGATGGCTCTGAGTGTCACTTTGTCTCAGGACAGAGAGACTGACCTGGGTCCTCTCGTGGGCGCATTGCCCTCGTCCCGCTCACGGGGACACACTTAATGACTTGAGAGAGCGTGTAGGGCGTCTTAGGAGAACTGGGCAGGTGGCAGTCAACGTTGACACATTCTTGGGTCCCCTCAGCGGTCTAACTGCTTTGACCTGTTTTTTCTGATTTATTTTATTTAATTTGTCTTAGCTAGACATGTTTATTTGCACCTGCTCTGCAAAATCTAGTCAAGCATTTTCCATTATTATTTGTGACTTTTTAGAAAATTGTATTGATTGATTTTAGAAGAGAGAGGAAGCGGGGAGAGAGAAACATCAATCTGTTGTTCCACTTATTGATGCGTTCATTGGCTACTTCTTGTTTTTTCTTATATTTTATTCATTATGCTATTACAGTTGCCCCACTTTTCCTCTTTTGCGCCTCTCTTCCCAGCACCCCCCGCTCCCTCAGGAAATCACCACACCCTCGTTCACGCCCATGGGTCATGCGTGTAAGCTTGTTTGGCTACTCCCATTTCCTGTACTGTACTTCACATCCCCACGGCTATTCTGGAACTACCTATTCGTACTTCTTAACCCCCTCACCTCTGCACCAATTCCCCCAAACCCCCTCGCATCTGGTCAAAATGCTCTCCATATCCGTGGTTCTGTCTCTGTTCTTCTAGTTTGCTTAGTTTGTTTTTTAGATTCATTTGTTGATGGATATGTATTTATCACCATTTTATTACTCATAGTTTTGATCTTCCTTTTCTTAAATAAGTCCCTTTAACATTTCACATAATAATGGTTTTGTGATGATGAACTTTAGTTTTTTCTGGGAAGCTCTTTATCTGCCCTTCAGTTCTAAATGATAGCTTTGCTGGGTAGCACAATCTGGGTGTAGGTCCCTGCTTTTCATAACTTTGAATATTTCTTGCCAATCCCTTCTGGCTCGCAGTTCTTTTGAGAAATCAGCTGACAGTCTTATGGGAACTCCCCTGGTGGTAACTAACTTCTTTTCTCTCGCTGCTTTTAAAATTCTCTCCTTATCTTTAATCTTTGGCATTTAAATTATGATGTGTTTTGGAGTGGGCCTCTTTGCATCCATCTTGTTTGGGACTGTCTTCCTGGACTTGCATGTCTATTTCCTTCACCAAATTAGGGAAGTTTTCTTTCATTATTTTTCAAATAGATTTCCAATTCCTTGTTCTTTCTCTTCCCCCTCTGGCATCCCTATGATGTGAATGTTGGACAGCCTGAAGTTGTCCCAGAGGCTGCTTACACTGTCCTCATTTTTTTGGATTCTTGTTTGTTCTTGTTGTTCTAATTGTTTTTTGCTTCCTTATGTTCCAAATCATTGATTTCATTCTTGGCTTCATCCACTCTACTGTTGTTTCTCTGTAAATTGTTCTTTAGTTCAATTAGTGCATCTTTCGTTTCTGACTGGATCTGCTTTCTGCTGCTGAGGTCCTCACTGAGTTCTGTGAGCGTCCTTATAACCAGTGTTTTGAACTCTGCATTTGATAGGTTGCTTATCTCGATTTTGTTTAGTCCCCTTTCCTGGTGTTTTGACCTATTCTTTCAGTTGGACCATGTTTCTTTGTCTCCTTGTTTTGGCAACCCCCTGTGTTTGTTTCTATGTATTAAATAGAGCTGCTAAGACTCTGTCTTGGTAGTATGGCAGAATGTGGTGGGTGTGCTGTAGGATCCAGTGGCACAGCCTCCTCTATCACCCAAGCTGGGTGCATGAGGTGCGCCCTTTATGTGAGCTGAGTAACCCTTCTCTTGTAGTTGAGCTTTGGTTGCTGTTGGCAAGTCAATGGGAGGGATTTACCCAGGCCAGTCAGCTGCAAGGACTGGCTGTGACCACTGCCCACCACCCTCCGCCCTCCATGGAGGATCAGCTGTGCAGGGGCAGGTGGTGGTGCTCCAAAGTGGTCTGTAGCTGTCCATTGGGTGCGCTGGCCCTGGGGTTTCCCATGTGATGCAGGCCAAGGTCATCCCCAACCTGTGTTCTTCTGCCCAGGACCACCCTGCATGAGCTATAATGCAATCCAATCTGAGATGGCTGCTACTTGTGCTGGGCTTGGAGATTCCCAGGTAAAGCCAGCCCATGAATCTAGGCTGGCTGCCGTTAGTGCCAGGCCTGAGGCCACTTAGCAAGAAGTATGGGGGCAGGGGGCTTAGTGAAGTTGGCTGTTGTGTTTGATAGGATTTAGGAAGTTGTGAAGCATGAGCCAAGACCAGCCATTCAAATGAAAAAGTCACAGTGAACAGTTTGGGTGGGCCCGTAATGTGGGTGGGACAGAGTCTCAGGTGATCTCTAGGGCAGGGAACACAGTGTTAGCCAGGCTGATGGAGTCTCAGATATGGCGTCCACCTGCTGGCTCTGTGACTCTGTGGGGAAAGGGTTCAGAAAAGGGACAAGGGCCTCTGCCTGCTTTTCTGTCTGGGAGAAAGCTGTCCCCCAGCACCCTCCTTTATGGCAGACACTTCAGTCCTCCCTGCATGCCCCTGGTTGGCTGCGTCTTGTATGTGTCCTGACCAGGGATCAGACCCACAACCTTGTTGTATCAGGATGACACTCTAACCAACTCAGCTACCCAGCCAGGGGCATGACATTTTTCTTTACTTTGCATGGCTTCCATTATGAAGGGCAGAGCTGTTGTCTGTTCCATTTGTGAAGCCCCGGCATTGGGGGTGGGGGGAGGGGGGACTGTGACTATCTCCTGAAAAGAGCTGGAAATACCGCGATGGACTTAAGAGGTTTGGTCCTTTTGAGTTGGTTTTCCATGACTGAAGAGGAGAGCACCGAGAGGTTGCATGAACTTGCAGCCTGAGGCCACCTGCTCGCTCCAATGACTATTGGCTGACTCTGCACTAGGGAAGCTGCTGGCCCCTGCCCCTCAGCCCCAGCCTGTGCAGCGGGAACGACGCAACTGCCCTGACAAGCTTCTTCCGAGGCCTAAAGGGTGGGGCGTGTCTGAGGTCCGGGCACGGTGGCGCTCGTGGCCATCGCTGCTGGCGTTCTAAGAGTGAAATGGTCGAGAGTGAGGGCTGTGGGATCAGACCTTGGCTCTAGCCTCCGATCTGCCATTGTTCTGTTGTGTGATGCATGTGAATCGTGTGGCACCTGCCTAGTATGCAGCGAGTGACTGATTGTCATTATTGTTATAATTATCATCATTGCTATTATCAGCAAACAAAGGCAGTTACCATTATGGTTGCTGTTGATACTAAATTACTTCTCTAGAAAGACATACAAAACAAAGATACTCAAATCCACTTGGAAGGAAGAGAAATAAACTCTAGAGGAACACAGGGTGAATAGAGATGAGAAAATTTCTGTTACTGAACACCACATTTAGCTTTGGGTTTCCTGGCAACCAGGGCAAGAAAAGGAAACAACAGTTTACATGATTATCAGTTCTAATTAGCCGCCTGGAGCTGTGCTGCCTGACATGGGGGCTCGTGGGCCCCCGCGGCTGGTACCAGGTCGGAAGGTGGCTCGTTCCGGCTGATGGGAGCTGCACGGGGACGATCGCTGGACTCTGGAGACTCTGCAAGAGGAAGGAAAATATCTCACAAGTAAAGTTTTATGTTGACCACACGTTGAAATTATGCTATCTCAGAAATTGCTTTCATTCACAAAGGTTCACTCCTGACAGCGGTGCCTGCAGACACGGACACCTGCATTTGTAAGGACCGAGGGCCTGATGGGACCAAGGACTGTGGTCCCACGAGGGTCATTTATTGTGATAAACTCACAAACTATGCTTCCAACTACATGTCTGTTCTGCATTCTTGGTTTTTGTTTGTTTTTAATTTGTTTAAGGGAAAAAGTTCAGCCACGTCTACCACTGTCTGCCCGTAATCTCACTGAAATAAATTCCACCTGTTTCTTTCTACCTTTTTAGTGTGTCTTCTAGGAAATGAAAATTTTTATTTTTCCATATATTTTATTGATTATGCTATTACATTTCCCCCTTTATTCCCCTCCACCCTGTACACCTTCTCCCACCTGCTTCCCCCCTTTAATTCATGTCTATGGGTCATACATAGAAGTTTTTCAGCTTCTCCATCCCTTTACTATTCTTAACCTCCCCCTGTCTATTTTCTACCTACTGTTTATGCTGCTTATTCCCTGTATCCCCCACCATTCCCCTTCCACTCCCTCACTGATAACCCTCCATGTGATCTCCATTTCTGTGGTTCTGTTCCTGTTCTAGTTGTTTGCTTAGTTTGTTTTCATTTTTGTGTTTTTGCAGGTTCAGTTGTTAATAGTTGTGAGTTTGTTGTCATTTTACTGTTCATATTTTTTATCTTCTTTTTCTTAGGTAAGTCCCTGTAACATTTCATATAATAAGGGCTTAGTGATGATGAACTCCTTTAACTTGACCTTATCTGGGAAGCACTTTATCTGCCCTTCCATTCTCAATAATAGCTTTGCTGGATAGAGCAATCTTGGATGTAGGTCCTTGCTTTTCATTACTTGGAATACTTCTTTCTAGCCCCTTCTTGCCTGTAAGGTTTCTTTTGAGAAATCAGCTGATAATCTAATGGGAACTCCTTTGTAGGTAACTGTCTCCTTTGCTCTTGCTGCTTTTAAGATTCTCTCCTTATCTTTAATCTTGGATAATGTGATTATTATGTGCCTTGGTGTGTTTCTCTTTGGGTCTAAGTTCTCTGGGACTCTGAGCTTCCTGGACTTCCTAGAAGTTTATTTCCTTTGCCAGATTGGGGAAGTTCTCCTTTATTATTTGTTCAAGTAAGTATTCCACTGGTTGCTCTTCCTCTTCTCCTTCTGGTACCCCTGTGATTTGGATGTTGGAATGTTTAGAGATGTCCTGGAAGTTCCTAAGCCTCTCCTCATTTTTTTGAATTCTTACTTCTTCATTCTGTTCCATTTGACTGTTTATTTTTTTCTTCTGGTCCAAACCATTGATTTGAGTCCCAGTTTCCTTCTTTTCACTCTTCGTTCCCTGTATATTTTCCTTTATTTGGCTTTTCATAGACTTCACTTTTTCCTCTGTTTTGCAACCATACTCAACCATTTCTGTGAGAATCCGGATTACCAGTGTTTTGAACTCTGCATCTGATAGGTTGGCTATCTCTTCATCACTTAGTTGTATTTTTTCTGAAGCTTTGATCTGTTCTTTCGTTTGGGCCATTTTTCTGGTTCAGCACACCAGTTACATATAAAAGGTGGAGCCTTAGGTGTTCACCAGGGCAGGGCAACCCACGTCGCTGTGTTGTGTGATGCTATATGTGAGGAGGGGTCCAAGAGGGAACAATGCCACTTGTTCAGCTCTCCACTAGCTTTCAGTCACTCCCGTTGCTACCCACAAGCAAACTGGGCCCTTCTGGTGCTGATTCCCCTGGTGGGAGGGTTTGTGTACATTGTAGGACACTGTGGGTCTCTCCAACGAACTCTCCTATGAGGCTGGGAGTCTCTCCCGCTGCTGCAGCCCCCACAGGTTTTCTGAGTCAGAGGTTTGGAGGCTTCATTTCCCTGCACTTGAACCCTGGGTTGTGGGTCTGTCTCGCTTCCCAGTTGTTCCTCCCTGTTTATCTGCATGCAAACATGGGAATGCCTGGTCTGCCAGCCGCTGCCTTGCCAAGAGTCCTCTCCACCCGGCTGCCTGTCTCTGCCCCTCCTCCTGGTCTGGATGAATGTTTCTTCCTTTAACTTGTTGGTTGTCGGGTTTTCATACAGTTTAATTTTCTGGCAGTTCTGGTTGTTTTTTGTTTTTAAGCTTGTTGTTGTCCTTCTTTTGGTTGTGTAAGGAGGCAAAGTGTATCTACCTATGCCTCCATCTTGGCCGGAAGTCAGAAATTAAAAATTTTATAAATGGCTCACATTTGTGACTAGCATCATATCTCTATCGCTCTTCTAAGTGGAACTTACTTGTACTTTATATCAATGTAAATATTATAATTATATGGCATGTCATTATACAATTATAATATCAACATAACATATAAGTAAATATGTCACAGTAACATATTTTAAAAATATTATTATATACAATATAATTAATTATAATATCATTACAATTAATAGTAATATCATTTAGAAGGATGTTATATGTCAATGTGTCATGATGTGCTTTATAGTACTTATAAAAGAGGCTTTTGGTAGCCAGATAGGTAGTAGTCCCCCTGCAGTCGTAAAGGAAGTGTGATAAGTGCCCCATGAGGAAGAGCGTGGTGCCCGCCGGGAGAGCTGCGTTCATGGAAGGCCTGCTTCTGCGCCAGCACCGTCCCGTGTTCTCTGCAGGCCTCAGTCACGGAACACTTCCTAAGTGGCCCGGTGGCTCTAACAGGATACCAGGAGCCTAAGGAACTGGCATAAGATGTAAAAACACGTCTTCTCTTTTTTTCTACTTGTTTGGTGCCATGCACAGCATTCAGGCAGGTGGTGGGCAGCAAACAGAGCTCAAAAACTAGGTGTCTGAATGCATGAATGAATGAATGACTGAGTGGTGTCACTTAGTGTGTCTGTGAGATGAACTTCTCTTAACCCTCGGTGACGGCAGGACGCTGAAAGGTCTATGAACCGTAGAAGGAAATCGTGTTGTGGTTTGAGGACCTTGGCCTGAATATTGAAGGGTCTCCTGCTGCCGGAGTCCCTCCGGCTCCCACGTGCTCTCGCCCGAGCCTGACTGTGTCCAGATAAACTGAGTCACAACAACTAAAGCATTAGCTGTTTCCTATGGGCAGTAGGCATCTCTAAATCTTTGCAAATGCTTGTGTATTTTAAGAAACTCATTATAGCTTGTTCTGAATCTGAGTACGTTGGAAAAACCTTCAGTATTTCAAAGATGACACGGTTTTTACAGGAGGTTGAAGGGTAAAAGAGAGAAAATGAATCTTATGTTAGATTCCCAACCCTATACACCCCTCTAAGAGCGGAGGAAAGAGACTGTGGAATTTAGGAACATAAGTTTTACAGTTGAACCGCAAGTCACAAATATAATGATATACCTGCAGTCCTGGCTGGTGTGGTTCAGTGGGTTGAGTGCTGGCCTGAGAACCTAAAGGTTGCCGGTTTGATTCCCAGTCAGGGCAGTGCCTGGGTTGCAGGCCAGGCCCCCAGCTGGGGGCTTGTGGGAGGTAACTGATCGATGTATCTCTTGCACAGTGTTTTTCTCTCTCTTTCTCCCTCCCTTCCCTTGTCTCTAAAAAAAAAAAAAAGATGTATCTGCAGAGAGAAAAAACCTAGAAATCATTTGAGTGTCACAGAGATGATGACAGGTTTGAAAAATAGCTGTAATGAGCAGAGAATGTGGTGGCTGGTGTTATCTTCTCCTGAGGAGAGGAAGTTCGTAGTGACTGAGGATGCACGGACGTCCCTGGCTGAGCACTACACACAGAGGGACCGTCTGCACTGACCCTGGGCGGGGGAGCGGTGTGACCCTGGTGGGAAGTGTGGGTTTCGCTTTACAGCCGAGAGAATTCTCAGTCCGGGCTGTAAACCAGTGGCCTGGACAGCGGGGAAGGCGAAGAACCTTCCCTTCCGGAAGTCCTCCGGTGTGCCGGTCTCCCGGTCACCTGCGATGGTTCGGGGGGCTCTGGGTCTGCCGGTCGTGTTTAACATAGGTGCGGTCCCTGGAAAGGCTGATCTGCACCAGGCGCTCAGACGGCAGCTTGCCTCAAGCAGGATACTTCCTCCCCAGGGTAGTTATTATCTAAATGCTCCTTGAGAACATGAGATGGGGCTCAGAGCCTGGCCCTTGGGCACCTAGGCAGACCCAGAGTCACTGGGAAAGCCCCCTGGAGTAAACCCAAGGCTTTTGCACAAGCCCATGAGACAATCTGCAGGAAGATGTTTTGAATGTCAAACTTTCTGAGTTGCAGTGTTTTATCCTAACTCAATGCCCCTTGCCCTTTGCTAGTGCCTGGAACGAGGCCGTGTCCCCCACGTCCACAAGGCCACTTTCCAGCAGCGGACGGGGGGCAAGGACACACTGTGCGGGGTCACCGGGTCTGCAGTGCGGAGGACGCAGGCTGTCCACACTTAGTGCAAATCAGGGGGGCGTGCATTCTCCTGGCCAGGGCAGCGAGACTCTGCGGCTTAGAAGCCGCCGTGGTGGATTCATTTCAACATGCTACGGTATTTTATTCCAACGTAGCTATCCCAGGGAAACCGCTGCTGCTCAGAGTTTTAAAGCAGGGGATGACTTGAAGCGCGTGTCACCTGGACGCTGGAGGCTCTCAGTGTGGAACTCAGACACCCGTTTCCAGTGGGCACAAGGACGGCTGCCAGCGCCTCGGCCCCGTGCGTCGCTTTGACTCTCGAACCCAGAAGTGGCTCTTCAGATGGAGATGAAAGCCGATTTTTCAGAAACCCAGGTGGAGTTAAGGGAAGAATATTCTCAACATCAGCGCATAAAATAAGTAACAATTTAAGATAAGTGTTAAAGATCTGGCTTTATCACGATTCTACTCACTGAAACCTTTTGAGGAGGCTGATAAAGATTTCACCAAGATCCCCCATGTTTCTTCCTCGTTGTTCCATGGGGTGGTCTGCGCGCCCTGGAGTTAGCTGCTGAGGTCCTCTTGTGTATTTGTCGGAGATTAGCTCAGAACTCAGGCCAGGCTGGTTATGACTGGTCCTGGGGTAAAAACAGGTGCCTCCGACCACAACTGGCCACGACTGTTGATGGGGATTACTTCTGGTTCGTTCTCCGCTTTGAGATACTGATGAAGGTGGTTACTAGGCTCTTCCACGTGATCGCAAGGACGGCCTTCCGAGGGCTCACGCAGGGGGGACTGCGGCGTGCCGAGATGGTTTATCTGTGTGGAGGGCTGCCCCTGGGTTTCCAATTTCCCATCTCCCTCCGTCCAGCCGTGGGAAGAAATCTAGCCGTGTGCTCAGCCAGGCCAAGGTGAGAGCCAGTGTCCAGAGTTACTGCTTCATGTTCGCGCTTAGACCTTCGGAGCCCGAACCCTGCGCTTTGGGCCCCAGGAGCTGCTAGACCCGCAAGGTCACATGCTCCTGGGCGAGAGAGCACGTGAACAAACAGGGCAAGTGCATCATTGGTGGGGGAGAGAGAGAAAGAGACTTTGTATTCCCCTGGGATTGTATTAGCTTGGATTTGGGACAGTCCAGGGGCTTTCTCAAAGTAACCAATGAACTTCTCAGGCTTTCTCGGAATTTTGATAGGTCCGTACCCCCTAGTTAGACCGACAGGCCTCTGTGGTCAGGCTCCTCCTCCTTTGCTCCCCCACCAGTCTGGTACCAGGAGGGGAAGGGAGGAGTATTGACCCCCTTGGTGGAGCGATGCTGCGACCCCTGGGGTGTGCAGCTGTAGCTTCCTGGTGAGGCAAAACAGGCTCCTGCTCCCCGGTTTATTAAGCTCAATGTCCAATTTCCTTTGCTCTCTTCCTTTATTAGTGTCTAGCTAACTACCCCCGGTACCCCCCCCCCCCCCGCCCCCAAGAGCTAACCATCACCCAAGCCTGGTGCCCCGTGAAGCCTGAGCCTCGTACTTCATCACTTGACTGTTTATTGAGTCTTGTGCATGTGCTAGTTGCTGAGGAGGATGCAAAAAGAAAAACTCATCTTCCTCCCTGCCCCACACCCAAAGATTGCTCCTCAGTTCTGGGACAAAGGCAGCACCTACAAGATAATTGAGTCACAAGCCAGGGCTCTGTTTGCACCTGGCAGTAGCTGAGTGGGCGGTGAGCGGCAGAGTCCAGGGCAGGGAGAAGTGGGCCGCCTGGGGAGCCAAGGACTCGGTGGTGGAGGTGGCGGGACGGGACGTGGGCTGCGTCTGGAAGGGTGGGCCGAGAGCACAGCAGGCACTGTGCCTGAATGTTGTGCGCAACCAGACCGCACACCCCCGGGGAGACCACCCTTTCCCTGGCCCCAGCACAGAGCTGCGCTGGCGGTAGGCAGCTGGAGACGCACCGTCCCTGGAGTGAGGGGGTCGTGAGGGCGCGCAGAAACAAGGGGGAGGTGAGCCTGCAGTTGCTGAAATGGTTGAGGTCGATGATGAGACATCTCTTAGAAGATCTTTTCAAAATCGGTTGTTTTCCTCTAAACATTTCAAAGAAGCCAGGGAGTTCTCAGGCTTATCTTATCTTAAACTGCCATCTGATTTATGCTGCAGTGTTGACAGTGTTCTTTCTTAAGAGTCTTTTTCTTGAAAACCAACTTGATCTAAAGTGCTTAAGGGCCATTTCTCCCAAGGGAGAGGCCTGATTTGCAGGTCCTAGAGGAACTGGTGAGGAGGCTTCATTTTTTTTTTTTTTTTTAATAAGGAGGAGATGAGGCTGTTGACATTGGCAGCCCACTGGCCGTGGGCTGTGGACGTCAGGCGTGTGCCCTGGGCGTGGGACGGTGTTCGTCCCAACAGGGAGCGGGCGGTGGCAGACCCACTGTGCCTGCTGCCGGTGCTGAGCGCCACGGGGAGCAGCAGGAGACAAGGAAGGGACGGGGCCACACGGGAGCCTCTGTGTGGAAGACAGGGTCATCTCCACCCTTGTGTCATTCCTGCATTTTCATCTCGATAAGCATCTTATTTTATATTGATGAGCACCTTGGTCTTAGTGATTTCCAAAGAGGAGGAGGAACCCAGAACCTGGATGACGTAACCAGAGCACTCTCCAACACACCTGCCTCGTGTGGCCCAGGTGTCGGGGCAGGTCATCGACACGCCTGCCAATAACCTAGGGTGACACAGCTTCACAGCCTGGCGGCAGCAGGGACACAAAGAAGTTATCAGGAGTCTGAGGCTCACGCTGGGGTCCTGCTGTCACACTGTCCCCCACCCCGCAGTGACAGGGCCTTGACGGGGTCTGATCAGAATGAGTCACCCCAGAGACGGCCCATTGGGGGTGGGGGAGGGATTTACAGTCTCAGCCCTCGGTTTCCGGGGCTTTGAGACACGGACAGAGGCTAACACCCTCCCCTACGACATCACCACTCTGTGCCGCTGCTAGGAAACCAGGGGACTGCAGATGCGTCGTAATCCACCCTGCTGCTGGGGCAGTGTGCACCGGCGTCTAAGTGAAGACTCCACCCCGAGGAACGGACCTTTGGGGCCCCCCAGGCCCCGCTGCAGCGAGCGATGCCCGCACGAGGAACAGGCTGACGTGGGACGTGCTTCACTGCTGATCCCCGCCCATCCCCCACCCTCATCACCACGTCCTCTGAACCGCGGCTGTCCCCAAGCCCCGCAGGTACCTTTGCTCGCTGTCCTTCCTGCTCCTTCGCTGCCCTCCCACCCTCCTACCTGTGACACCCCATGGCTTTCTCAAGGCCCTGGTCAAATGCCGCCTCCTGCCTCCTTCCAGAAAGGCCCACGTAGGGCTGTGTGAGTCACATGGTAAAGTGGACACGTGACACCTCCAGCGCTGCGGTCTGCTGGTCGATACAGTGTCTCAGCTCGCCCTGCAGTTGCAGGTGCACAGTTAGAGCAAGGGTGGGAAAAAAACCCCAAGACCTAACAGGACCACTGTCTCTGGTTCCCACGCTGGTGGATAGGGTTTGTAATGGAAACACACTATTACATAATGTTTATACAATACGTTCATACTATTGTATATGTGAATTTTAACTTACAATGGAAATGTTACATATGTTTAGCAAACATACAGTGTATTTCATGTAATATTTATGACATTACTTACACAAATGATCCGGGGAATTTGTTTAAACTATAAATGCCTGGGTCCTGCCCTGGGTTCCAATTTCCTGACCCCCGGATGGGACCTGGTGACCTGCATTTCTGCACAGACCTCCGGTGGCGGTGGCGGTGGCAGTGGCGGTGGCGTGAGGGTCCTACTTGGAGATGCACGAACCCAGGGTGGCCGGCTTGCTCCTACCACCTCCCCTGCCCCCGCCCCCCTTACTCCCCACTCAGTGCTCCGCTGAGTGAGACCCCTGTGTGGTGATTAGTGTTACGTGTCGGCGGGGCTGCGGTGCCCAGGTACCTGGTCAGACATTATTCTGGATATTTCCGGGAGGGTACTTTGGAGTGAGATTAACGTCACATTTGGTGGACCGGGAGTAAAGCAGACTGCCCTCCATCATGGGGGCGGGCCCTGTCCAGCCAGTCAAAGGCCTGCGTAGAAGGAGAACCCGCCCCCCGCCCACCCACCCTGAGCAGGAGAGACTCCCGCCAGTGGGAAGCCGGGACCTCATCTGCATCGTCTGCTCTCTCCTTGGTCCCCAGCTGCCAGCCCACGAGGCAGAGTTTGGACTAGTCAGCCTCCATAAGTTTATGAGCCAGTTCCTTAAATTTTATCTATCTATCCATCCATCCCCGACTCAGAAGATCACACATTGGTTCTGTTTCCCCGGGGAACCCCGAGTAAGAGGCCCCCTGAGAACTGAACTCAGCTCCTCCCACAAAGCACGTGCAGCCAGCCCCACGGCAGTTTCTGCCAGCATGCAGGACGAGGCCCGACCCCACTGGGGCGACCCGGGGGCCTTGGGTGGCAGGCTCCCCGTCTGCACCCCAGAGACTCTGACCCTGCGGGGCCTGGGAGGGCCCTGAAGCCCGCACCTCCAGATTCCTTGGTTACCTGGTTGAGTGCGATGCACGCGTGTGGAGTGTGGTGCAAGGCACGGGAGCACCTGGGAGCCCAGCCTCTGGCCAGGAGTTTGTAAGTCAAGTGAGAACTTCTGTCGGGGGGTATTTTGGAGGAACTGGGAACACACCAAACCATTGTGCTGGGCTGAACAGTGTCACCATGCAGTCCGTGCCCTGCCTGGCACCTCGGAACGCGACCTCATTGGGAAATGGGGTTATTGCAGATGTCACTGCTTCAGAGGAGGTCCGTGGACCCTCACTCTGGTGTTCTTGTACAGGAAACCGGTGCCCCTCTCAGAGAAGTGACGCAGCCAGAGAGGATGGCATGCGACAGGAGAGGTGGGGGCTGGAGTTACGCGGCTGTGAGCCAACAGATGCCGGGGGTGGCTGGCCACCACCGGGCCCGGGAGGGAGGCAAAGAACAGGTTCTTCCTCTGCGGGGAGGCCCCCGCCCTGCTGGAGCCCTGGCTCCACCCTCCTGGCCACCAGGACTGGGGGAGGACGGAGTCCTGCTGTCTCAGGCCCCCCAGTTAGTGGTGGTGGTGTGCCTCGGGGGCCCTGCGGCGGGGGTGCACCTGCCCACGATGAGCAGCTGGAACACTGGACGAGATACGCCCAACAACCGCTTACAGGCCTACGATCTGCGAGGAAAAGAAACCAGATGGGCGTGCAGCACCCACGTGGGCGGGCAGTGCCTGCGTCCCGGCCTCCCATGAGGGCCGGTCGTGGGTGATCTCAACCCCGAATTCCCAACTCTGGCCACCCAGCGGTGTTCGGGGTGGCCCCGGGGAGGGCAGTGGGGGAGGGGTGCTCTCGCACTGTGTCTCCTACGCCCGTCTGCAGGTCGGGGCTTGCATCTGTCGCAGTGGACCCGGCTCTGGCTGGGCCCTGGAGTTGCCCGAGGGGGTTTCCTCACCTTTGCGTGCTGGGGCCCCGTCTCACTTAAGTTCAGATGTGGGAGACGGGGGTGGGACCCAAGCACTGATGTTTTTTAACAACCCCCCCCCCCAGATGATTCCTCCACATAGCCATAGGGAAGACCCATTGATCCCTGAGGCCTGCCTGAAAGAAGTCCAGCCATTATCAACATAACCAGGTTCTCGCGACAGTGATGTGAGCTGGCAGCCAAGGCGAGTGGACTGGAATGCGCATGCGTGAATAATGACGACCTCACTGTACTAGTCAGTGGGGGCAGTAGGTGCCATTGAGTGGGTGTGAGTACTGTGTGGCTGTCACATTCAAAGCGACTGAGCGCGTAGAGCAATGGATCTGCGTCAAATTTTCTGTTAAGCAAATTCCTTCAAGGAAACTAGTCAGATGATTCAGGAGGCTGCAGCTATGGGCTGCTGGTGACTGGCAGCTTCATCACGATGTGCCCGCTCACGCATTGCGCCTGCATCTCATGCAGAGTGTTTTGGTGAAACATCGAATCACCCAGGTGACCAAGCCCCCGCTACGGCCCGAATTTGGTGCCCTGGGACTTCTGGCTTTTCCCAAAACTAAATCACCTTTGAAAGGGAAGAGATTTCAGACCATCAGTGAGATTCAGGAAAATACGATGGGCCAGCTAATGGTGACTGGGAGAACGGTGTGAGGTCCCAAGGTACCTACTTTGAAGGGGACTGAGGCATCATTGTTCTGTGTACAGTGTTTCTTGTCTCTTGTGTCTTCTTCAGTACATGTCTCTGTTCTTCATAGTACATGGCTGGGTGCCTTCTGGACAGACCTTGTATCTCTTATTGTCCAGATCAGCCTCTAAGCCTCTTTTAATAATCCTGCTAGCACCTAATGTGAACAGGTTTCTTTTGTACACAGGCATCTTACAGGGTCCTCTAAGGTCCCATGAGTGCACTCTTCCATGAACCTGCCAAGCACGTGGACACTTTGTTTCACAACCATTGTCATGTTGGTGTCCCCCCACCGCAGACCCGCTGCTCTCATGGTGATGTCCCCAGTGGCTGTGGGTCCTCCCAGCCGTGTGAGCTTCCCAGGGCTGCGTGACAAAGTACCGCTAACCAAGTGGCTTCAAACAATAGACATTTCTGCTCTCACAGTGCTGGAGGCTGGAAGTCCAAAATCCAGGTGTTGGCAGGACCATGCTCCCCCGGAGTAGGGGGTCCTTCCCTGCCTCTTCCTTGCTCCTGGTGGTGGCCGGTGACCCTTGGCTTGTAGGTGCATCACACCACCCTCTGCCTGCATCGTCACGGGGCCTTCTCCCTGTGTCCCTTGGCGTCGCCTTCCCTCTGTGTGTGCTTGTCTTTGTGTCTTTTCTGCTTTTCTCAGAAGGATATCGCTTGCATTGAAGGAGGGGCCAACCTTACTCTGTTGTGACCTCATTTCAACTTGTATGTTAAACACACCTGCAAAGATCCCATTTCCAAGTAAGGCCTCCTTTACAGGTACTGGGGTTAAGACATCAACATGCCCTTCTGAAGGACACAGTTCCACCCACCACACCCGCATCACCACATACTTGCTGGGCACACCTGGCCAGGGGTCTCCGCTGTCTCTGCTTGAAATGAACACTTCTGTCTTTTTTCTTGGTCGTTTACTGTAAGCAGAGGCCTGTCATCCGTCCAAGCAGAGACGCATGATAGAGATGTAACACAGCCCCTCTGCACTGGGTGGTCCCCCCGCAGGCAGCACCCACGGTGCTTGGGAGCTCGTTAGAGATGCAGACCCTCCTGGTTTCCCCTGGACCTGCTGACAGGGGAGCGTGCACTTGAGCAGAGTCTCCAGGCAATGGGTGTACATTTCACATTCGGAAAAGCAGTGGTCACTCAATAACCAAGACTTAGCTTTTATACTGGCGAGTGATTCTGGTCGCTGTGAATACATCATGTCCTTTGTTTAAAGAGAAAAATTCACCATGGAACATTCTTCCTTAAATATCCTTTAATTATATTTGGCAACATATTTGAACTAAACATGTCCTGAAGTTATGATTTCAAATTCTCTGTTTAACCAGAACCACTCTGAATTATAAAGTAAGCCCTTATAAAAATACCTTCCACTGGAGTTATCTCCAGCCTATCCTAGCCAAGTCTGGAGGAAGTTGGGGAAAAGGATAACTAAGCTTGAAAAAGTTTTCAGAGACTTTTGTTGTTGCCATTTGGAGGGAGAACCACAAAAACCAGCTGTTTTCAAATCAAAACATGGACTAGGATGCTTTGTGGAATGAAGAAATTCAAGCCTTGGACGCTTTTGTGATCGATGCAGAGAAAAGTCCTGTTCTGAGAAGATGCTAGATTAGGGAGCTTCACAGGACATTTCCGACGGAAGGGTACCGTGCTGTAGCAAAACTGGGAACATGCAAACTTCGGAAGACCGGGTTTTCCATCTTTTAGCCCTCAGTTTTGGCCTTTGGGTATGAGGCCTTTGGCTCAAAATGTTTCTGACGTCTGTCCAAGTTGTCTCTCAGTAAGAATCAGCGTGTAACCTCCACTGCAGTGTTCACCTGTGACGGCTGCGCGCCCACTCCAGCCAGAGCACCGTGAGGGCCTTGTTTGTAGCTGTTGGCGCTAAACGCACACACACACCGGCAGCCACGGGGGCGCTAGATTCCCCGCCGTGGGCGTAGGAATCCAGGTTAACTCTGGTCTTCCTGAGGTTTGGTGACCGCAAGCTTCACACGGGGTAGCGTTGCTTTTACCCCTCATCCTAAGTGTCTGTTTTTTTACGTAGCTTTTCTTTCTTACTGGCGTTCACCTTAGTTGTCTCTTTACAACAGCTGTTGTGTTTTTTTTTTTTTAAATCCACCTCGTGACGCTCCTGAGAGCCTACTTGTATCGCAGTGATGTGCCTGAGGCTTATTTCCCCAGTTAGACCCACCCATCTATTCAGATATTCACTGAGTCCGTTTTTTCCAACAGGCAGGCTGCGGAGAATGCACTACTGTACAGGGTGTTTGTTACTCTAGGCGCTGAGGATGTCGCGATAGCAAGAAGTATTGCTTGCTCTTGAGAAGGTCACAGGGCAAGAAGCACACATGTAATCATCTGAGTACCTAGACGCAGGTAGGTAGGTAGGTGGACGGTGCCGCAGGGCTTGCCCACGTGCCGTGGGGTCATCCAGGAGGGCTCCTGCTATCGGGGTGGGGCAGGCTGGCGGTGGCGCTCAGGGAAGTCTTCCGAGAGTGGGGTGGGAGCCCGGGCTGCGTGTGGAAGGAGAACTGACTTTGTCACGTGGGAGCACAGAGCAGGAGGCCCTGGCCGAGGGCAGGGAGCTGCACTGCAGGGCGAGTCACCGGTTCCGAGCCTGGTTCCGGTCAAGAGCAGGCACTTGCTGACTCCAGCAGACCTGAAAACAGTTCAGGAGCTGCTGTGGGTGGCTTCCCAGCTCTCTAAACCTGCACCTGGGCCTCCAAAAGAGAAACAGAAGGATGAGGTCCAGGCGTGTTCTGTGGATGTGTTGGTGGGGAATGACGGACATTTTTGTCTAGCAAGAAGAGTGATCTCCCTCAGGGATTTCATTTGTTTTTTTTTTTTTTTTAATTTGTAGAGAGGGAAGGGAGGGAGAAAAGAGAGAGAGAAACATCAGTGTGCGGTTGCTGGGGGTCATGGCTTGCAACCCAGGCATATGCTCTGACTGGGAATCGAACCTGCGACACTTTGGTTCACAGCCCGCACTCAATCCACTGAGCTACGCCAGCCAGGGCTTGGGATTTCATTTTTTAAAGCCAGCTGTTGATCCAATAGCAGGGTCTAACAGCAGCATCCTGGAGGGGGAGCAGAGAATAGGAGTAGGGAGAAAGGAAGGGCCCCCACCTGCACTCAGAGAAGGAAATGGAGGGCGCGATGGACCCCCCCACCCCGTGGAAGGCCACTTGGCTGATGCCCCTCACACTCCTCACCGGGTGGAGGCCGCGGCCTTTCCCTAGGTTAGTTTCATGCACACTATTCTGACCATTAAGAAAGACGGTAGCTTTCGATCTTTTGCTTAATGACTCGGAGCCCTCGGGGGCTCCTTTTAGACCCTTTGTCTGTACAGAGGAGAAAGTCTCTGAAGTGGGTGATCTGTAGCCTGGTGGAGAATTAACCGAGGGAGGCAAATTATCTCTCAGAAAACCAGTGGAAATTTTCTGTGACTTCCCACTACTCAACAGAGGATGATGAAACTTCAATGTTTTGAGCACTGTTTAAAAAGTGTGGGGAGGGGCGTGGGAGGGGCTGGAAGAGATTAGTTGAAGAACATACATGCGCAGCGCACGGACACAGACAAGGATGTGGTGAAGTGGGGGGTGGGGCTGGGTGGAGGCGGGAAAATGGGAGGGGCAGGAATGAGGACATCTGTAGTAGTGTCAACAATTTTAAGCAGTGTGGTAACTACTTATTTTTGGGTGTCTCACTCGTTTGTGTAGATACCATTGTGGCTCGCTGCAGGAGGAAACAGGAATGCGTGTGACCTCGGCTTGGGTTCCCCTTGCTGGGCAGGAGGCTGCACTGCTCTCTCGCTGAACGGACCTTCGTGTGCATGGGACTGAAGTGAGTCCGTCACCGCTGGCCAGAGCAGCCTGGTGGTCCGCGCTCTTGTCTTTCTGCCTCCGCAGAGCTCAGCCCAGCTGCCGGGAGCCCCAGGCCAGGAGGGGCAGGGCCGGCGAGGGCTGTGTCTCAGCTTCTGCACAGGGTCACTAATCCTGGGGGATGGGAGAAGCGTGGTCTGGTGCAATGCAGCACCGTGCTCATACTGATTTAAAAACCTATAGCCTTTGTTTTTTAAAAATAACAAAGATATAACCCTATTGACAACATAGTTAACACAAGAGTCTTTTCAAATCATCTTGCAAAATTTCTGCTTAATACCCTAGCCTTGATATGCTAAGGATGCTCTGATAGCTGACGTATCAGTGATGCGTATAGTTTATAAAATCTGTTTATCCCTTTGAGGAACTATTTTTTTAAAGGCTGTTATTTATATTTAGAGAGGGGAAGGAGAAAGAGAGGGAGAGGAAGAGAAACATCAGTGTGCGGTTGCCTCTTACGTGCCTCCAGCTTGGGACCTGGCTCGCAACCCAGGCATGTGCCCTGACTGGGAATTGAACTGGCCATCCTTGGGTTCACAGGCCTGCGCTTAATCTGCTGAGCCACAGCAGCCAGGGCTGAAGAACTATTTGTAAGTGATCATTGCAGTGGATGCCGGAATGCCGGCCTCTCATTCCTGCCGCGTGCCCGCTCCCCCCGGTGGGATGCGGCCTCGCGAGCAGCAGGTCTACCTCCGCCAGGGAAGGCTGCTGGGATGGACAGCGACTCCTTCCGCACAGCCCTCCGCCCAGCTCAGTCTGTTAAGGACTTGATTCTGACAGCAGTGAGACGTCAGTAGAATGAATTAGGTATGCAAGTGATGAGTTTCATGGAGATCCAGGCAGGTTATGGTGACTGCAGTGCGGGAGCAGACGGGGTGGGGGCGTGAGCACACAGACGGAGGCAGGGCGCCCGGGAGACGGGGGGCAGCTGTTCCGGGGAGACGCGCCAGCTGTCTGAACCAGCGAGGACGGAGAGAAGTGACTGGTTTCCAGGGGGTATGGACCCTGTAGCGGGGGGCGGAGGGGATGGCTGCTCGGAGCTCTGACTGGGTGAAGGGGCTGCGGCTCACCCAGTGGGAGAACACGGGCGAGCGGCGGGTGTGAGGTTAGTGTGGGGCAGGACATGCGTTAGGTCTTGACGTCTGAAACACGGGCTTGCTGCGCTGCACTGGCACAGACGAGGAGCACAACACAAAGAGCAACAAAAGGTTGATGCCGTACACAGAATAACTTGAATGAAGAAAAAGTTGCCTGGATCTGAATTGAATATTCAGTATTAGTTAATGGAGGTTTCCACACGTGATGCCGATTAAATGTAAATTTGTTTGGTTCCTGCCAAAACAGACAGCACCCCCCAGTGGAAATTAAAATGACAACAAACCACTCCTCTCCGAGATGCTGATGTCCTCATGGAATGTCACAGATTTACAAGCCTGTAGAGCTGAGGCCAGGCCCCTGGCTTACAGTGGCTCAGGAGCTATTTGTGAACAGTGACTTATCCAAAACGTGAAAATACTTCTGTGAGTGAGGATAAAGTGAAATCATTTGGCCATGCCACCATTTGTAAAGAAAATGTGAAATTCAACCTGTTCATGTATTGCAATTTTCTTTGGGACGATTTGTGAGACCGAAGCATTTAACTCTATTGTCACCAATTGTGTAAAATAGCATTGCCTTCTCCCTCTCCTTTCCAGTCTGATAGGCTGTAGATTTACTTGCTTTGTCTCACTGAACTGGGATGTCAGCTGTACCAGCAAAGGACTGTGTGTGTTTCGTTCACTGTATCCCCACCACCTAGCACAGTTCCTGGCACACACACACAAATTTAGTGTTTGTGGAATGAACGTTGAAAAAATAAAATGAATGCTAATTCTGAAATTCAGCCTGTCACACCATGTACGTAATACAGTCTACCACGGCAAAGAAAATAAATCGAGTGAGTTCTTCAGTTACAGAGAAATTTCTGTAATGTACCTGGAGTGCAACATAGCTAGTTTTACAATGGGCCTTTAAATATAATCATATTTAAGGTTTTCCGTCTTGGCCAGTTTTCTTACCAACATTTGTTAAAAATGTGTATTTTACATATTCAAGCTCAACCAAATGAGGTGGTAAAAACCAGCACATTTGAATGAATAGACGTGTACTTAATTTTAAGTGATGCTCTTTTTGAATGAACCGTGGACTTCACCCTATGGAAAATTTTACAAATATTTGCAACTTGACACTGTGAAGCTCAGGTGCTAAGAGAACACGATACAGTGTCTGTAGTGTCTGAAATCATCCCTTTGTGCGCGCGTGTGTGGGGACGTGTGCTTTGGGAAACGCCTTTACAGCGGCTTTCTCCCCTGGGCTGCGGGAGCACGGGCACCTGGAGGATGGACGCCCAGCCTGCGACGCTGAGGTTACATCACTACTCTTTTTCTGCCCTCTGAGTAAGAGGCTAACTTTCCTGTTGGGCGTTTCCAGAATCTTTGTTTTAACGGTGTCAAACGACTGAGTTTTCCATGCACAGTTAAGACTGCGCTTCCATCAGAGTGGACTCCCCGCCCCAGGACTCTCAGACCCCCCCCCCCCCCCCCAAGCCTCCTGGCCTGCGCGGGACCCGTGAGCGCCCGCGTTCCATCGAACCCTATTTCTGAGGATGGCATCACCCTTGGCGGCGATCCACTTGCTGAAGTTTACAAAGCACTTAAAAGTCCTCCGTCGCCGCCTCCTCGAGGCCGCGCCGGCGCTCCCGGGGTCCTCCGCACGCGCCCCACGCCACCACCCGGGGCCCGGTGCGCACAGCCCTTCGCGCCCTCCCGGGGGCGAGACCGCAGCCCGGGACGAAGCCCGCCGCGCCCCCGCCGCCGGCCGCTCCCTCCGCCCCTCCCTCGCCGCTCCCCCGCCCGTCCGCCCCCGCGCCCGCCGCCGCCGCCGCCGCCGCCCGGGGAGGCTTGTCCCTCGCCGCCCGCCGTAGCCCGGCGCGGGCCGGTTGCCGTTCTCAAGATGGCCGCGGCGCGAGCGGCCCCTGCGGCGGGCTAGGGGCGGAGGCGGAGCCCGTCACCCCCGCACTCCGGGCCCCGGCCCCCGCGCTGGGCTGCAGCTCCCTGCCCGCCGCGGCTATGCGGGGCTCCGCGCACGGATGAGAGAAGCCGCCGCCGCCGCCGCGCTGGTCCCCCCACCCGCCTTCGCCGTCACCCCCGCCGCCGCCATGGAGGAGCCGCCGCCGCCGGCGGAACCCGAGCCGGAGCCCGAGCGCTACCGCGCGGCGAGGTGAGTGCGGCTGCCGCCGGCCCCGGCGCGGAGCGGGGCTCGTCCCGGCCGGAGCTCCTCCGAGGCCGAGGGGGCGTGGGGGCCTCTGCTTCCCGCCAGGTGGCGAGGCTGCATCCAGGCTCCGGGGCCGGGCCGAGGGGCGGGGTGCTGTGCTGGGACCCGGGCGCGGCGGCCGCGGCTACCCGGCGACCCCCGCCCGAGCGCCCGGCCCGGGGGCCTTCGCTGCGGCTGTGCTCCTGCTCCTGAGGAGCAAGGCGGGGCCCCTCGGTCCTGCGGGCACTGGGACCGCGTCCCCGGCCGCGGGCTTCCGAGCCGGGGCCGCGCCGAAATCGCTTGCATCCGTGCTGAACTTGCGCGCTCCCTCTCCGCCCCTTTTCGAGTCTGGAAGGGGACGCCTGTGAAGCAGATGCGCGCTGGCTCGCTCTCCGGGGTTCTCCTGCGCTTCTCTGCCCCCCAGGCCACCCTCTTCGACTCTGCACACGGGCAGGTGGGTCTCTCTCTCCGAGGGCACTTGACCGGCCTTTAGTGGAAGCATTGTGCAGAGCGGGGCTCACACGTGCACACAAGTAAAGGCTTGATTTGTCTAAAACTTTGCTACCGCGGGAAGCCCTAAGGTGGAACTTGGTACCCGAAGTATTTGTTGCATTCTGTTCCTTAGACACGCTATTAATGAACTTTATGTCTTCTTTAAATGTTTGGATTGGGAGCTCAGACTCACCACGCTAAGTAAATGTCCCTCTTCTTCTGTGCCTGTTTGTGTGCGCGGATGCCCTCTTACCCGCCCTTCGCATCCCCGGTGAACTTGCAGACTGCTGCCCCCTGGCCCCGCGGTGGAAACGCTGCCGCAGCTGCCCGGCCTGCCGCCGCCTGGCTCTGCAGTCCAGGAATCGGGCCGATAGGTGTTCTCTTTCTTTTTCCTGCTCAGAGGAATGTCAAATTCTGTAGTTGTAGTTGCAAGGGAAGACAGGAATCACTTTCTTGCTTTGTGACCCCGTGTTTGTGTAGGCTGTGAAGAAGGTCCCTTTTTATTTTCCTTAATTCTAAGACCCTCCTGAGGCACTTGGGTGACCTTTTACGGACCAGCTTCTCTAAGTGGTGGCACAGGGTGGAATGAAGACTCGTTTTGTTTCTTTTCTGTGCATCTGACATGGGTAGGAGTTTTGTCAGAAAGTTTATCCAGTGAATTTGTTAGTGAATTAAGTCTTTAATCATTTTCACTTTGTTAAGTTTTTCTTTACATGTAATTATGAATACTTAGTGAATGACTCAAGTATACCACTTTCTTTGCCTAACCCATTTAATCCTTATAAGAACCCGATGAGGCAGGTCCTGCAATGATTTATCTTTCACAGATGAGGAAGCTGAGCCCCAGAGGTCAAGGATCTGGTCCAAGTTCACAGCTTGTCGTGACCTCAGACCTGGCTGCACATTCCACACCCCTAACACCGAGGAGAGGTGTGATTTCATTATCCAGATGATCAAGTCAGAAGTTACAATTCTGTGTAACTAGTTTCTGGGATAAAACGGATGTGAATATTTTTAGGTAAAGGTAAAAGGGGCAGAGGAAAGCGGTTCTGTGCCATACAAATGACTGTTTCTCCAGTGATCAAAAGAAACCTGTATTTTTTCAGCCACGTTTCTTCTCTCTTTGTTATAATAAAAATAGGTCAGGGTAATGGGCTTCATCCAACTTGAAGTGAACAGCAGTGTACGGAACAAGAAGATCTCAGAAATATTTTTCTTAGCAACAATTGCAGTTAATTATACGATAGCTACTCTGTAAGACGGAGGACTTGACCAGGCTGTTGTTTTCCCTTTTACTCACCCCCACTGTCACCACCACCTCTCCCCTGCACAGAGCTGACCTCTGACAAACTGCCTGCGGATCTCCAGCAGAGGATGCTTCCAGGGCTCTGCGTCTGTTTATCTGGATTTCTCCTGCTTATGTGTGTAACCATTTTTAAAAAGCTCAACTTGCACATTCAAACTGTGCCAGATGCCGCGGTGTAACACTTTGGAGACGGATCGTGTAGTTGTCTGCGCTACCTGGTCACTTGGTTTGGGAATGGACCAGAGTCAGGCCCCGCCTGCCATCTTTGTTCCTGTGCTGTGTGCCGGTGCGCCATCGACTGGGAAGGCCGCTCCGGCGCACAGTGTCTGCACAGTGCAGGCCTGCACTTGTTGGCCAGGGTGCCTCCGCGGCAGGTGCCAGCCCAGAACATCTGCTCCGTGCGTGTTGACGTGAGTGTTGTGCAACGGCTGAGGAGCACAGAGCAGGTTGGGAGGCGGCAGGGCTCTAGGAGGGTTTTCCTGCTTGTTGCCAGCCGTGGGCACTTGCCGTTTTTGATAAAGATTCTTGACGAGAAGAGCAGCATTTCTTGTTGGTGATTAGACTTAGAAATAGACATTCCTTCCAATTTTCTTTCTCTAGCATCTGGGTCAGTTGTAGGAGATCCTGAGATTGCAAGGAGAGCTATTAAAACTACTTTGAAACAGTTTATTTTTCTCATTTTTTGAATGTGCACTTCACTTGGAGGTTAAGGCTGATGTAACACTGCTCCTGTTGACTCCAGCCTTTCTTTCATTTCAAGTATTTGTGTTAAAAAACAGCCTCATTGTTCTCTTTTATTGACCTTCTCAAGTACATTGCACGAACTTAAAAATAACTTTTTTAAACCAGTGACTTTATTACTTGTTTTATGTAGCATGGTTCTTGTGAGTCCACTTGAAAATCCTGGGTTTCACTCCTGTAAAAGCACGTACCATTCTTTCCCTCCTAGACGAGTGGATCTTTCTTTCATGGTGGCTGTCCCCTTTGAGCCTGCTTGCTTCGGTCTTGGCAGTGGGTGTCACCCATTCTCCCTGGCGAAGTCTGCCTGTGGCACTGCTGTGGACGCTGTCGGAGGTGGGAGAGGCTCAGGGCCAGTGCGAGGGTGGGTGCCGAGGGTGGGTGCTGAGGGTAGGTGCCGCACGGGCACTGCTCAGAGGAACAGGAACATGGGGCAGTAGTAACAAGGTCCCACAGTGGCAGAAGCTCCCTCACGTGCTGAAGTGGGGACAACCTGTCCCTCGAAAGGGACTTTGTGGTTCCCTTTAATTGTCGTATTGTTAGAAGTTGCTTCCACTGCCTTCGCGTGGGTTCTCTCGGCGTCCTGTAAATTTCGTTCTGAGCCCCCCTGGAAAGTGCAGATACAGGTCTGGGCTGCTCGCTGGACACGTTCGTTCGCCCTCACAACTTCCCGTTACTTAATTCCTCATTCTCCAGCCATTATCTCTTCCCTCACCACAGCCTTCTGTCTCCACGCCTTCTCGTCTCCCTGGGTGGTGTGTGTTCTTTTCAAAGGTGCTTCCACGCCGCCGGTCGGTAAGTCGTTGGAAGTTGTGTCTTCGGAGAGGACATGGAGATGTCAGAAAAGAAGCCCGGCCAGTGGCCGCCGCGGGTCTTCGCTGCCCGGCGTTTTCCCGGCAGGGTAAGGGGAGCAGGGCCCTGGTCCTGTGCGGCTCCATTCCGCCCCGCCCAGCTTCCTCCAGTGTGCAGAGAGCCACGGTGTCACAGAGAGGTCGAGTGGCGAGCACAGCTCCAGCAAGGGAGATCGGGAGTGGGTAGCGAGTCACGTTTGCGCAGCGGGGAAGCGCGGGGAAGCGCGGCCGCTTCCAGCCGCCAACAAGGACGTCTCACTCTTTGTTTTTCCTGCGCTGCTGGCTTCCCTCGGGCGGGCGGGTGAGTTTCTGTGTTTAATCTTCAGTCTCACTTTGGTTAGTCTGTGACGCGCCCTGCTTTTCCTGCTTCACTTCCAGATACATTATTTCCTTGTCCCCTGAAGACGTTTGCGAAACCCTGAGTGGCTGATTTTTACTGATGGTAAACCTCAGGGGGTCCGCTGGCTGTCAGCACGCACGCCCTGGTGCGCTCCCTCCCTCCCGAGATCCCGGGGTAGTTCTGTAAAAGGGGTGGCAAAGATGTCAGCGGTCGGCGCTTTCATAAGATGCTTTTTGACTCTGGTGAATGTTGTGTTCAGGAAAGACTGTGATATGTGGTTTTTCGGGATTTAAATTAACTGGATAAAATTAAATGAAAACTTAAACCACATTAGAATTCTGTACAGTTATTAAAATTGTGTTTTGAATTACTTTGAGTTGTTACTCAAATTGAAATTGATGAGACTTCATATGTTATACAAAGAAAATTTGTTGCCAAATTTTAAATTAACTTAAATTTTTTTCTTAAAATGTATTTTCAGTATCCATGAACTATTTGAACTGACGATCCGGCTGGTTTTCTCCAGTTGTTTTGTTTGCCCTGGGTAACACAGTTTGCAGGTTGGAAACAGCAGCAGTAACAAAGGGCTGACTTTATGGTGGCCTTTCGTAGCAATAGCACTGCTGTGTGGAGTCGTAACCGTCCTCGGTTCACGTGCCGTGCTGACCTGCTCGCCCCTCTGTGAGACGCGTGTCTGAAAGCACCGTGTTTCAGAAAGGGGCGCTGCCCCCCGGAAGGTAGCTGTGGGCTGCATGTCCTTGCCGCCCGCAGACCTCGCACTCGGGTGCTCGCGCACAGCTTGTCTATAAGCGCTTGTTCCATACCAGCCGAGCCAAAACGGAAATTCACTTTTGACCCGAAGGGACGGTCATTTGTCTTATTTTGCAAACCTTAGTAGAAGTAGTAATCTCACGAGTCATATGGATGCCAGATGTTTATCGAGTAGAAGGGAAAGCTGTGCCTGGCTGGTGTGGCTCGGTGGTTGAGTGCCAGCCTACGAATCAAAGGGTCGCCGGTTCGATTCTCAGACGGGGCGCGTGACGGGGGTGCGTGAGAGGCAACCACCACACACTGATGTTTCTTTCCCTCTCTTTCTCTCTTCCTTTCCTCTCTAAAAAATACACAAATAATATCTATAAAGTTAGTAGAAGGGGAAGCTATTATGAGTATATGAGGCGTTTTGTCCAAAGTGTTTCGTAGGTGGATTTCATTTCAGCATCATTTCAGGAGAAGTAAGCCTGCCGTGGAGAAAGGTGGGTACTGAGCTTTGAGGATGATCAGAGTTGATGCTTTAGGTGGAGGTTTCCTTTCATGTGGGCAGGCTGTTTGAGGGAAGAGCTGCACGGTGGAATGCTCTGAAGAAGGCGTATGAGGACAGCTGGTTTAGAAATGTAAAGTTGTAGAAATCGTCAGCCTTTTAACCTTTCAGTGGGAATATTTTGGAAGAAAACTTAATACATGCGTTTTTTTCATTATATCATGAGCAATCCTAAAGTTTTTTTTTTTTTTAATGTGGGAACATAAAACTGTAGATGTAACTTGGTTTTGTCAGAAAATACTTAGAATTGACTTTTTGAAGGTCTTAAGTATTTAGTTCTTGTCCAGATCGGGAACTGAGCATGTACTAATGCCAGCAAGTCTTATTTATGGCTGGTCGACTTGAACATTTGTTTAGTGCAGTCCGCAGCCGCCGCTCCTGGCTCCTGCAGAGACTTCTGGGAGTGGGGAGCTGGAGGGGCTGGGGGCTCCTGTGGGCGCCCCCCCCCATGTGCTGTGGAGACGGAGGAGAAGGCGGCCTGGAGAGGCCCTGCTTCCCCAGGGCCGCCGCCCCGCGCCCAGGCTCTCGCCTGCCTCTCCTCCCGTCACACCCCGCCCCCCTGGGCCGGGTCCCAGGCCAGCGGTGCTCCTCCGCCGCCTGACTCCCTAGCCCAGCGTCCGCGGGCCCACTCGAGCCCTGGGGGATGCTGTATTTTCCCGACTAATTAGGCTTCACAGGATAGAGCCGCGATGAAAGCATCGTTTTCAGGGGGAAAAAGGAACAAAGAAACCACCCTGCAATGTCCCCTGAGCTCATCGTGCACAACTTTTCTTTTTCTTCTGCCTTAATACTGTTTTAGATTCCTCGTTGCTTGTTTCCGCGCTCAGCCGTCAGTTGGAGCGGGCGGGGAGACTGCGCCTCCTCTGTGGTGGTGGCGGTGACGCTGGCTGGCCATGCCCTGCGGCCAGAGACATGACTTGTGATAGGAGGCCGGCCGCACAGCTGAAACACACGTGTGTGGCAGCGTTGGGCCTTGTCATGCACGGCACACGCCGGTGGTCACTCTTGTTCTGCGCTGTTAGAAAACGTCGTTCGCCTGATCCTTAGATCGATTCAGTCACCCGCAAGTGGGTTGTCTCTGCTACTCCGAGAAGCCCGGCTCCACCGAGACTGAAGAAGGTGCCGGTGTGCTTTGTCCTCCGTCTCCTGCGAGTTCGCTGGGAGGGCGGTCGCGGTGCTCGTCCACGGAGTGGTCAGGAAGCATTCGAAGAAGCGAGACAAGGTTAGGGTCTGAGTACTCCGTCCTCGAAAACAGTGTTATTTTCTGAAGACGAGAGTGAGTCTTAGCCCAGGTGGTTCTCTTGGTTGCTGTCTGTAAACACAAGAGTTGTAAAGATGAGTGTACATTGTAGAGTACAGTCGGGGTTGGAATATATGAGTGCCTTAGGTAGTTTATTCATTTTTCTCTAAAACGCTAAGGTGTCTTAAAATTTTTTTTAATAGAGCAGTCCTCAAAAAAAAAAAACCCCAAAACAAAAGGAACTCATTCCTCCTCCTTGGGTGTGCACGCGTGTGAACTTAACAGTGGTTTTGACTAGTGGGGGGGTTTCATTGCCTTCCGTGTTTCCCAGCTCATGTCTCCGAAGAGGCAGGACATCAGAAGTAAAGTAGGCGGGGATGCTTCTGGAAACACCAGAAACATTCGCCATGAAGCTGCAACCCCAGAACTGAGCTTTTACTTTGTAGAAGAAGCTCTTCGAGTTCTACTTGGCTCTTTGAATATTAAGTGTTACTTAACAGAAAACTGAGCATTGTGTGTGTGTGTGTGTGTGTGTGTTGAGGAAGGACTGGTACAGAGGGGTGGTCATGAGCCTGACTGCGTGAGGGTGAGTGACAGGCTCGTCCTGGGTCGTGCTGACCAGCAGTTAGCCATGGCTCACTGCTTCATCCTGTTTACCCATTGAACCTCCAGTACTGTTTATTCGTTTTCTTCGCAGACTTGCTCTTTTTTTTTTTTATTTTTGTAAGTCCTCACTTAAGGACATGCACACTGATTTTTAGCGAGAGGGGAAGAGAGGGAGAGGGAAAGGAACATGGATCAGCTGCCTTCCGCATGCTTCCCGACTGGGGACTGAACCCACAGCCCAGGCATGTGCCCTGACCAGGAATCGAACCTGTGACCCTCCAGTTCACAGGACGACACTCCAACCAGCTGAGCCATGCTGGCCAGGGCTGCAAACTCACCCTTATATGAAGTGCATGCCTGGCGTCAGGCAGTGCTAAACCGAGACCGTGGGGCTGCAGTGGGGGAGGTAAAAGACGTGGGCTCTGCCTGGCTACCTACCGGGCAGACCCTCTAAGAGCCTCAGTGAGGCTCCGGGAGCTTCTGATCTGGTCTCCCAACCCTCAGGTGTAGCTAGAATTAGGGGGGATGTGTGTTCCAGTTACAAAGTCACATTAGTGTACAGACTGTGCTGCATCCCTACACAGATTTGCCACTCAACAGTGGCCCAATTGGAGGCTCCGTTAAGCTTGAGACCTGCTGAGCCCTTTGCCTGTTAGGACTTCAGGGTCTCCACCCACACTGGATGTCTCCCCAGTGCCCGGGCATGCTGGCTTCCTGTACCTCTTGCCTTGGGTCAGTCAGTGTCAGTGGTCCTTCCTCTTTCCCGTGGGAGCTGTTCAAAGGAGCCCTTAATCTCTTGACCCTTTCCATACGCCCCCAGGCAGGCTTTAACTCTTGTTATATGTGAGCATAATGTAAAACGTGCCCAGCCTTCAAGGACTTTAAAATCTAGTGAAGGAGAAGAGAGATTAGGAAGTGAGTGGAAACCTGCTAATTCATGATCTGGTGCAGAAATGCTAATCAATTAACTTCTGCCATCTACCTGTGTGCCGTCATTCGAATGTATCACGTGTTACGTAGTGGTTACAGTGAACTTGTGACGCAGAAGTGCATTTTTCAGAAGCAAAAAGTGAGTCGTTAAGAGCTCACTTAGTTCAGAACAGACGCAGCCAGGACTCTTGGGTGTTTGCTGTACTTTAGGGTCTGTGGCTCTCGGCTCTGAGCGCTGTCTCCTTGGCGGTAAGTGTGGTGAAGGATTTAAATACTAGTGCAGGCTGAGGCGAGCGTGACTATTATCTGAACGGATTGTGCGCATTTGCCGCGTTAGTACAAATATGAAACATCACGTAAAATGGCTCCGTCACGTTTCATTTTATGGCTGCACTGGACACCTTTGAAGTTACTCCCGGTTTCTCACCGCTCTAGTTAGCACGGCACCCAGCCTCTTGGTGCACAGCTCTGCTGACCTGGCTGCTCTGGTAAAATCACTCCTGAACCTAGGATTGGAAAGGGGGCTTACTGCCCATTGTTACATATTTCCTTCTGGGAAGACTGCACAAATGTATAGGCTACAAGTAGTGCCTGCCTTACTGTATATTCTCTTTCTAGCTTTGAGTATTACAAAAAAAATCTTTGCTAATTTAATAGGCCAGAAGGGGTCATCTTGTTTTGAGTGCCTGGTTGCGAGCATTGGGGGGACCATTTTCATGGAAAACTGCCGTAGCTCACACACACCGTACGTTGTAAAGGAGCTTATAATACGAGTTTTGTATATTTACACAGCACTGTAAAATTTTCTCTAGTAGCCATGCATACAGTAGGCACTAAATATGTATCAGTTGATAGAATTGATAAGTTAATCTAGAGAACTATCACTGACATGACAAATAATTTTACTGGTTCTTGGCACATTTTTCTTCGTATTTTCTTTTTGCTTCCATGTTTTGAGAATTACTCATCTAATGAAGAGTGGAGCAGCACCCTTTCCTCTGGGCTTGGCACACAGGGTCCTGCTTCCTGCAGTGCTGGGCGCTGCGCCTCACGCGCCGACGGGGGCTTCCTCCTGGAGCTGGCGTTGGAGAGAGAGCTCGTGCAGAGCTTGTTTTAGGGTCCCTGTCACCCCTTCTTTTCCTGGGTGTAGGGTTGCCTGCCTTCCGAGTCCCTTTTTGTTTGCTAGTGCTTTCCCGATTACTTTTTTCAAGGATTTGAATAATGGGTGACTAAAATGTGTTAATTTGGTTACTCATAAATCTACCAGTTTCCCTGGTTGACTGCTGTTTACAGTTCCTTCAGGAAAGGAGCGGGTGAGATAGCCGTTCTCTGTGTCACGGTGCCGAGAGCTCGTACTGACCGTGAGGAATACACACGAAGTTTGTTTAGGAGGCGTCCAGCCACGGACTGTGAGGAACAGAGGCATGTACTGAAGAAGACTCAAGGGACAAGAGACACTGTACACAGGACAATGACGCCTCAGTCCCCTTCCAAGTAGGCACCTCGGGACCTCACACCGTTCTCCCAGTCGCCATCGGCTGCCCTGTTGTATTGGCCTGAATCTCACTGACGGTCTGAAATCTCTTCCCTTTCAAAGGTGATTTAATTTTGGGAGAAGCCAGAAGTCACAGGGTACCAAATCAGGGCCGTAGGGGGGCTGAGTCACCTGGGTGACTCGATATTCCACCAAAAAACTCTGCACGAGATGTGATGCATGGGCAGGTGCATTGTAGTGAAACTGCCAGTCACCAGCTCCCTGTAGCCGTGGCCTTCTGGAACATCCGAATAGTGTCCACGGAGAAGTGTCCAAGTGTAACACAAAAACCTGATGCAGATTCGTTGCTCTACTCGCTCAGTCATTTTGAACGTGACGGCCACACAGTGCACATGCGCACTCAGCAGCGTCTACCGCCCCCACTGACTAGCACAGTGAAGTCGTCACTGTTCACGCGTGTGCATTCCAGTCCACTGGCCTTGGCTGCCAGGTTACATCAATGCTGTGCGAACTGTCCCTGTTATATTGACAATGGCTGGACTTTTTCCAGACAGACCTCATATATTTGAATTCCAGACAAATGAAGCCATTGCATTTCCAGAATATCAGAAAGTAGAGGTCTTGCCTATAGTTATTTATTTTTTAAAATAGGTTTATACACATCAGGAGGTCCTGGTTTATATTGGGGTGTGTGCTGCAAAAAAAAAATAAACCTGCTTCACTGATTTATAATTTGTGTACATTCCTATACCAGAGTCGCCCCTTTTTAGTGTCCGATCGGTTGTTTCAGTGTGCTCACAGCTGTGCGCAGCCGTCGGCACGGTCAGTTTTAGAACATTTTAGTCAGCTCAGAAGAGAAACCCTGTGCCCTTCACTTGCTGCCCACCCAGCCCCCGCCCATGCAGCCCAGAGCACCCACCCACTAATCTGCTGCTTCTCTGTTTGTCTGTCGTGAGCATTACATATTAATATGTAGTCTCGTGTGTCATGTGACTGACCTTTAATTAGCATGACGTTTTCAAGTTTCATCCATATTGTTTGTGTATCAGTCCTTCGTTCCTTCATGTGGCTGGATAGCAAGTAGTACATTCAGTCGGCCAACTGCATCCTGTTCATCCATCTCTCACTTGGTACACTGGGCTGTTTCCCCCTTGTGGCTGCTGTGGGTAGTGCTCCTGTAACGCTGTGTGTACAAGTGTGTGTGTGTGTGTGTGTGTGTGTGTGTGTGAGAGACAGGTTGTCGCCTTCTGACCTGTGTCTAGGAGTCTTATTGCTGGATCACGTATGTTTTCCATCGGACACTCCCACTAGCAGTGTGTCAGAGTCCTGCTTTCTCCGCATTCTGGCCGGTGCTTGTTATTATCCGACGTTTGGGTTATAACCATCCTAACGGCTGTCAGGTGCCGTCTCAGGGTTTTGATGTGCATTTTCCTAGTGATGGGGAGCATTTTTTCAGGCGCTTGTTGGCCATTTGTATATCCTCTTTGGAGAAGTATATATTCAGGTCCTTTCTCCATTTTTAATTGGGCTGTTTTCTTTTTATTATTAAATGAGAGTTCTTTGTATATTCCTGATAAAAGTCCCTTATTGTATATACTTGTGTGATTTGCAAATATTTTCTCCCATTCTAAGAATCCATTGCCACATCTGAGTTCCTACAGATTTCCCTGTTTCCTCCTAAGAATTTTATCCTTGGAGGCCGTTGGTCCATCCTGAGCTAACTTTTGTACGTGGTGTGAATTAAGGGTCCAGCTTCTTTCTTTTGCACGTGGCTTTGTGGTTGCCCCGGCACCCTTTGTTGAAGAGACTCTTCTCCCGTTGAATCTTCTTGGCTCCCTTACCGGAAACCGGTTGACCACAGAGACGTATGTCGGCCTCTCGGCCCCAGTCCTGGGTCTGTGTGTCCGTCGTGTGCGTGAGCACGCGGCCTTGATTGCTGGTGCCTGGCAGTGATCAGAAGCAGCAGCAGGTTGGGAAGGTGAGTTCTCCAACCTTAGTCCCTTCTGGGGTTGTTTTCACTGCCTTTATCTCTTAACCGCTTGTATACGCTTGCCCAGAAGAATATGTAGCACATGGTAGCTCTTAGTAAATATTTACTGTAGGGGCGGTTTAAAGTAACTACAGTGCATTGCACCCACGCTTTGTATGCATTGTACGCAGGATTATTATGCCTGTGGCGTGTGATCACTGTGCCCATGTATAAAGCTCATCCTTATTTTTCCCGCAGAAGTTTGGGCAAAAAGCGTGCATTCTACATAGCAAAATACAGTAATTCAGCTTCAATTTTGACGGTAAATCGGTGTCTCTAAAAAAGAATTTTTCAGTTACATACACTTTTTCAGTATTTCGAGGTTCACTGTTACATCTATTCCTGTTAGTAAAAGTTTCCAAGAACAAGATACTCGGCTGTCCCAGGAGCAGGGTGCTCTGTGAAAAGCCCTGGGAGCGCTGCCTGGGAGTCATGGGGTTGGGGGGGCGGGGGGGGGGGCGGGGAGACATCCACGCAAGTGTTGGTGATCAGCAAACACCCTGTTAAGCTGTAAAGAATTGTTCAGACGCAGTATAGTTAGCTAAAGTTCTTCTTGTAGACGAGGGATACATTGTATAGCTCAACGCAAGCTTTCTGAAATTGAGTGGCTTCTTGTCTTAATGCATTAGAACTTCTGTTCGGATGTTCCTGGCCAGGCCAGAAGGGTTTGTGGCAGTTCGTCCGTGTCCATGTTGTACCCCTCCTCCGCGGTGGAGGCCAGGGCAGAGCTGCGGGCGGTTCTCCGGTGCGCACGCGCGGAGGTGCCGGGAGTGGGGTTGGTTCAGCCTTCAGTGTCGCCTTCAGTGGGGGGGCGCGTCGTTTCTCGTATGTTTGGGTGGTTCCGTGGCATCGGTTTTATCCGTTAAATCCTAAGTTTTAGATCTTTTCTGTTCCTTAAAATTCTGATTCACAAAGAACCTTCCTGGGCTTATGTGAATTAGGAACTGGGGCGCCAGAGGTTCAGTTCCTGCAAAATAAACGGTTTGGATTGGACTACCCGTAAATATTTTAACCTCAAAAAAGAAATGATGTTTACTTTTTCATATTTATCTTTGTTTTTAAATAAATTTTCCCTCTCCTTAATGCTATAAAGAAACTGCTATAGGATCCTGTTATGAAATAGATACATTGTGGAATTCGTCTGGAGTTTGTCATTTTGAAAGTCAAATCTTGCTTTTCCGATATGTGTGTGTGTGTGTATGTATATATCAGAAAAGCAATATATATATAATATGATATATATATCATAGACTAGACAGTGCATCATTTCATTGTAACACTAAAAATTTACAGAACGATATTTTAGAAAAAATTACAAATACGCTTTTCAGTGGCGTACAGTAAGCTGTTTCTGTTGGTACTGGAGTCACCTTCAATGCAGAATGACTGCTTTCAGCCATTGGACAGCGGGCCGTGCGCGACTGAGGCTGTCCCTGAGCCAGGTAACAAACCAGGTGAGCTCAGTGACGGCCGCCCGGGGGCCTCTTCCAGACCACGGTGCAGGGCGAGGAGCCCAGGCAACCCAGAGGGCCCTGCCGGGTTGAGGCAGGCAGGAGCTGAGGGCGCAGGCGGGAGCTGAGGGCAGAGTTCCGGAGGAGAGGGAACGCTGTAGAGCGGGGGGTGTCCCACTCGTGTCCACCGAGGGACGCGTCAGCCTCGAGGGCGCCTTCAAAGGGCCGAGTGTAATTTCAGCTCCCTAACAGTGAAGGAGTAGTTACATTCATACAGCCCTAAATTATTTCAGCCCTTCGGAGACAACTAACTGCGAGGCTGACGTGCCCCCAGTGACAACGAGTTCGACGCCCCGGCTGTGGGAGGAGAGCCAGGCATCTACCTGCGGCCTCCACAAGCCTTTGAGTGCAGCATGCACTCGCACGGGACGGAAAGCCCACGAGGTTCGGTGAGGAGCCGTTAGGGGCTGGGAAGTGCAGGGTCTCGGCCCACCTGGGGCCGAGAGGCGCCGCGTCCCGTTGGTTCGGACGGAAGGTGTCCATCGGGCTGACCGTGTTGGACGTTCGGTGTTCGGGAGGTCCACGTCTGAGCAGCGGGGCCACCCTGCTCCCTGGAGCGAAGGCACATCTGGAATCGCCCTAACCAGGCCTGGAAACATGTCTTCAGAGCATAAAACGCAGTTGGAAATAACTTAACAGCCTGCAAAAGCCAAGTCCAGCACTCCTTAGAAGAAGACGGTGGCACCCAGATAATCAGCAGGGGGGACGTAGTGTCCAGCGTCCAGTCACAGAGTGCTGGACGTGCTGGCCAGGGACCAGGCAGAGATGGCCCCATAACCAGGGGGAGAATCAGTCAGCAGAAACACCTCAGAAATATGAAAATGTTGAAAGGAGAGGAAAGAATTGTTAAAATAGCCACAGCTATATTCAGGCATTTAAAGGACAACAGGAACGTTGGAGAAAAATAGAAGACATAAAAACATGGAACTTCTGAAAATGAAACACACAAGACCCGAAATGACACACGCACGGGATGGGATTACCAACAGAGCGGACACTGCAGAGGACAGTGGCCGGACTGCGGACACAGCGGTGGGAACTGCAGCGGGCCGGCGCCCAGAGTCCGCAGGCCGGGCGGAGGTGTGCAGGGCCCGGGGCCGGATCCGAGAGCACGTGTGCGCGCTTGGAGTTCCCGAAAGGGGAAGGAGCCGGGGAAAGTGCTTTAAGGAGTAATTGTTGTGAATGTTTCCAATTTAATGAGCACTGTGAACCCATAGATTCAAAACGTTCAGTGAGGACAAGCGTAAAGGAAACTATCGCTGGAAGGTTTCTGCTTAAATTTCTTCCTCTCTTGTTTCTACCCTGGGGTCAGCCTTGCAGATACCTTTCTTCTTGCAGCACCTCTTCCGGGCTCACACCTACAGTGCTGTGTCCTGTGGGGCGGTCCCCTGTTCTGCGGCCCACCCAGCCCACCGGGCCATCGTGTTCCACCTTTGCTCACGGTCCTTCTCCCCAGAGGCTCTGCCTGCATCATGTGTACTCACAGCCTTGATGATGGACCGTTTAAGGGCTTTTCCTAATTATTCCCAAATTACCCATATTATGAAATTAAGTGTTCATTTACTTTAATTAGCCATTTTACAGGGAGTGTGGAGGACAGTGCCATTCCAAACAGAAAACCGGCGGTGCATCACACACCGTGATGGAAGATTGCTATCTGATTTGGTTACCGTCCTGACGTTTGCATGATTTTTAACAGTTGGTTCTGTGTAAAGCGGGTTGTGTGGTTGGGAGGGGGTTGCCTCTGTGCTTGGCTGGTGTGGGCGTGGTCTCGTTGCTTGAGCCTTGATTCCGAGTGAATTAGACACGCAGAGGACACATCTCTCCTTAGTGCCTGATACATGTCAGGACGTGTTTGGAAAAGAGAACCCCGCTCAGCGTGTGGTCAGTAGTGCCTGGGGCTGTGCTGCTTGACCTTTTCCGCGTCCCGGACTGCCTGCGTGTGCGCGTCTGGTGGAGGTGAACGGTGGGCCCTGGACCCCGAGCAGTGCAGGAAGGTGAAAATCCACGTTTGGTTTCCGGAGGCTCAGGGTCCCCATGACGGAGACAGCAGGTAATGCAGTTCCCATGCTTCCACTGGTTTTCACGCTCCTGATGTTGTGCACACGGTGCATGTAATTGTGTGCCGGGAGACGGCTCTGACACGGCCCCTGGGGTGTGTGTTCGGACGGCCCGGGGCGCCGCCCCGCCTTCCCTGCGAGTCTCACCTGGCGCTGCATCCTCGTCCTTGGACCCCAGGTGCGTGCTCCCCAGTGAGGACAACTGTGATGTTAGAAACGGGAGCCTTGTGTTTGCCTTCTAAAGTCTGTTTAAGTCCATTTAAATATTTTCCCAGTTACTTGGTTTTGGACTCGAAGGAAGTTACATTTTTCATGACACAAACCTTACTTACTTGTGTGTATCTTCAACTGCATCTGTGATGTTGGGTAGCCGCTTCTTCCTGGAGGTCGACTTGCCATTTCCAAGGGCTTCGTGACCCCAGAGGCCTTGTTCCTCTCCAGAGGCAAGCTCTTCGTCCCCGCTGGCTCCCGACGGTGACTGTCTTGCCTGTGTGGCGAGCGCGGGCAGAAGAGCTGTGCAGGGCGGTGTCTGGGGAGCCTTGCGTGTGAGTGTGCCCAGGCAGTGTCGGAGGTTGGTGTGTGTCTGTGCGCCCGTCTGCCGGTGTCGGGGCCTGGGGCGAGCACTCGAAAGGGAAAGCTGGGTGCACCCCATCCCCCCCTCGGCGCTGCCCTTGCAGCCGCACCTTGCTGTCGGGGAGAAGGGTGCCGTGCAGCCCGGGGACTGCCTGCCCCGTTGCTCCGGTCACTGGCCTTTCGGTTCTCCTGGGCCTTGCTCTCCTGTCGCAGAGCCTGGCCACACGCTGTCCCTGCTGTCTCAGCGCTTTCCCCTCCGTCCCCCACAGGGCAGGGCAGGGCAGGGCAGGGCCGGGCCTTTGGAGCTGTGAGGCAGCCTCTGAACCTTCTTTCTTGGGGGAAGTGGCTGTTTGCAGCGCCACCCCCCCCCCCAACCCCTTCTCTAGGCTGGGCCCTGCCTGCTGGTGTGCTTTGTAGTCGTCCTTTGTAGTGTCCCGAAGAGCTGTCCCTTGAAGATTTGTGTGTGTGTGCGTGCATGCACGCCCACTTCTCTAGGGCTGCCTCTCCAGCGCTTTCTGTGGAGGGGAGTCTCCTCCACCCCCCAGCGGCGTGCTGTCCTGTCGGAGGACCAGGCGTCACGGTGGGGTGTTAGGGGCGGCAGGGTAGTTCTCCTACTTGGTAGGGAGGGGACGCACCGCGTTTTTCCGACTATAAGATGCACTCCAGGGCGCGTGCGCCCCTCCCCCAATTTGGGAGGAATACTGGTTGTTCATGCCGCTGTTGAGTTCTGTTTACATTTACACTGGTGAAATATTATGTTATTTATGTTATTAAATATTGTACCACCTTTTTTGCTTCAAATTTTTTTCCCTATTTTCCTCCTCTAAAACCTAGGTGCGTCTTATGGTCTGAAAATACGGTAGCTACCCGAGGGGAGAGGACTTGAGTTCGACCTTTTACTTGCTACTCAGAAAGAAGTAAGCCGTACAGAACCCTCAGTGTTTTTCTCATTTAAGTTGTCACTGGGCTAGGTCTCCCCAGGCCTGCATGGAGCTGGGCTCTGTCTTCCCAGGCTAACGCCTTTCCTCGCGGCCGAGGCCGTCTGGGCTTGGCGTGGTTAAGGCAGGGGGGTTGTCTGGTGCCTGCCGCCGGGGAGGGCAGCGTCTGCTGACCTGGGAGTTGAGGGGCGGGCCCGGGTTAGTCCGGGACTCCAGTTCCGCGCCGACACTTCCCTGTGGGGCAGGCACATCGCCTTTGAGCCCCCCTTTGGTGCTCTGCGACCCAGGGGTTGTGACGGTGCCTGTGGGGCTGGTTGGAAAGTCAAGTGGGTAACGTTTGCACAGTGCCCGAGTGTCTGGTGCGTAATGACAGGTGTCCGGTAATGAGTGCCTCTCGTAACCGGCGGGGTTGGCCTCCTGGGCAAGGAACCCTTCCCTGAGGCGGTGGCGTGAGGCCCTGCCGGGATTGAACGAGGTTGCGTGTGATGGTGTGTAGCGTGCTGCCCGGCAGGCGGTTGGTGCCGGGACTGGGTTACAGGCCACGCAGCTGACCGAAGCACGAGGAGGGGTCCGGTGTGTGTCCCCGTGTCGGAGCTGCCATTGTCAGTGGCGTTTCCTCACCCACAGGTTAAAAAACTTCTAAAGCCACAATCATCAGTTACAGTCATAAAGAATTGTTTGATTTTATAATTAATATTGCGTGTTTCCACTTAGTCCTGGCTCCTAGTTGTTTATCCTTGTGGAGTGACACCAGATTTACCCACCATTGTCACGGAACTACTCCATGTGGTGTCATTAGCTTAACTCCTAAGGTGAACTTTCAACCTCAGACTGGTTCAGATCTGGGGACGGGTGCAAAGCTGGCACAGGCTTCCCCTGTGTCCCGGGCCCGGTCTCTCCTGTCACCAAACCGCCGTGTGCACTTGTCACCGCCGGTGAGCAGGGTCGATGCGTCATCATCTCCCGAGCTGGGCTGTATTCGGGTCTTCCCATTTCCCCCCGGTGTTCTTCTCCTGCCCTCAGACCCCACCCAGGACGCACATCGCGTGGAGTCCCCGTGTCCCTGGCTGTGCTCAGGTGTGCTCGTTGACGGCAGGAACGGTTTGAGAGAGCGTCGGTCAGGGGTTTTGCGCACCGTCCCTCGCTTCGGTTTTGTCTGCGTTCTCAGCGTGGCTTGCCTGGAGTTGGGGGTTTCGGGAGGATGGCCACAGAGGTGAAGTGTCCTGGTCATCGCAGAGGGACTCAGGCCCTCAGCGTGAATTGTCACCCACGATGCCGGTTACCCCGCTCACCGGACGGACAGCTGGTAGGAGGGTGAGCGCCGGGGTTCTCGGCTCTCAGGTCGCTCGTTTTTCCTCCTCTCCACGCTCTCCTCTTCGGTATGAGTCACGAGGGGGCAGCCCACACGCAGGGGTCCGGGAGTCCGACTCCGCCGCCTCCAGAGGGGACTGTCTGCGTAAACACTAGGTTGTTTCCCTGCGGGAGGCTGGTCTCCGTCCCGCCGTGCACTCCTGCAGCAGTCACTCTTCCAGTGTGCCCTCGGGGGGCAGAGTGTGACCCGGTGCCCCCGGGTCATGCGCTTCGTTGCTCAGATCCTCGCAGAGCGCAGAGCGAGGTCCAAAACAGCCTCCCCCACCAGCCGGCGAGCAGGCCCTGGCTGTCCGCTGGGAGCTCGGCGAGGCTCGGATTCGCTGGGCCCCCTTCACGCAGCCCTTCCCGCAGTCTCCCCTCCTGGCTAGGCTGGGCTTCGGCAACCATGGTGGTCTTGGGATTGGCTGGACTTTTGACACGGTGGCCAGGTCCCTCCCTCTGGAGTACAGAGGTGGCCTCCTTGAGGCTCAGGCCCAGCTGGCCCGGAGTCACTGCTGCTACGTTCCATCGGTTACAGCAGGTTGTGGGGGCATCCTAGGTTCACAGGCAGGTGATGCTGCGGGGGGCGGGAATGGCGGGAAACCTGGGTCACGGAGGGCCACCACGGTGACCCCCACAGGGACCCCCACCACAGACGTCCCAGCTTCCGTATCTGCATGCCTCATTTTTAACGCTTTATATATATATATATATATGTATACACACACACATACACGTGTATATATACATATACACACATATACTTAAAACTCACTCACAAATCACAAGTCCTAGTGACATTTGATAAGGAGGCTTCTAATAAATGAAAGTGTTTACAAGGCAGCTCATTATAATAATATGATTAAAACTTGTATTCTTACTGATAAGCATGGCAACATAGGGGTTTCGGCCCCTGTGAATGTAATTCCGCATCCTTACTCCTCACTGCCCACCCCACGTGGGCGCTGGCACCTGGGGTTGCAGTGTCACTTAACACTGTTGTTGGAAATGATCAGTCTTTGGTTCTTGTAGCCTTAAACAATCACGTTCCTCAGATAGTGGACTATTACTGGATTGTGATAGAGTTCAGACAGTGATTAAGCCTGCCACAGCAAAGGTGAGTCATTTGCCTCGCAAACGAATGCGTTCAGCAGGTGTGGTGGGCTCGGGACTGGCGCCAGGCGTCACCGCAGTCACGGGAGAGGCAGCGACGTGGGCTTCCGGTCTGTCTGGGACAGTTTCTTGTTTGTTTTCATCGGAAGTGTCTAAAAAGAATATCCACCTTTGTTAAAGAAAAAGCTGAATGTCAGTAAAAAACAAAAACAAAAGTGTCTGGAAACCGTAACCGAGGCTCACCGGGCAGGTGTGTGTGGGCCTCGCTCCCTGAGTCGGTGCGAGCGTTCGACAGTGACGGGGAGAGGCCTGGGCTTCGTGGGCAGCTCCCTGGGGCTGGGCCGCGCAGGCTCCCTTGAAGGCCGGTGTGCAGGAAGGCCGGTGTGCAGGAAGGCCGGTGTGCAGGAAGGCCGGTGTGCAGGAAGGCTGGTGTGCAGGAAGGCCGGCGCGCAGGAAGGCCGGCGCGCAGGAAGGCCAGCCGGCTCACCGGTGGATTGATTGGCTCTTACAGGCCGACCTGACTGTGCAGGCTCAGCGTTAGCTCAGCTCCCTCCCGTGTACACTGCAGGCCTGCAGGCCGGGCAAACTACAGGAGTTCCCAAAGAAAGAAACCTAGAAACTCCACCCCTCTGCCGGCCTCTCTCTCTCCCGTTTCCCCCAGTGGCAGGAGTCTCCCTCCACTTACTGCCTCACAGAGAACAGGGCCGCGGGGAGGTGGGAGTGGTGGCGAGGGTCTTACCCGGGTGAGTGCTGCGCTGTGCTTCGCAAGTGGATAAAATACTTTATTTCTAAGGACTTAGCTAAAAAACTTTGGATCAAGTTAATATTTAAAGGCTTTTGCAAAACCACATATTTTCAAACTGACCTAGTCCAGCTTCATTTTGTAGATGAGCTATTGCAGCCGCCATGTGGTTTACCTACAGTGTCAGAGCAGCAGCGTTCAACCCCAGCTAGAGTTTCTGTCTCGTCACAGCAAGAAGTTTGGTTTAGAAGCTGCACCAAACCCTCTTGCGTTGAGTTCAAGACATGTTTTTCTTAGGTTCAATGTCAAGTGAGTAGTACTTTAGCAAAGTTTTCTGTTAGAAGCGCGAAACATTGTTTTTTTAGAAGTTGAGTGCCAGAAGGACCTTTCACATCTGTGTGTTTTTAAACATGAGTAAGGCAGATGTTTCAGGGCGACGGACGTAGCCCTTGTACCGCTCCCCTCATCCACAGTAACTGGTGTCCATGGAAACGTTCTGAGCCAGTCAGCCGACCACATGAGCTCATTTCACATGAGCTAATACCCAGTGAGGCTTTGGGTGCTTTTGGTTAGTTAATGGAAGCAAATTCTTTTGAACTTAACCACTAGTATTTATTTTTCTAGACTCTATGTAATTTTTTTTTAAGAAAACAAGAATAAACTTTTGCTTGATTTTTTTTTTTTCCCTCCCACCTCTCATTATGTATTTCTTCTTAGCTAAAGCTCCTAACCTAAGTTGTTTTTCCCTGGCTGCTTCTGACATTTTTCTCTTCATCACTGGTTTTCAGCTATTTGGTTGTGATGTGCATAATCAAAAACTGGTAGTTTCCTTACAGTTCTTCTGCTTGGGGTCTGTTGAGCTTCTTGGATATGTGAACTTATGTTTTTCTTCAAATCGGGAAAATTTTTAGCCCTTATTTCTTCAAAGATTTTTTTTCTTGCCTTCCTTTCTTGATTTAGATCCCAGCGGCACACACGGGGGTGAGCAGAAGTGGGTTTACGGGTGCGGGTCTGTGGGACGGAGTTTGTTCTCGTGTTGTTGGTTCCTGCCGTGTTGCTGCCCACAAGCAGTGGCGACCCACGTCTGCCCGCCCCGCGTGCCACGGCCCTCGGTGTGCTGCTGCTCCTTCCCGTCCCAGCCTGTCTCTCCCTGACCCCACGGACCCTTTCTGTGGCTGTGTCTTCAGGTTCACCGGTGTTTTCTCTTCTGTGCCTAATTGTTTTCAATCCCATCCAGAGTTTCTCATTTCAGGTATATTGCTTCCACTTGGGTCATTCCTGGTATATTTCTGTTGCTATTTTTGCTGGTTTGGGTTATATCTTCCTGTCTGTTTGGTAATTTTTGGTAGAATGTCAGACATTGTAAATTTTGTTTTTGGGTGCTAGACTTTTAAATAATTTCTTTAAATAAGGTTGAACTTTGTTCTGACACGTAATTAAGTTTTAGTAAGTTACTTAGATGGAATGTAAATGGATATTTCCAATGAGTATGAGTACCATTGGCCTGAGTTAAAGAAATCCTAAGGAAGCATTAACTGTATAGCTTCACCTTCACGTAAGGCTTGTCCTAAGGGTCGTTGTGATTATGAATTGCAAGTGTGGTGGCTGGCAGCACCACGTGGTGCTTTTTCCTGCCTCCTGTGCTGTGATGCGTAATGAGTAAGGAGGGGTGAAATACATGATGTTTTCTCTCGCTTTAATATACTATGCATTACAGTACTCGCCTTCACTTCCATGTGATTCCTTTCTTTAAATTTGTACCAGCTTTATTTAGTGCCTGTTAAATATTTTTTTGAGAAAAAAGGAAAGACCAAAAATTTTGTTTGAAAAACATTTTAAATTTATTTATCATGTTTATTGGGGTGGCATTGGTTGATAACATTACGTAGGTCTTAGGCGTGGAGTTCTACAACACAGCGTCTGTGTATTGCAGCGTGTGTTCACCACCCCGGTCGTGTCTCCTTCCATCACCGCGTGTCCCCACCCGCTGCCCCCTCCACCCCCTCTACCCCTTTCCCTCTGGCCATCAGCCTTATTGTTGTCTCTATCTCCTAGGGTTGTTTTTCTGTTCGTTTGTTTTTTTTACTTGATCTCTTTACCTTTTCCACCCAGCCCTCCAACCTCCCTCCCCTCTGACAGCTGTCAGCCTGTTGTCTGTGACCATGAGTCTGTTTCTGTTTTGTTTCTTCGTTTATTCTGATCATTAGATTCCACATGTAGGTGAAATCATATGGCATCTGTCTTTCTCTGACTGGCTTAACTTAGCATAATGTTCTCCAGGTGCATCTGTGCTGTTGCAAGGCCTTCTTTTTTCTGTGGCCGTGCAGTATTCCGTTGTGTGAGTGCACCACAGCCTTTTTACCCACTCGTCTGCTGGTGGACATTGGGGCTGCTACCACGTCTTCGGTGTTGTGAACACTGCAGGGAACAGGGAACACAGGGGTGCGTGTGTTCTTTCGAGTTAGTGTTTCAGGTTCCTTAGGATATATTCCCAGATGTGGAATTGCTGGGTCAAAAAGCAGTTACAGTTTTAATTGTTTGAGGTAACTCCATGCTGTTTTCCACACTGGCTGCACCAGTCTGCATTCCCACCAACAGTGCACGAGGGTTCCCTTCTCCACGTCCTCCCCAACACTTGTTTGTTGATGTGTTTATGATGGCCATTCTGCCAGGTGTGAGATGGTATCTCATTGTGGTTTCTATTTGCATCTCTCTGATGATTAGTGATGTTGAGCATCTTTTCATGTGTCTGTTGGCCACCTGCGTGTCCTCTTTAGAGATGTGTCTGTTCATATCCTTTGCCCGTTTTTTAATTGGATCAATTGTGTGTGTGTGTGTGTGTGTGTGTGTGTGTGTGTTGAGTTGTATAAGTTCTTCATAAATTTTGGATATTAACCCCTTATGACATGTGTCATTGGCAAATATTTTCTCCCATTCAGTGGGCTGTCTTTTCATTTTGTTGACGGCTTCCTTTGCTGTACAAAAACTTTTCCGTTTGATGTCGTCCCATTTGTTTATTTTTTCTTTCGTTTCCCTTGCCTGAGGAGATACATCAAAAAAAGTATTGCTCAAGAAAGGTTTGAGGTTTTACTGCCTGTGTTTTCTTCTAGGGTTTTATGCTTTTGAGTCTAACTAACATTAAGTCTTTAATCCATTTTGAGTGTATTCCGTGTGATTCTTTATGTATGCTGTTAGGATAATGAAATAGCGTGGAAATGACTTTGAACTCAGCAGTTGTTTCTTGTGTCTGTGTGATGGGATAAAGACTGAGATAGGCGACTTTTTGCATTGTGATAAGTGCACATCTGAAATGAGATCTTCAGCCTCTACGCAGTTATTACAGGGGTTTATTTTTCTACTTTTAGTTGGAGAGTACAGCCAGAAGAATTTTTTCCATGTGTAGAGAAATACTGGGTTGGTCAAAAAGTTTGTTTTTTTTCCATAGGAAGGCTTTAATAGCACTTAGTTGTCTTTAACTTCCTTTGAAACAATTTTGTTAGATTGTGTTGTGACAGCTGTCCTATCAGCATGCATTTAAAAAATGATCAAAATTGGTGAATTTTTGTGTAGCCATTTTAGTGTTGAAGATGTAAGAAAATATGCAACATTTTTGGCATTATGCTTTATTGTTTCAAGAAAGGTGTAAAAACGCAACTGAAATGCAAAAAAAGAACCGTTTGTGCAGTGTGTGGAGAAGGTGCCGTGACCAGTGGAACATGTCAGAAGTGGTTTGTGAAGTTCCGAGCTGCAGATTTCTTGTTGGATGGTGCTCCACGGTCCAGTAAACCAGCTGGAGTTGAGAGTGATCAAACTGAGACATGGAGAACAATCGATGTTATACCACGTGGGAGATAGACAACATGCTCAAAATATCCAAATCAATAAAGTTACTGTTAAACAATGAAAAATGTGTCTTTGATGCAGACACCAGCCTGCAGTGTCCTCGGCATTATGGATGAGACACGAAATAAATTCACAGGGACGCCCGAGTCCTGTGGAGGAAAAGGGACGGCATGACCACTCTCTCAAGGGGAGAGCACCCCAGTTCTTCCCTTCACAGGTTTTTATTGGCTTTTAAATTACACAGGAATTCAGGTAAAGTTCATTAATCATTGCCAGGCAGAAAGGATCAAACGGTAGATAGCATACAAAGAACTATTAAGGCTCATTCTGAGTCAGCGTCTATCAGCTAAAAGGCTACAAAACTTTGGGAAACAAACTCATTTCCTGCTTGGGCCTTTAAGATTTAATTAAGAGCATTCTTAGCAAAGCAGGTTTCACAGGAGTTTATGTATTCTTTCTCGGGCCTGATTACCCAGGGAACCCGCCCTTTCCAGCACAGGGCTGCACTGCCCTGTCATTGTTTCAGGATTAAGTCAGGCAGAGGAGGCAAGATAGCCAAGAAATTGGGAGACTTCTCGAAGACAGAATGAGGACTCAGGCTTTGTCAAAGCTGAGGGGCGAGGGTCCATCACCCCCTTTCTCTGTGGCCCCCCCAAGTCCTTCCCTGGGGCCTCCCCATGATCATGCCTGTCTTAGGTTATTCCCCCCTTGGGGAATCTTACCCATCATTGGCTAACTGATGAAGCACTGGGGGCCAGTTATGGAAAAAGCAGAAGTGGCGCCCCTGCCAGGGAGATAAGTTTTGTCTCCTCGGTGGCTTCTGGTCCGGAGGTCGCTCACTCAGCCTTAGCCCTGGGGAGGGGTTACAGCTCCTGAAACCAGGCAGGGCGGTTCCCAACATGTCTTATTGTATGGAAAAACCATACAAACCTTTTAGCGAATCCAGTATTTTGTCCACAGTTGGAGGAGAGTATGAAACTTTTTTTAGTGTCCTCAAATTAAATTCTTCATAAGAGTTAACTAATTTTTATTAAACATACTTTCTTAGACTCTTTTTGTCTGTTGAAGCATACAGTTTGTCTCCACGTGGACTAGACCAGAGGCACTTACCTGAAGTAAGTTGTCCTGAGGTCGTGGCTGTGGGTGCTTGCCAGTAGGAGACGTGGCCCACGGAGGCGAAGACGCTTCAGTCCCTCTTCAGGAGACCCTCCCCGAGTCCACGGGTGTTTCTTTGCCTCCTGCACCCACACGCGGCTGCTGCGGGCTGGCGAGACGCGCCCCACTCCGGTGCCCGCCTGCCTGATACGGCAGCGTTTTCCACGGAGCCTTCATTTCCGTTCTTCTGATTTATTTGAATCCTCCACCTGAATTTCTTGAACTATTAACAACGTTAACCTGCAAAACTCTAGGTTAGCCTTCTCGTTAGTCCCGGAAAGTTACTGGTGTGCGCAGGGCGGCCCAGTCAGGCCGGGGCGCGTCTTCTGCCCCTCGCGTGTGCGCTCCTGCGCGGCAGAGGCTGTCCCGGCGAGGCCGTGTTCGCTCTCCCGCGCCCAGCTCCGGGCCTCTGCTCCCCCGGTGCCCCCCGTTGTCCGGTCCTGAGGTGTCTGACTGACTAAATGTCGGAGTCGGCGCTCTAGTTCTCCGGTGATTACCATGCTGATACGTGAAACGTCTTATTGTGGAAAACACTGAGTGGGTTTGAGCACTGTGCTGGAAACCACTGGAGTTATAAAAGTAATACAATAAGTACAAAGTCCTTTCTTACCATTGACTGTTATCTTAAGGGGGAATTGGAGGAAAAGAGTTCTAACATTGAATTTGAAAGAATTCAGAAACTGTTGAAAATGTCAAGGTGGTTTCCGGCCTTGCATGGTGCTGAACTCAGCGGCAAACCTCTCTTGGTGCCCAGCAGACGCTGAAGAACTCGGGTCCCCTCGGCGGCTGGTGAGCGGGTGCGGCGACTCCGAGGCCTGGAGGGCAAGCGGCATCGATCACTGGGTGCCACCGCCCTCCATTGTCACTCCGTGACTGAGCACGCACTGTTGGGTTTAGTCTCTGGCGTGGAGTCCAAGTGTTTCTTAGGCTTATTTGGTACATGTGCAACGTCGAGATTGTAAATGTCTGGACTAAGGCCCACGCAGCTGGTAACCTAGAGAGGCAGAGTTTGAACCAAGTCGCCCCTCACACCACAGAGCCTTTGCTGTTAATCATTCCAAAAGCTGTGCTAGTGACCACCAGCACGAATGTTTGTCGTGGGACTTGTGAGACTTCAATAATAAGATAGCCTGAGGGAGTAGGTGCCTTTAAAACTTATTTCTGAGTTTTCTCCTGGTTTAACTGGCTGTCGTTAGCTTTCAGGGTGTTTTACTTGCGTGCCCCATGGGTGTACACATGGGCGTGGGCAGGCACGGTGGAGTCTCGGGAGCAGTTTTGTCTGGTTAAAGATCAGCTTTGACCCGTCACGGGGGTTCTTCCCGGACTGCAGCGCTGGGCATCCGTGTAGCGGCGCAGCATTTTCAGTTTTGAAAGATAGTTTATTTTCTGAAGTTTTATTTGTCAGACCGATTCAATGTAATGGTATCATACATTTTAGAGAGTTTTTTTCCCTCATGTTGTTGAAATAGATTTGATTTATATCAGGATATATAAACTGCCAGGAAAAAAACTGGATGTATCCGGGATATAGTTGTCAGGTTTATAAAATATGAAGTGGCCGTGGCTGGTGTGGCTCAGTGGATTGAGCACCGACCGGCCTGTGAACCAGAGGGTCGCTGGTTCGATTCCCAGTCAGGGCACATGCCTGGGTTGTGGGCCAGGTCCCCAGTTGGGGGCGTGTGAGAGGCAACCACACATTGATGTTCCTCTCTTTCTCCCCCTCTTCCCCTCTCTAAATATAAATAAATAAAATATATTTATATTTTTAAAGATTTTATTTATTTTTTTAGAGAGGGAAGGGAGAGAGAGAGAGAGAGAGAAACATCAATGTGTGGCTGCTGGGGGTCATGGCCTGCAACCCGGGCACGTACCCTGACTGGGAATCGAACCTGGGACACTTTGGTTTGCAGCCCGTGCTCAGTCCACTGAGCTATGCCAGCCAGGGCCTAAATAAATAAAATATTAAAAAAATAAAGCAAAGTGTGTTTTATAAATAGTACTCAGATTGGTAAATGTTTGAGAGAACTTGACGGCTGATGGATCCCTTCTAGCCTGCTGCTCTGGGATTGCACGTGTTCCCGGTCTATCGCGTTGGGTTTTGCCTTGTTGGCTTCGCAGTGATGCCACAGCGCTGTTATCTGAGAAGTGGCTGAGGACAGGGATTGGCAGGAGGTGTTTGCAGGAACAAAGTAACGAGGAATTGCGTTTGGAAGGCGAAGACAAACTAATTTCTTCTCCTTTCCCACAGCATCCTTCCTCCCACACTTGTACCCCCGCTCCCCTGCCGGCACTGCGGTGTCGACCAGAGAACGTGGACTGGACGAGCTGACCGCTCTGTTTGGCCGCCCGGCTCTCTCGAAGTGTCCCCTTGCTTTCTGTCCAGCATCCTTCAAAGGGAGGCGCCCTGCAGCCCAGGGCAGGGCTCCGCCTGCCCGCGCACCCATTCGGCTGGTGTGCGGCGAGCGCACGGTGCCTGCTCGGTTCCGCTCGCTGTGTGTCTTTCAGTTCTTGGCTCTTTTTTCCTTAGCCTGTCAGTTTTCCGTGTTGAACTTCATGTATGTTACAAGGAAGCCTCCAGGCGACAGACAGTGTGCACCACTGCCCGTGGGTGAGAGCGGCCAAGAGCGGGCCGTCCTCGCTTCCCCGCGTGGAGGGAAGAGAAGGGCTGGCGGGCTTCCACCGGCCGGAGCGGTGGTGGCGCCGGGTGGGCACAACCATGTGGGCGCAGCCACAGGAAGGCTTTAGGAAGCGCTCTTAAGAGACACTCACCTGCGACGGTTTTCCTGAGTGTCCCCTCTGCTCCCCGCCCCTCACAGGCAAGAGAGCCCGCGGGGGCCCCCGGCGAGCGGGAACTCCGAGTCCGACGCGGAGGAGCTCTCGGAGGAGGCGAGCCCGGAGAACCTCTACGGCGCCTCTCCGCCCAGCACCCCGCGGCAGATGAAGCGCAGGTCCGCCAAGCACCAGAGGAGCGCCGTGGGGAGGCCTGCCAGCCGCTCCAGCCTGAAAGGTGAGCCTCGTGCGTGCGTGCGTGGGGAGACTCCCCCAGTGGGCAGGCACCCAGGGTGCTTCCGGTCCGCAGGCTTTGTGCACCGGCACCCACTGCCTGGCCTTTCCGCCCTAGCGTGAGGTGTTCCTCTTATTTCATTTCTGTTTTAATGCTGCTTTTCCGTGCAGGTTTTTCATTTTTACCATTAGCCGTTTTATTAGTAAAGGGGAAATTAAGTCTCCCGAGATAGAAAGGGTTCTCCTGAGTAATTGTTTTTTTTTAAGATTTTATTTATTTATGGTATTTTTAGACAGGGGAAGGGAGGGAGAAAGAGAGAGAGAGAGAAACATCAATGAGAGGTTGCCTCTCGTGTGGCCCCCATTGAGGACCTGGCCCACAACCCAGGCCTGTGCCCTGACTGGGAATCGAACCTGTGACCCTTTGGTTCGCAGCTGGTTTGCAGCCCATGCTCAATCCACGGAGCTACGCCAGCCAGGGCCTGGACATGATTCTTTAAATATTTTTACTATTTACAAAAATTAAATCTGTAACATTAGCAGCCACTCTCTTCTTGTCTGCCTTTCTCTTTGTATGCTTTTCTCTGGCCTAAAATACCCTCTCGCCCTCCTTGCTACCCTTGGTTAAGTAGAATCCGTTCTTCAAGGCCCTTGGTCAAGTCCTCGGTCTCACTCAGAGCCTTCACAGGTGAGTTAGGCCGCTGTGACCTGTCCTCGGTGTCTCATCCTCTCTTTGGTCGGCCTGTGCTGCCCCGTGAGCAGCTTCGTGAGAGGGTGGCGTGACGGTGCGGATGGGTTAGGGCTCCCGTCCTGACACCTGTCCGACCGCCTGTGTTCAGTGGTGGTTCCCATCGTGATGCTGTGGCGGGGGCTATGGCAGTCTCTGTAAAAGCCCGACCTTGGCAATGAGAGGACTGGCGAAAACAGTGTTTCCCAAAGGTGGCATCATTCTAGCCACGCTGAATTGGAGACGTGGAGAGCGGGCCCAGGGATCTGAATGTCAGCAAGAACCCGAGTGATTTGTTAATGTTCACTGGGACCAGAGCACCTTGAGTCCGCAGGTCCTGAAGGCCAGACAGTGCTCTTCACACACATTGTAGATCCAGATATTAAACCATTGCTTTTCTAAACACAAAATTACAAAAAGTTGTGTAAGATACCATTTTTCGCTGAAATAAGGTAGGCTTACCAAAATTTGTAGATAATTAATGAAGTTTAGTTTTCTAGGCTTCCTAAAGTATCTGTCTATATACATAGAAGCGGGACTGTGGCATTTATCGGGAAGCACATGCTAGTTAATGCGTCGTTCGGGTTTGCTCTGCTTCTGTTCTGCACACTGTTCTTGGATGTTCTCGTACACTGTCCCGTTACTAAATGACGTCTTACAGACTGGTGATTGCCCAGTCAGTGTGTCTAAATTCCTCTCCTGAGTTTAAGACGCGTAAGTCAGTCACGTCCAGTGTCCTGTAGGCACATCAGATTCAGTGTATTAAAGACTGGAATCATCATCTTTACCCCCAGCCTCATGCAGTGACACCACGTATATACCACTCTGTGTTTCAGAGACACGGCGCCTCTCAAACAATGAGATATATTGTCGTTAAATCTGGAAGCACTTGCTACTTTGCTTGCCAGTAACCACTGGTGTGTGTGTCCTGCGTTAACAAAGGTGTAAAGAACACTGTTACACAGAACGGCAACAGGGAGGCAGAGGGCTGGCTTGGCAAGTTTTTTATGAACGAGGGTTGGTAAGCATTCCTAGCTGGAAACAGGACAGTTGTGAGGAAGTTTCTTGAAGGGACTGTATTAAAAGTTTTAAGACATTCAGAAGTAAAATAGATTAAAACTGCTGTTAAAAATAGCATCATTTAAAAATATTCCCAATTTAATAGTTTCATATTAAAATAAGCACAAGTCCCTATAGACAAAATCCTTGTTGAGGAATCATAAAGGCAATTAAATATACGGTGAGTCAAGTTGGGAGTGCTTCTAGGAATATTTGTTTTAAAACTCTTATTTCACAACTAATTTGATTTAATGTGGGACAGTAAACACACAGTACAGTGTGCAGATGGTGTAATATAGAATTGCAGCCTGGAATATACAATTTTATTAACCAGTGTCACCCCAATAAATCCAGTTAAACAAACTAATTTAATTGATTAGGAGGTAGCTTGGTCTTTAACAAATTTTCTTTGGTTAATTAGTCTGTAACCCATATAAGTATACACTATTTCATTACATCTCAAGGCATACTGTATCATATGTGCTAAGAAGAAATGTTTACAGTTGATGAGATAGTATGTTCTTATACTTAGAATGTTTGTTATTTATTGGAAGAACCCCTTTACACGTAATACTTAGGTGTATGTTACTTTAATGTGTGTCTATGTATGTATGACAATGTAAATGAAATACACTAGTGAATGTTTCTAAAACTGGTCATGTCACCACTCATTACAACACACACTCTAGTTTTAGAGGTGTACAAACACAACACGCGTGTCCTAGAGTCAGTGACACAGAGCGTGCGTGTGTGCAGGGCGCAGGGCAGCCTGGGCGGTGCTGCGGGTCTGGGCACTGCCAGGCTGGGGAGGAGGAGGGCAGGCAGGCCCCCCGGGAGAGGCGGGAAGAAGGCCTCCTCCAGTGTGGGGCTGGGGGGGAGCTTGGAAACACGTGGTCTTCCTCTGGAGCGAGCAGAGCTCTGAGGCGGCAGTTTGGGAAGCAGTGGTTCTGGGGGAGAAGAGAACCCCAAGACCGTGGTATCTAGAAGGCAGCAGAATGAGGGGCTTCGGGAAGGTGTAGGTGTTGAATCGTGTCGAAAGGGCCAACGGGAAGGGACGTGTGTGTGCGTGCATGTTTTCATTCCAAAGCTCGGGAGTTGAAAGAATTTTTTACGGTCCTTTCAGGGAAAAGTGTGATGTCTACTTCCTTTGCGGTCGTTGTGAATGACGCATGCCAGGGCGACAGGCTGGGCGGACGGCACGAGGTTGATTTGTGTGGCCTTCGGTTTTCTCAGCGTTGAGTTTAAAATGCTATCGTTCGTCTGTTCGTGGCTGAGAAGAAGCCAGGTTGCAGAATAAACTGAGGTGTCATTTTTGCCTGCCATCTGTCTTTTAGTTTTCTGTGAGGAGTGCCTTAAGCATTCTTTCCTCATCTGCTTCATCGTACCAATGAGGAAAGTGACCCAGAAGATCCGTGATTTGCTCCAAGTTAATTCGTTTAGTTAAGGAAAAGGAAGGACTCGGAGGTGTTTTCTGAAGCAGGTTTCTGCGGCATCTGCCGCACGGCTGCCCCCTCTCGCCAGGCAGGTGGTGGTCGGTGCCGGCGTGATGGGCTGGGCGGTGGCACCCCCATGGTGTCGTCGAGGCGCACAGCCGCGCCGGGTCAGCGGTGGCGAATGTTACCCTGGGGCGAGTCTAATGCCGCAGGGAGAGTGGGTAGAGTCTTTTACAAATGCAGAGAGGAGTGTTACATACATACTTGTTTTTTAGTTTTCAGAAAGCATATCATGTAATTTTTTTCTCCAATAACAGCCTGAAGAGACACAAGTTCATGTGATTGTCAGCTTTATTGAAAACATTGAGAGTACGCTCTGTATTTTCTAGTGACACACTGTTACATTTATTGTATTTTCTAGTGACATGCTGTTGTGCTTATTCTTTAATAGAGAAGACGAGCGCCTCGAGCCAGCCGCTGCACAGAGACAGCGCGGGCAAGGCTGGGGAGAGCGTGGAGGAGCACAGCTACAAGCAGGAGAAGAAGATCCGTGCGGCCATCAGGACGACGGAGCGCGACCACAAGAAGAGCGCGCAGTGCTCCTTCATGCTGGACGCGGTGGGCGGGCCCCTGCCCAAGAAGCCCATCCCCGACGTGGACCTCAACAAGCCTTACCTCAGCCTCGGCTGCGGCCACGCCAAGCTCCCGGTGTCCGTGCCCGTGCCCATCGCGCGGACCGCGCGGCAGACCTCCAGGACCGACTGCCCGGCGGACCGCTTGAAGTTCTTCGAGACTTTGCGACTTCTGCTCAAGCTTACGTCGGTCTCCAAGAAGAAGGACAGGGAGCAGAGGGGACAGGAGAGCACGTCCACTTTCTGGTTCAACCGCTCGAATGAGCTGATCTGGTTAGAGCTGCAGGCCTGGCACGCGGGGCGGACCATCAACGACCAGGACCTCTTTCTATACACGGCCCGCCAGGCCATCCCAGACATCATCAACGAAATCCTGACTTTCAAAGTTAACTACGGGAGCTACGCCTTTGTCAGAAACGGGGCCAGTTTCAATGGGGCCCCGCCGGAAGGGCAGCGCGGGGCCCCTGCGGGGACCGGGGCTGCAGGCGACCCGACGTACCACGAGCACCTGCGGCGCCAGAGGGTGTCCTTCGAGCAGGTCAAGCGGATCATGCAGCTGCTGGAGTACATTGAAGCTCTTTACCCGTCACTGCAGGCCCTGCAGAAGGACTACGAGAAGTACGCCGCGAAGGACTTCCAGGACAGGGTGCAGGCACTCTGCCTGTGGCTGAACGTCACCAAGGACCTCAACCAGAAGCTGAGGATCATGGGCACTGTTTTGGGCATCAAGAACCTGTCAGACATTGGCTGGCCAGTGTTTGAGATCGCTTCCCCCAGGTCGTCCAAAGGCAACGAGCCGGAAGACGAGGGCGACGACACGGAAGGGGACCTCAGAGAGCTGGAAAGCAGCGCGGACGAGAGTGGAGAGGAGCAGACCCCCGATCCGAGGGTCCCCGAGACCGGGCAGCCCGCGGAGCACACGGGCCCCCTCCAGCCGCAGGGCCACGGGTCTAAGAAGCTCGAGAGGGTTGCGTCGGAGGACGACGCCGGCGGCTGGGGGCCCGCGGACGGCAGCCCAGAGGCGGGCTTCCGCAGACACTGTCTGACTTCCATCTACAGGCCGTTCGTGGACAAGGCGCTGAAGCAGATGGGCTTGCGGAAGCTCATTTTGAGACTCCACAAGCTGATGGACGGTTCCCTGCAGAGGGCACGGGTGGCCCTGGTAAAGAGCGACTGTCCCGTGGAGGTAGGTTCCCATGGGGCGGGTGTCGTGCGCTGTTGCCCCTAATTCCCTTGCTGCTTGTGAGTGACCGCGTGTGCCGGGTTGCGTGCTGCCTGCCTCCACAGTCTCGAGGGTGTGAGGGCGCACGTTGTGGGTATTTTTAAGTGCGGGTTTAAACATTTCTGTCACCTTGTGGTAAGTGGGGAAAGGGATCTGTGTAAACCACACAAAGTTTAGTGACTTGGGTGTAAGGTGGCGTGTGGAGGGGAGAAATGCAGCCGTAGAAATGCGGGTTGGAGAGCGACGGACTGGGTGGGCATGAAGGGGGCAGGGAGCCGCGTCCTGGGCGACCACAGCTGAACGTGAGTCGGTGAAAAGCCAACGAGATGCTGAAACCCTTTTACCTGAATGTGGCATCCAAGGTCATGGGCGTGTGGAGTTCTCTCTCCCTTCTTCACAGTAGCTTGCTCCTGTTCCGAGAGCGTGTCCAGTGTTGGCCACCGGATGTGGAGGAGACGTGAGGTGTAGGGACCTGGGAGAACGATCGAAGGAAAAGGGCACACGCTGTTTGGGGAGGGGTAGCGCTGGTGACGCCAGGTGACGGAGGTCCAAGGGAGGTCTTAGCTATTTTCTTTTTTTTTATATATATATTTTATTGATTATGCTATTACAGTTGTCCCATTCTCCCCCTTCACTCCCCTCCCACCCACATTCCCCCCCTTTAGTTCATGTCCATGTGTCATAAGATCTTTCAATTCTACATTTCCCACACTATGCCTGCCCTCCCCCTATTTTCTACCTATTGTCTATGTGACTTACTCTCTATATCTTCCCCCGCTCTCTCCTCCTCCCACTTCTCTGTTGCTAACCCTCCATGTGATCTCCATTTCTGTGGTTCTGCTCCTGTTCTCTTTGTTTGCTTAGTTTGCTTTTGTTTTAGGTGTGGTTGTTAACTAACTGTGAGTTTGATGTCTTTTTTTACTGTTCATATTTTTTATCTTCTTTTTCTTAGATAAGTCCCTTTAACATTTCATATAATAAGGGGTTGGTGATGATGAACTCCTTTAACTTGACCTTATCTGGGAAGCACTTTATCTGCCCTCCTATTCTAAATGAAAGCTTTGCTGGATAGAGTATTCTTGAATGTAGGTCCTTGCCTTTCATGACTTGGAATACTTCTTCCCAGCCCCTTCTTGCCTGCAAGGTCTCTTTTGAGAAATCAGCTGACATTCTGATGGTAACTCCTTTGTAGGTAACTGTCCCCTTATCTCTTGCTGTGTCTAGAATTCTCTCCTTCATTTTTATCTTGACTAATGTAATTATGATGAGCCTTGGTGTGTTCCTCCTTGGGTCCACCCTCTTTGGGACTCTCTGAGCTTCCTGGACTTCCTGGAAGTCTATTTCCCTTACCATATTGGGGAAGTTCTCCTTTATTATTTGTTCAGATAACTTTTCCATTTGTTGTGTTTCCTCTTCCCCTTCTGGTACCCCTATAATTTGGATATTGGAACATTTAAAGGTATCCTGGAAGTCCCTAAGCCTCTCCTCATTTCTTTGAATTCTTGTTTCTTCATTCTTTTCTGTTTAGTTGTTCCTTTCCTCCTTCTGGTCCCTTCCATTGATTTGAAGCCCAGTTCTCTTTCCATCACTATTGGTTCCGTGTACATTTTCCTTCATTTCCCTTATTGTAGTCTGCATTTGTTCATCTAATTTATGACCAAAGTCCACCAATTCTGTGAGCATTCTGATCACCAGTGCTTTGAACTGGCTATTTCTCGGTCACTTAAAAAAATTGGCTCTGGTGCTTTTAACTCTGTTTGAGCCATCTTTTTAATTTAATTTAATTTTTTTCCTTTGGTCTGGTCACACCTGTTATGTATGAGGGGCGGAGCCTTAGGTGTTCACCAGGGCGGGGCACCTCAGTCGCTGGGTTGTGACGTTGTGTGTGGGGTGGGGTCCGAGAGGGGACAGTGGTGCCCGCTCCGCTCTCACCAGGACTCCAGTCCCCCTTGCCGCTTCCCACAAGCAAATAGGTCCCCTCTGTGCTGGCTCCCGGGCGGGTGGGCTTGTGCACTCTCTCGGACTCTGTGGGTCTCCCCAAGGAGCCTCCTGTGAGGCTGAGAGAACCTCCCGCCTCACCTTCCACAGGTGTTTCCAATCGGTGCCTTTAGGCCTTGTTTCCCGGCGTGGCCTGGTCGCGCTGCCTGTTTTCGCTTAATTCTGCGCGAGAACGTGCGGCTGCAGACACCAGCTGCCCAGGGTCTGCCACGGGTCCGACGGCTGCGGTCTGCACCCCGCACCTGCCAGCCACCGCTTTTTCCTGCCGGGACCCCTCGACCCCTCTCCGTAGGCCTCCGACTCCGCCCCTCCTTACCGGACTGGATGTATGGTATTCAGACTTCCGTTTGGTTCATTTCTCTCTGTTCTGGTTGTTTTTTGTTTGTAAACTCTTGTTGTCCATAGTTTCGGTTGCGTGAGGAGGTCCAGTGGGACCACCTGTGCCTCCATCTTGGATCCTCCCATTCAGCCTCTTTTGAATTCTGGTAATTTGTTCATTGTGTCTTTTGTGGTTTCCATTAAGTAATCTGTCCTTGAGCAATAACAGATTTGACTTTCCCTCTGTAATCTGTACACATTTTATTTATTGGTTGGTTGGTTTTGTCCTCCTCTTCTGGGTAGAAGCTGTAACATAGCGAGCAGTAGTCTTAAACAAGTCGGAAAACTCTTTGGCACTCCTCTCTCGTGTCGGCTGGAATTCCAGTGAATTAATTGCTGGCTCCCTCTGCTTGGCTGCTCAACACACCTAGTCCTATCGGTTCTGCTCCCTTCCCCTCCCGCTGCCCACTGCTCTCTCCCACCGGCTCTCCTTTATTCCTGGCCCCCCTTACTTCTCTCCTGAATCACTGAAACAGGCTCTTCACGGGTGCTACCTTCCAAAACACCTTCCCACAACCGCAGCTGAGTGCAGCTTTACACACGCCTGTCTAAGCATGCCACTCCTGCTCACCACCCCCCAGTGCCGCGGCCTCCCCTCAGTCTCAGTTATTTTCAGAGGCGTGTTCAGCTGGTGAAGGTTTTTGTGAAAGGAGCCCGCCTGCCAGAGGAAGTGGTTTGAAGTTGGGTTTTGTACACTTTTCGATTTGACAGTTAAGAAAGTTAATTTCAAGACGTCACAAGCCGAAAGGCGGCTGGCTCCTTGCAAGAGGGCACCCGCAGGGATTCTCTGCTGCTCAGGACGGCGAGACTGCAGGGCCACTGGCGGGTGCTGCCCCGGAGGGCGCGGGTGCACGCAGCGTCTCGGGGCTAGTGTGCGCGGGCTCGTGGCTGGGAACAGGAGCACCGGGATGGTGGAGCGCCCTCTGCCTGTGCGAGGCTGCATGTTACATTTTAGTCGCTGTGTGCCTGTGTCTGTTAAAAAAAAAAGGCAAAAAACCAGTTTATTACACAATCTGAAAAAATTATTTTTAAACTGATGGGTCATGGGCCCCTAGGAGGCCTGGTCAAGCAATCATGTAATACAGTATTTAATTATTTAATACAGTATTTAATCACAGATGGTTGCAGAATCAGTTGACACTTTGTAGCTATAGGAGCTTAGTTTACTTGGAGTTTTATTTTGATTAGAAATCTTAAATGTAAATCTATACCGTGATTTTTCTTTTGAGCAGTACTTTAACTCTGAATGGTATCTTTATGTACCTCTTTTTTTTTAACAGCGAGTGAGTTGTATCCTGTTAGTCCGCACGTAGCTGTTTCACAGTGAGGTTTTGTGACGGTGCCGACCCCACAGTCAGCGGAGCAGCCGCAGAGCTGTGACGAGCAGCTGTGACGAGCAGCTGTGGCGTGTGTCAGACGGGACGCCTTACTGTGGTCTAGGTTCCCGGTTGGAGGGGCTCGCCTCCGACGAGGACGCCCGGGCCCGGCAGAGGTCGTGCCTAGCGTGCACCGTGAAGCCCAGGTTGTGCAGTGGCGAGAGCGAGGAGCTGTGGCAGTCTCGTGCGGCTCTGCCTTGGTGGCTCTGGTGGGAGAGGGGCCGGCGGCGGGGGCCGAGGGCTGGGCAGGCGTGTCCAGGCTCCTGACGGGCACCTTGGTGCTGCTGCTGCCCACACTGTCCCCCCTCCCCCAGCCCTCTGGGACGGGCCCATCGCCGCCGACGCGGTGCTTTGCGCCCTCAGGTGTGCTGGAACGAGAAGAGCGCCGGGAACGAGCGCCCGGCGTCTCGCTGGCACCTGCGTTCAGAAACGCCGCAGTAGGGCGCCGCGCTGGGGGCCCCGGCAGAGGTGCGTCCTTCGGTCGACCAAGCGAGACGGGACTGGAAAGGTTTTATTTTACCCTTGATGTGAAAGGAAGGAAACATACAAACTCGAAGCTTAGTGTGTGTGATTAAAGACTTGTTTATTGAAATCACCTGTAGGTGGTTTTCTTACAACAGAAATGAAGTGCAGCCCTGGCTGGTGTGGCTCAGTGGATTGAGCACCAGCCTGCGAACCAAAGGGTCACGGGTTCAGTTCCCAGCCAGGGCACATGCCTGGGTTGCAGGCCAGGCCCCTCGTGGAGGGGTACATTGATGTTTCTCTCCTCTGTCTCTCTCCCTTCCCCTCTCTCTAAACATAAGTAAATAAAATCTTTATTTTAAAAATGGAGTACAGAAGACCCTGTTGTTTTAAATTTTGGATTGTAAAATGTTGTGTTTGTCAAGTAATGAAAGAGTAACCAAGAGCTGAAGTAGAAATTTTTCTGTATTGGAGGTTAATCCAGATTACTGAAGGATGAACTGATGCTCTGAAATGATGAACTTGGTGGGAAAGGAAGACTTTGTTTTTATGCCCACTTCAGGAGCACAGTTCCAAAAGGAGAGGGGTGTGTGTGTGTGTGTGTGTGTGTGAACACGTGTGCACTCCCCTCCTGGGCTTGTTCTGCTTTAGTCTTCTCCCTGAGTGTGTTGTTGGGGAAGGGTCCACGGCTGTGGAGGCAGACAGCCGGGTTCCGCTCCTTGACGCGGCTCCTTCTCACCACGTAACTTGGTGGAGGACTTCATCTTCCCGGCCCTGCATCTTTGTGTCTGTGAGACGGTCATAATACCGTCCTGCCTGCCTCACAGGGTCGCTGTGAGGCCTAAAGAGGCTTTACTGACATTTGTGTAAATAGTAAAACGCTGGAGAGGTCCGATATCAACTGTTCTTTTCAAGAAGTTTAGTGACTTTTGTTTTCTCCCTTGAAGCTTTCTCTAAGTCAGTATGGGCTAGACTAGTCTATGTTTTTGCTTTTAAAATGTATTTTACCTTTTTTTTTAAAAGATTTTATTTATTTTTTTAGAGAGGGAAGGGGGGGAGAGAGAGAGAGAGAGAGAGAAACATACATCAGTGTGCGGTTGCTGGGGGCCGTGGCCTGCAACCCAGGCATGTGCCCTGGCTGAGAATCGAACCTGCAACACTTTGGTTCACAGCCCGCACTCAATCCACTGAGCTACGCCAGCCAGGGCGTATTTTACCTTTTAATTACCAAATAATTGTGTATCTTAAGGACATACTAAGCAGTGTAACACTCCTTAGGTTTGAGAATGACTTTATTGTCATTCTTAGTTGTTAGAAACATTTTGAGCAGCCTCAGATTATACTCAGGATATGTCTTCTAGTTGTGCTGTTTTTCCGGCTTATGGGGTAACAGTAATGAATATAGTTGAAGGGTTTGTAGAAAATAAGAAATACGCTTTCGATATTTGAGTTTTTGTCTATGTCTTTATATTCTTATTCCTTATGATTAAGTTACTTGTAACTAGAGCTTAAATAACATATGATCTTATGTTTAATTCCCTTGGCTTGTAAGCATGCCTTATAAAACAATTTTCCTCTAAAATTTTATTATTTCACAATTCTAAATTGAAAAAAATTGCAACTCATGGTACTAAAATAGCTATTTGCAATTTGTCTTTATTACTGTGAATATCAGACGTAGCCCTAATGTTCCGTTCAAGCCTGGGCGGGGCTTACAGAGTGTCCCTGAGTCCGGTTCTGTCTGCTGTTCTCTCACGGTCAGACTGGGCGTGTGGGCCTGGGCACGAATGCCCTGGCTGAAGTGCCCTGGTGGCATTGCGCTGTCACCGGGGAGGTCGACCTTGGCCCCTGGGTTAAGGTGGTGTCTGCCAGGTCCCCCCATAGGTTCCCCACTTTCCCTTTCCACACTGTGTTCCTGGGAAGCGAGTCCCCCAGCTCAGCCCCCACTCAAGGGGGGGGGTATCTGCATGTATTACCGGCTATTTGTGATTCCTCCGCGTGGGAGACTCACCTCCTCTCTCCCGTTGAGCCGTATGAATGCCCATTATTTGATTTTCGTCTGCTGTTACCACCCAGTACTACTGTTACTTATTTAGTTGCTCGAATTGTTTCTGCTTATCCATTGGAGCGCTTTCCGTTGGCTTCTGGGTCCTGTAGACACGCCCCCGTCTCTCTGTGTGGGGTGTCGCCTTCCGTGGGCTTTTTGAGCACTTTCTTATGCTTTGGCATCATCTCGAACCTTCCCTGTCCCAGTCCTGGAGTCTGCAGTTTCTCTAAGGAACTCGGGTGCCTCCTACTGGAGAATAGTGTTTAGGAGTGAGGATGTGGGCATTGCCTGTGCTCGTTATTGCGGGGTGTCCTTGGTTCTAGGCCCTGCCAGGGACGGAGTGAGGAGAGAGGGGCGTGTCTTCCAGCCTGTGTGTGTGCGCAGGTTGATGCTGACTCTGTCTGTCTCTGTCACCTGAGCTCGTGCTGGTGCCTTCGGCTGCACCCAGCACCACAGGTTCTGTCCCAGCCTCCTCCCTTTTCTGTTTGAGCGCCGGGGCTCCCGTCCCTGCTGCTGCTGCTGGCCATGTGTGCGTTGGTGCGCCCCTGGTGGGCATGTGGGGCGGTTTCAGAATTGCTCTGCTGCGCCCCTGAGAGGAGCGAGTTCACCAGCTAGACTGCAGGGAATGAGTCCGTTCTTTCTGTCTTGAGCCTTACAGCACACAGCTTCCCAGCGTTGGTGAGGTCAGCCCCTGTTCCCTTTGCCCTCTTCCCTTTGCCCTCTTCCCTGAGGTTGAGTCATGCATTGGTAGTGGGTCAGATTCATTATCGCCGCCTGCACTCTCCCCCGGGATCTCCCGGGGCCCCGGAGGAGTCTAAGCACGCAGACCGCGGAGCTCACGCTCAGTGTCGTGCAGCCTGGGGGTCTGTGCACTGAAACTGCTAAACACCCGTGAAATGTGTGAGCCACAGATCGTGGTACGGTTCGTCTGTGCCCCTTCCTTTTTGATTTACCGTATGAAGTTTATATGTTTTCAGAAGAAGAGAGAGATAAAATGAAAAATTGTATTTTAATGTAATACACGAAAAAATTAGCTGCCTGACTTTGCATATCGCCTCACATTCTAGGGGGATTTCTGGTAATTCTGTTAATTACTTTCTTTTGAATGAGAAATGATTATGTGATTATTGCCAAGTTTAGTGGCCAGTGATACAGCATGTGCCTTGGGATCTAACAGCAGCCGTGCTGATTTTTTCTACAAGCACGAGAGTCCCTGAAGAGGCCGCCCTTTCTGTGCAGAGGGGACCATGCATGGAGGAGCTCGGACACGCGTGTGATAGCAGCAGCTCCATGGCTGAGTCTTACCCGTGCCCGACACAGTAGCCGAGTGACGTGGCATTTTCATTCCTGTGTTTTACAAGTGAGGGACGTGGGTGACATTGCCCGAATCCCAGGAGCTGCGGGTTGTCGGAGGGAGCCACACCCAGGCGTTGGGGGCCCCAGACTCTGTGTTGCGCTAACGCTGTCCGAACCGCACCAGGACCTTTGATGGATACACGTACCCACCCCCTCCAGGGTGCAGGCGGATCCCGGTCTCCCAAGGTGGGGCGGGGGCGCTGGCACAGTTGGCCCACAGCCTGCCTCCTGCGCAGCCAGACCAGCGGCACTGCGGCATCCCCTGCGAGTCAGCCTGCCAGGAGCGGGGCTCCCCAACCCCTCTCACAGTCTGTTCCTTCACACCGTGTTTCCAGGGGCTGGGGGTTCGAATCCGCGCCAGCCATCACCAGTCTGGGTTCACTAGTGAAGTTGCACGAGCCTTTTAGTGGAGGCGGTGGCACGCTAGCAGGCACACGCTGGCTCATTTGCCTGAGGTTTGTGTCTCCTGAAAGAAGCACACTTACACGGGAGATGGGGAGTAGTGGCGCAGTGCCCAGCAGAGGACGGGGCCTCTGGCCGCAGCGGCGGCGGCTGTGAGCTCGCTCGCTCGGCGGAGGTCCAGGCTGGCATCGCGGAGCGCGGGAGCAGGAGGCGAGCCCAGGACCAGCTGTGTGCCGTGCTCCGAACTGTGGCACGTGCTGCCTCTGCCCCATCGGAGCTTTAAACAGTTTTGACTTAGGGGCACACATTTAAGAATGAGAAGATTTCCCGTGGAAGCCTGGAATTTTTGTTTTCCACGACACATGGGGAGGCCTGTCTACACCGCGGGCCCCCATCGCCCACCTGGCAGCTCCTGGGGGGCTCCCGTGAACACAGAGCCGCCACTGCTCACTCCGCACAGCCCCCCGCCCGAGCTCCCCGGCCGCAGCACTGTGCCAGCCCCGCAGGCATTGCGGTCGGCAGTGTGACCCCTAGGCCGGAGCCGTAGGAGCTGACTGTTGAAGGAGACCATAAAGTCTGTTTTGATCTAGTTCTTCATTTCGTAAACCAATATGCTTGCTTTTGTTTTACTCATGTTTTTGAAGTAGGTGAAAAAGCAAAGTTATCGTTTGTCCTCTACCCCTGCTCGGAGCAGTAGTGGGTTTGTATCTTCTAGACTTTTCTGTGCGCACATAAATGCGTCTGTGTGTCATGCACACACTGTTTTTCCAAGAAGGAATACAGTGCTCTGTTGGCTCTGTGACCGGTGGGTCGCCGTCTCTGCTTTGGGTCTGTCCCTGTCGCTGCGCTCATCCCCGCTCACCAGCCGCGTGCTGTTGCGCTCTGTGGCGTTACACCGTAACTTACGTGGCCATGGCACCCTTGGCGCAAGCCCGTTCCCACCCCGGTGAGCAGGCTCTGCCGTGCCCTGGCTGTCCGCCGTGCCAGGCCCCGGGGCTTTCCGTGCATCTGCTCCGGACCAGGAGCCCGGTGCGTCTCCCTGCGGCCTCGCTCCTCTGGCCGAGGACACGCGACACCCGCACCGTGTGTTGGCCCCGGCATCGCTCCGTGCCAGCGCCGACACGCCGGTCCTGTTTCAGCTCGCAGGGGCGGTCCGAGCAACCCCCACGTACATACATGCACGCAGTGTGTCGCAGGTTCACACTGACCCTCACTGCTCAAACCCGGGTGTCCGCGTGCTACTTCGTCCCTCACACGTCCCCAGGTCGTCGTCCTCAAAGCCGCGTGTGTGAGCAGAAACCTCCGCCTGCTGTGGGGGACTGGCGTCGGCATTAATTTGAACACACAGACTTGGGTCAGACGTCCGAGGGTGTGGCTGGGGGAGAGCTGCCGAGTCCCGGAGTGACAGGGGGCACAGGTCTGACTGACAGCCACAGGCAGAGCCCGTCAGTCGGCGCCGTTTTACGTTGAAGGGAAGTTGAGAATGTCAAGTGTGGGTGGCTTTGGTTTTCCCAAGAAGAGGAGGAGACAAGGTCTTTGACCGTGGTTGGCCAGCACGATGCTGCCGGAGGTTTCAGAACAGTGGGGGTGTTCCGACCCCATGCCTCGAGGGGCGAAGGCAGGATGGGCAAGCAGCACCAGGGGCGCCAGGAGACATCGGCTGGCGGGCGTTGAGTGGGGCTACCGCGTCAACCTTAGGGACTTTTTTCTATCAGTGTCATCCGGAATAGCTTAGGAGAAAAAACGGACAAAAAATGTGTTGGGTCCACTGTTTTTTGTGTTACACAAGTGGCTACCTGGTTGTATAGTCTTTTCTCAAATTTTAATAATTTCCTGGTTTTCTCAGTCTGGGAATAGTTGTGGACAATACTGTAATATAACCTTAAAAATAAGTGTTCTGATCATTTTAATAAAAATATGAAAAAGATGTACTTGATTCTATTTCTACTGTGCCTTTTTGACAGATAATTACAATTGAGTTTCAGTCCTCATTCCAGTTTTTTAATACTTCCAGAACTTTCTGGGTCTATACTGAAATTAAGTTACCCTAAAGATTTTGTTTTCCTGTACAGTTTTGATTTTTATAGATTTGTCAGCCAACTCCCGAGAATGGTAGTTTATAACGGTACCCTCGAGCATGCTCTTCTAACTCTCGTTGACCTTCTGTCCCAGTTTTCTGAGTTCCCAGACCCCATGTGGGGCTCCGACTACGTGCAGCTGTCCGGGTCGCCGCCCCCCGCGGAGCCGAGGTGCAGCCCCGTGTCCTGGGAGGAGCTGACGTCCATGGACCTCCCGTCGTTCGAGCCCGCCTTCCGCGTGCTCTGCCGGGTCCTGCTGAACGTCATCCACGAGTGCCTGAAGCTGCGGCTGGAGCAGAGGCCTGCCGGAGAGCCTTCCCTGCTGAGCATTAAGCAGGTCGGTGTCGGCAGCTGTTTAAAAGCACCTACAATTACTGTTGCATCTGCAGGCCATAACGTTTCTCGAGGGTTTTCTCCCAACTGCTGCCAGTTGTGAAGAGTGAGTGTGTGTGAGTGTTCTCAGGCTGCCCCTTGCAGGGCGACCGCGAGTGCTCTTTACACGCAGCCCTCAGAGACGGGGCCCAGCCCAGTCCTCCTGTGCTCATGCCCTCGTCCCAGGGCCGTGAAAGTGTGGCGACGAGGGGGCCCTCCGTGTCCTGTTGGCATCGGTCTCTGAAGACGGGAAACTGACCTACTTTACGTTCTTCAGATTCATTTGTTCCGTTCTCTTTAAGGTATAGGTGAGCAGTATAGGTGAGCAGATAAAGGTCCCTCGGCTATTCCGAGGGCGGGTGTTTGGACCCGTAACATGTGCGGGCAGTGCAGGCACTCGTGTGGCGTGAGCCACAGAGCGACAGCGCCTGCTCTGCGGGACTGCGGGCTTTGTGCCTGAAGCAGTTGTGTCCAGCAGAGTGACGCCCAAGTGTGTTAGTGTTCGCGCTCTGTGACGAAACCATCGCCAAAACACTCTTCTGTAGTAACGTCTTCACGAGACACTCACCCTGCACAGAGTAAGGATCACAGAGTGTGAAGAACAGTTGTGTGTGTGTAGACGGCACACGTCCACCCTGGAGACGCAAGTGTGAGGAGCGCAGGGAGGGGTGCAGCCCGCAGGGAGGGGTGCCGGCTGAGGAGGGCAGGCGGAGGCTGGGGCCAGCAGGGCCGAGTCTGCGGAGGTGCGGAGGGGGGCGGCCTCTGTAACACTTTGGTGTATTTCCTTCCCTTCGTTTGTTTTCCTGCACATGTTACACATACTTTAAAGTGTACGCATACAAGTTTAAAAATAAAAAATATGTAGGTGTGAGTTTTTACCCTTGAATATTTTTCAAAACAAGATTTTAAATGGGCGCCATAATGCTCTACTGTATAGGTGCATCGTGGTTTATTTAGTACTGATAGTTTTAGTAGCATTGTGGTAACTGTATCTTTATATAATATGTATTCTGCATCTCTGATGATTTCTTGAGTATAAAACATAAAAGTGGACTAGCAGTCATATACTTTTAGATTCTAGAAAGTTTGTACCAGTTTACGTCACCGGCAGCCACCCGAGGCTCCCTTGTGTCTTTGCTGATTGTTGTCAGAACTAACGTGACTGTGAGCGAGCTCCTGCCCCCAGCCCCTGCCGCCCGGGGTGTGCGGCGTCCTGTGCCCCCTGGTCATGGAGGAAGGGGCCTCACGGCCACCTCCTGCACCCTTCCAGCCCCCCTCCCAGGCCCGCACAGGGGGGTTCTACTCCTCTTCTCGTGTCCGCACCTCCCGGGCTCCCGTCCGGTTTTACCAGATGAAGCTTGGGTTGGTTTGCCTGTGCGATTATTACAGTTGTTTGACAGTAAAAGTCACCAATCACAGGAGGTAAAGGAGGCTAGATTATTACAGAGGCCACCATGTTCTGTGCTAAGTACATTTGAATCTTTATCATGATTAAAAGTGACCAGATTTTGGAGAGTTTTCTCTTGTATACCTTTTCTTATCATGTAAACTAGTAGAAAAATACATCTTTTTCTACAGGATTTACTTTCTATATAATTTTTTTTTTGTGGGAGGGGAGTATAAGGGGACTAAATGGTAATGGGGAAAATACAATAAAAATAAATTTAAAACGTAAATTTATTGGTAGGAAGGTATATTTCAGCAAATCAGTTTTTGCCCACGTGATGTTTTCTCTGCATTCTCGCTGCAAATCTAAATGCTCTGTTTTTACTACTTGCTCTCACCCCCCTGAGACTACTGAGGCATGTGTGTGTGTAAGAGTCGGGACAGGGTTTCAGGTTGTTTGGAGCCGAGGCCCGTTTTCCTGGGTGCTCTGAGGGTTCAAGTGGGGACTGGGACAGCCGCCACGTGGCCCGGGCGGGCCGTGTGCCTGACTGACAGAGCCCCCACCCCCCGCAGCTAGTCCGCGAGTGCAAGGAGGTGCTGAAGGGCGGCCTGCTGATGAAGCAGTACTACCAGTTCATGCTGCTGGGCGTCCGGGACGGCCCCGAGGAGGCCGACTGCGACATCGACGCCTTCGAGGAGGACCTGCAGGAGATGCTGATGGTGAGGACGGCGGGCGGGCGGGTGTCCTCCCGGGCTGCTCGGCTGTGTGCGTGCATGCATGTGCGTGAGTGTGTGTACATGTGTGTGCGTGTGTGTGCATGTGGCTGTGAGGGCTAACTCGCAGCCGATTGTCCTGCCAGCTTGTCCCAGTGCACAGTTTGGTCGTGGGTCTGTGGCAGCGTGGCCCTGACGGGGAGACGTGGTCAGGCCCTCCTGCGGAGGCGTCTGTCCCTGCTGCGTGGGCTCTGCCGGGGACGCCGCGGGGCATTGCATGGCTCTGGGCGCAGGGACGAGTGCCATGAAGCTCAGTCCGAGAGCTGGGCGAGAGCGGTGCTCCCCGCTGAGCGGCGAGTGCGCGGAGGGAGAGCTGCGCGGAGGGGCGCAGACCGGCGCCCTCACTGGCCGGGTGGGCGTCCGGGAGCATTGCAGAGCGAGGAAGCGGAATCTCAGGGATGACCGGAGTTCACTGCGGGACCTGGCTCGTTCCAGGAGGTGCAAATGGTGTGACTTGGCAGGAGCAGACTTACTCGTATCTCTTCCCAAATAGAGCCCCCACGCTTCTTGCGTGCACTCTGCACACCTGTGCTTCCTGACCTCTGGACTTCCACGCACGTCACTTCTTCCTGCTCAGCACGGCCCTTCTCCTTATCTGCCCCTCTACGACTTGCAGGTGTTTCTTTTTTTCTGGAGAGCTTAGTTGACAGTTTCAGCCTTTACTGTGCTTTATCTAAACCTCTCTGAACGCTCAGCAGCTGTAATTAGAACTGTACTACTCAGTACTTAATGATCTAGCACCTGTCTGTTCTCGGGCTCCCCTAATTAAACTGAAAGCCTTACAGGCCACGGGCTACGTCTGGGAGTCCTTTCGCCTTCCGTCACGTCTGGATGAGTGTTCACACATCACAGATACAGGGTGGGCTCCATAGAGGGAGACGCGGCTGATGACCCAGTGTGGCGGGTTGGTGAGCTAATGAAGGAAATGGCCACGCTGTTGGGTGTGTGGTCTTCGGAACGCTTTTATCCTTGCCTGACACCTCGCTGTCTGACCTCAGGATGGCCGAGCACATGCAGGTGCCACCCCGCTTCCTGGGCTGGAAGGAAGGAGAAGGCGGAGGGGAGAGGTGCCGGCCGGCCGAGTCCCGAACAGCGGGCAGCTGCTCCCGTGTGCCTGCGGCCAGACTGGGGCATGGCTCCCCCCTGTGGCATGGGCGGGCACCTGCCCCTTGACCTTTCAGCCTCTGTCGCAGAAGACGGGGCAGAAGAGTGTGCCTGGGAAGGGGCTGTCACATCTGGCATTGAAATTGTTTCCCAGTTGTTTGGGAAAATACGTAAAAGACCAGAATGTGTGAAATGTGGCTGCATTTAAAAATACTAGAATTTCTTATGTCAGAAAAGCCTTTATCATTGACAACTTACTGTAAAAAGCAACAGACATACTGACTTTTCTCCATGGACGAGTAAGTCAGGGGTTTAGGGTGAGAAAGTAAGTTTTGCTTTCCGAAGGCCCCCCTGCCCCCCTCCATCACCTAATCTCCCAGGCACAGGCAGGGCCGGGGTTAGGCAGGTGGAGTCTGCCCTCCAGGCCCCGCAGTCCCAGAGACCTGGTGCGCCCGGGAGGCAGCCGGAGGCTGGGTCGCGTGAACTGCCGAAGTGTGCAGCCCGTAAGAACCAGAAATGCCCAGGATTCAGTTTGAGCTTTGCTGCGAATTGTCTGTGTGAGTCATGACCTTCTCCAGTCTCTCTCCACCGTTTCGCAGGTGGAGACATTACCTGTGAGGGAACACACGAGCAATCATCAATGCCTGTAAGGTTGTGCCCCGGAGCATGCTCGGGGGGGAAGTGCAGGGGCAGGTCTGGGGACCTGGGCAGCCCACACAGTGGCCTGCGGGCAGACAGTCAGATTATGTTTGCCACGGCACCCTACTCTTGAAACTCACCAGAAATAGCAAAAGGAACAAAGAGTAAAGAAAAATAGTTCTTGTTTGGTAAAGGAAGAGAGTGACTAAATATTCACCTGTCTCCCCCCAGAAAGGCTGTTACCATTACTTGCTTTGAAGTTTAGACAGAAGTGAGGGTACATATCTTCTGCTGCAGACTCGGGGGCCATCTGGGGGTCAGTCTGAGTTGTGGTCTGCAGGGGTGTGGACGGTCGGGAGAGAAGTGGGGGCTGTCCTTGTGGGGGTCCTGTCATAGGTGGCACATCTGCAAGGCAGGAAGAGCTCAGGTGAGAACACTTGTTGTGGGCCGCTCGCCCTGTTGGCCCAACAGGTGTGCCTCGGAGGTCTGCTCCGTGCCGCAGGTGTGACTTGTGAGCGGAGGGCCGCGGGCACGCGGGTCTGCGGGGGCACCTTGGGGAGCGTTTGCTCGAGGCAGCAAGCCCAAGTGGAAGCTGCGGGCGGCTCAGCTCATGGCCCTGGCCTGGGACGTGACCCAGACGGTAAACACAGCCCCCAGCGTGGGATCACGTGGTCGGTGGATCTGAGGACCCGCAGGAAGAGACTTTGAAAGGAACGAGAACGTGAGTGCGCTGGACGAGGTGCGGTGTTTGCAGGAGACACACGGGGGAGGGCTGAGACCTGCGCAGCCGGGGCTCCTCGGGGAGGGGGAGGGGCAGACGGAGGAGCAGAGAGTCCGTCTTCACCCTGCAGGCGTCGTGGGTGTTGCCCTGTGCGCGACTGCTGTTTGGGCCAGGCAGGCGTCGTGACAGGCGCCGGGTGCCCGCCTCCAGGCGAGGAGTGATGGGAAAGTGGTGGTTAAACACTCGCGAGAACGTAGCACCCCGACGGTGAACGCTGTCGCCGGGGAGAGGCGCAGACCCTGGGCGGCCCCGACAGCGCAGGTGGAGCTCACGGGCGGGCCGGGAGAGGCTGTGCTGTGCCCCTGGGCTGGCGTGTGTGCGGGAGCCCGGCTGCTGCGCGCCCTCCGCCGCTTACACACGGGGATGCCGGTAGCTCATGGGATGGAGTTATCACATACCGCATGTGGTAGGTTAATTTGAAAAGCATGTACACTAGAAGGGGGTGCACTGAAGTCATACCTTTAGCCCCTGAGGAGGGGGGAGAGACAGGGGTGAAGAAACAGAGGAGACATTAACTTCTCGATGTATCGTTTCTTACGGAAAAACACACACTCTCTGACAGGACAGAACGCTGTCGTTTGTTCATCCTGACTGGTACGTGTCAGGGAGAGGGTTTCTGAGCCCCCTGACACTCCAACTGAGAGAAGAGCGATGGAGGGGAGCCCCCTCCCCCGACAGGGAGGCCACCAGTGCTGTCTGGGTGGCAGGCAGCACGCGGCCGCAGGCTCCCCAGGAAGCCTCGCGGACAGGTCTGGAGGGAGCAGGGTGTTCCCTCGTCGTGGTTTCACCCGGCCTGCCTGGAGCAGTGGCTGGAGTGGCAGTGGGGGCGCGGGGGAGCTGGCCTCTGTGTGCAGCAAGACGGTGGCCCTGGTGGGCTGTGGCCGGGAAGGGCGGACCCTGGCTGGAGCCGGGGCGGGGAAGGAGCATTGGGGAAGTGACCCAGAGCCGCAGCCTGGGACCTGTTCCTCTCCGTGTCCACTGGGTGAGAGGCGGGCGGCCCCATGACTGCGGGTTCCCCACACACAGCCGTGTGGGCCATGGGCCTGGGATTGGGCACTAAGGGTATGCGGCCCAGATGGAGCAGGGCCCGGAAACGTCCAGAGGTTCAACCCTTTTCTTGGCATGAAAATGAGACTTGGAATTTGCCCCTGGAAATTGGTTACTGGTCTCAGAACATTCCTGCCCATGCACCTGTGGACGTGACCGGGTGACGTGCTGAAATCCAAGGCCTGGGAAGGAGCCCTGTGAATGTCTCGGCAGAGACCGCAGGCCCCCCTCGGTGTGCGGAGCGTGGTGACGGGGGGACTGGGCCGCTCAGGTTTCTTCGTGCAGGTGGCGCAGCAGCGCCTGCAAGTGCCAAGCGAGGGAGCGTGTGACTCCCACCCTGCATGTGCGGCCGGCCAGCCTCGCCCGTCTGTGGAAGAACCGGCAGGCAGCATGTTTGGTGATGTAGCAGTTGTTGTAGGAGAAACTACTTGATGGTAGAACCCCACGGAGCAGCAGATAAATCAAGATAGGAATTTAGGAATGGGAGGTGGGAATAAACCCCACTTCAGGAAAGCTGGGCATTCTGGTTATAGCTCATAATTTATGTCGTAAACCTTGAAAAATTGTGTCACGGCAGTGGAGCAAAGTGTGTTCATTTCCTGTCCACATGTAAGCCGCTGTTTGAAGTCCGAACAGCCGGACGAGCCCCTGCAGGAGCGGTGGTGTCTGCAGTCACTGGTGTCGGTGACGACGGTTCTGGGGGCTCTGGTTTTGATCGCTGAAGCACTCGATTGCGCTTTTCCACACGTGTGAGTGTTTCAGGTGTCTTCTCCGTGATCGGAAGGGGTTGCGAGGAATGTGTGAGGCTGCCGAGGAGGTGAGTGGTGCGATTGAGAGAAGTCCTCGCCTGGACGCCAGCGAGCAGCCTGCCATGGCCGCGGCCGGGGCTGCCCTCCACCGTCCCGCCCATCCTACTGACCGGTGGCGTCCGTCCGGGGTGCCGAGGTAAGCCCTGGGAGTCACGGAAGTCTGTGCTCAGATCGTCCCCTGTGCGTTTTTGTGTTCCAAGGTGTACTTTGATTACATGAGAAGCTGGATCCAAATGCTGCAGCAGTTACCTCAAGCATCCCATAGCTTAAAAAACCTGTTAGAGAAAGAATGGAATTTCACCAAAGAAATAACCCATTACATCCGCGGAGGAGAGGCCCAGGCTGGAACGCTTTTCTGGTAGGAGCCCTGGGGCCCCAGGACCCCCGTCTGTCGTCCTCCCTGCCCCCCTGCTCCCAGCCTGCCCCTAGCTCGCTCTCGTGCGTGGTTGAGGTTGAGCCTGTGAGAACGGCCCTTGTTCGCGTCTCTGCGCCCCTCGCCTGTGTTCATCAGCCAGGGGGGGGTTTGTTCCCTTCCCCCGGGACGCCAGTGTTGAATGTGACAGCTGGGAGGGACTGCTGGCACCTGGGGGGCAGGGGCAGGGGTGCCCAGTGTCCTGCAGTGCACAGGACAGCCCTGGACCGGAGGGTCACCCGTGCCCAGTGCCAGGTTTGCAGTGGAGCCACTCTGCCTGGGAGTGACCCTCTCGGGCTTGCCTGGGACGGGGCAGGACCCCGAGGGCCTGTGGGCTTCCGGCCTCAGGTACGTGGGGCGGGGGAGGGTGTTTCCATCGCGCTGCTTTGGGAGTGTGGCGCTGGTGACCTACTCTGCGTGAGCCCGTGTGTATGTGACGGAAGGTTCGACGTCGGAACAGGAGAACCGTGGGGGGGGGGGGGGCAGGGCGGTCCCTGGCCCGTGGGCTGCAGAAAGCATCACTTCCACGGCACACAGACTCGTGTCACACGCTCGCCTTTACACTCCGACCCTGGTGTTCACACGTTGTTTGCAGGCGGTTTTTGTCACGCGCTCTGCCACCAGTCAACGTAAAATGTGTAAATACGTTTCCCGCATGCCATGTGCCCAGATTTTACGACCCAGTACTTGCATCCGTAGCTGAGAGCCATCAGCTGCAGATAGTATTTCATGTTTATTGGCCACAAAAAGCTAATCGTGAGGGAAAGTTTTAAAAACGGCTATGTGTGAGGAATTCGCTTTGTTTCTTACGTTATCATTTTGTTAAACTTTTAAAAACTCATGCCGGCCCTGGCTGGTGTGGCTCGGTCGGAGCCTCGTCCCGTAAACCGAAGGGCCGCCGCAGGTTCGATCCCCGGTCGGGGCGCCTGCCTGGTTGTGCGTGCCATCCCTGGCCGGCGCCGGTGGGAAGTGGCAGCGGTGGGCGTTTCTCTGCCTCTTTCTCTCCCCCCCCCCCCCAAGTTAATTAGTGTGTCCTGGGGTGAGAGTTAAAGAAGAGATCTAGTCGTGGGCACATACTTGGTTTGATTTTACGTCATTTTGAACGTTTGTTTAGGGAGAGTATAACATTTATGTCATAATCATGTAGCCGTCACAGCTGGAATGCGAGGTTTTAAGGTTTTTAACAAAACTGTGGTGCTAGGACACAGGTGGGTAGGTTCACGCTGGCCTCAGGAGTCCCGCCTTTTCACGGTAAAGAGATTTTACACTAAGGAGTTACCAGTCGTCCCTCTCAAACTACCGAACCAGTCGCCAGCCCTCCCGGCTCCTCACTCGAGAACCGGGAGAGTCCTGAGGACAGGCGTGCCCCCGTTCACGCGCCGCCCTGACCTGTCCCCCCCCCCCCCCCCCCCCCCCCCCGCAGCGACATCGCGGGCATGCTGCTCAAGTCCACGGGGGGCTTCCTAGAGTCGGGCCTGCAGGAGCGCTGCGCTGCCTTCTGGACCGGCGCCGACGACAGCTGCGCCTCGGACGAGATCAGGTGGGCGCTGCGTCTCCTCTCCCTGCCCCCCCCCCCCCCCCCCCCCCCCCTTGCTTCTTGGAGACGAGCACCTGGCCGAGGTGTCGTACTCGGTGAACTCGGGTGACGGTCCTAAAGGGGTTCATGCTGTGTTTCCTCTGCACGTGGTTCTTTGGGCGTGGGTTCGTGGGCGGTGACTGACAGCCTGACAAAACAGTGAGAGGGCACACGGTTCCGGCTGGCTGGAGACGAGTGGCGTGGAATTCACCCACGGGTTCCCACAGTGTCTCTAACTGTACCCCTGGAGCAGCCCACGAGCGCCCCTAGTGGACACTGGCTACGTGTTCATCGTGTTCATCGGTGTTACTCCTGTGGAGCGCCAGGCTGAAGTGCCTGGAACCGCAGCTCACTTGTGGCTGCGTTCCCCCCGCTCCACGCGGCTGTGTCCGGGCCGCACCCTGTGAAAGGGCCGTCTCCTGTGGCACGTGCAGCGGCCACGGAGCCGTTCCGTGGCTGGCTCAGCAGGGTCAAGGGACTTGACCTCGGGCAGTGTGCAGGGGGGACTGACCTCTCGAGTTGAAACGTTTTCCCACGCCGCCTGGAGCCCGAGGAGAAGCACGGGTCGGGCTTCGGGACGCCCGGGATGCCTTTCGGCCAAGGATGGAGACAGGAGTTACCGCGCAGATGCCCTCCTGGCGCGGCGTTGAGCGGCTGGGAAATGGAACGAACCCTTTGTCAAAGGCCTTGCTTGATGCTTCGGGGGCTGGCTCAGTGGAGGCCGCACTAAACGTGGGAATTCAAGAACTAAGATGGTGCAGCCGCGTACAGAACGGCTCTGACGCTCTGACTGTCCACGAGGGCGGCTCACGCACAGTGGGTGTGGGGGCTGGCTCGTCCTGGGTTGGTCGGTGGCTCGCCTCTCCCCTGAGTCACCACTCAGTGCTGCCGGACTGGCAGCCTGAGACCCGCTGTGGCGCGGTGGCGGCATCTCAGCACCCCAGGATCGCACGATTGTGGATGGAGCCAGTCATTAAACATTTCCTGGCTGCCAGGGGGCGTACACCCTTCTGGTTAGGGTGTGAGCTGGGCGTCCAGAGTGTGCACTCCAGGAAACCACTGTAGCCGCTCTTTAGAAATGGAGCTTGCTGTTACTTGAAGGTTCCTAAGTGCGCCCTACGTGTTTAAAGAACACAGATACTTTCTGGAAAACCATGTGGAGCAGGCTTCTGCGTATCGCGGACACGGTTCCATCTCTAGAATCTTCAGTCTGTTTGTTGTTGTCCCCCGTCCGGGTCTCGCCCCCCCCCCCGCAGGCGGTCGGTCATAGAGGCCAGCCGGGCCCTGAAGGAGCTCTTCCACGAGGCCAGGGAGCGGGCCTCCAAAGCCCTGGGGTTCGCCAAGATGCTGAGGAAGGTGAGCGACAGCCCTCGCCGGGGGCTGTGACTTCCTGCCTTTCCCTTTATCTCACTTTTTTAAAAAAGTCAGCACTAAAGAAGTTTCTTTGTGACTGCGACCCTAGGATCTGGAAGTAGCCGCCGAGTTCGTACTTGCGGCCCCGGTCAGAGACCTCCTGGATGCCCTGAAGTCCAAGCAGTACATGAAGGTGAGCGTGCAGTGCGGTGCATGGAAATGTGTTGTCTCTCTTACTCCGCCCTCAGGCAGGACAGCTGTGTCGTCACGGTCCCGATAGTGAGTGTTTTGGCTTTCCGGGCCGGCCGCACGCTGACCCCAGTTGTAAGACTAGAAGACCGCGTTTTTCATACTTGACTTCCTGATGTCTTAAAAATACAGATGAAATAAGCAAATGTTCACTCAGACTGTCTATTGTATTAAATTAGTTACACGTGCGTAGGTAAAATAATATGCTGACTTTAAATTGTTTCGTTTTTCACACTCATGTTTCCTAAATAGTTCAGACTTTCTGCGTGAATTTTTGACGTCCTCAGCGTCACCAGAGCCACTTTCTGAGTTGCCCTCTCTGCCCCCATTTAAGCTCCTTGAGATTTAGTGCAGGTAGAGCCTCTGTGTGATGCTGTTACTGGGGCCTGAGTTGACGCCTGCTGTGTGTCCCGCCCACACTTGTGGGTGACGTGTGGGGCACCATCACAGTGTATTCTGTGTGAAAGTCCTTCCTTGTCACTGCGTCAGGTGACGCCCTCTTTCAAAGACGTCACCCACGCAGACTCTGCGGGAGTCTGTGCCGAAGACCCCGCCCACCCTCCCACTGCTGGCCGTGCTGTCTGGGAGCGGCCCTGCTTAGAGACGCCGTCCCCAGCTGCTGTGGGCGGGGTGGTTTCCAGTTGCCCTCCCCGCCCACCTGGAGGAGGGTTTTCTCTGTTGCGGCAGGTTGGGGCCCCATGGGGCCTGCAGGCGGGGAGCGGCGGGGCTGTCCCCGGTGGCACGGATAGACAGGACTGCTGCAGCGGCCCCCTGTGCTCTGGTTCATGCCCCTCTGCCCCCTTGCCCGGGCCTGCTTGTCTTGTTCTAGGGTTTGCTTTTTAATAGCACTCCTGTAACTTATGATACTCTTAATTCGAGATCTGGGTTGCTCCCGCCGCAGGTGCAGATCCCTGGCCTGGAAAGCCTGCAGCTGTTCGTCCCGGACACCCTCGCCGAGGAGAAGGCCATCGTGCTGCACCTGCTCAACGCGGCTGCAGGGAAGGACTCCGCCAAGGACGATGTGCTGATCGACGCCTACCTGCTGCTCGCCAAGCACGGCGACCGCGCGCGGGACGCGGAGGACGGCTGGGCCGCGTGGGAGGCTCCGCCGGTCAGGATCGTGCCTCAGGTGGAGACTGTGGACACCCTGAGAAGCATGCAGGTGTGCCTCCCTCCGGGTCCCACCCAGCACTTCTCCCCTCACGCACCGCTCCCTGCGGGGGTTCTCCCAGGGAACACGAACTCCTGGCAGCTCCCCAGTGGCGGGTTTAGCTGCATGGGCGTCTCAAGCTCACACTTCCCCAACGTAGGCCTTGGCGTGGCAACAAACAGCTTTGTAGCATTGCTTGTGCCAAACAGTCCATCTCAGTATATGAGTGTGTTAAATTATACTGGACTGTTTGAACTATTTTATTTATTGTAGTTCAGCCATGTCTTTAGGTATATACACCTATCATCTAAAAGAAATGACCTTGCTCGTTGAAATTGTCGTTCTAGTTCTCCAGGGACTCTGGTTTACTGGCTACTTCGTTTTCACTTGTGTAGAGTAGCCTGTCACCTGCCTACCTAGCAGAGCCCCCATGATTACATAACTCAGCAGGTAAAACCATGAGCAGCTCCTTAGGTCCTGTGTTCAGCTAGGGGCAGTTTTGGCTGGTGCTCACCGGCCCCCTAAACTCAGCCTGACTGGGCTGAGCGCCCAGCCCCTGCCCATGACCGCAGGTGTGCGCTTTCTGTTGTTAGCCCCCGTGCTCGCTTTCCCTCCAGGTCGATAATCTGCTGCTGGTCGTCATGGAGTCGTCTAACCTGGTCATTCAGAGGAAGGCTTTCCAGCAGTCCGTCGAGGGGCTCGTGACCCTGCGGCAGGAGCAGACGTCCAGCCTGCCGGTCATTGCCAAGGCTCTGCAGCAGCTCAAGGTACTTCTCGGCAGCTTGCATGTAGCGGGCTCATCACGTTCGGAGGCCTTGCTGAGGAACAAGCGTGCTGTGACGAGATGCCCTTCATTTGTCCTGCCCTCCTCCCCTCTCTGCCCAGGACGCCTCTCTCTGAGCCTAAACCAGCAAGTCCCTGGATCTTCCCTGGGATCTAGAGCCTCGGGGTTAGAAAGGGGGGAAATTTGACGTTGTATGACTCACAACGGTCACATGGTCGACTAGTAGAGAAGTGGACGTTGGAATTTAGGTCTCTTCGTTCCTGATCCAACTTCTTGTTTTTCGGCAGTGTTTACTGGAGGTTCTCCAGTAACACACAGTCTGAAAGAAGGTTTATTTCTTCTTTCACTTGACAAACATGTCAGCTAAATGAACTGGGACAGAGAGCGCCAGCCATAGACAGGCACATGGGCCTCATCAGGGTTTGCAGCCGGCCTGGGCTGGGCCCTCGCCTCTCGTGAGCTCCTCTCCTGGGGTTAGGGAGTCTTGCCCCACACCCCAGGTCCTGCCCCACACCCTGGTCTTGACCTCCTCCGTGCTGTCCTGCAGGCCGTCAGTCATGTCTTCCTAGTTATGTGAGGCTTGACCTCTGGGAGAAGCAGCGCTTCTCATAGTTACAGGGAGTCCGATGGGCGTGGTTTTCTCCAGACCCTCTGACTGCTCTTACTTACCTACCAGCATCGCCTCCTTCAGGTTGTCCTCCCCTCCAGTACCAGGGCAAGGGACTCTCCTCGTTTAGTGTGAATCAGGGAGCTCTGGGGAGTGCAGAATTGGAGGTCAGGTGTCAGGAGTGACACTGGTCATTCCTGAGCGTAAGGAATCTGTAGCCTAAGGACCCAAGCGGTCACACCAGGTTGCAGGGGAGGGGGAGGTTGGGGAGACTCCTGGCGGCACCCAGGACGAGCCAGCAGGGGCGCTGCAGCGCGGAGGGTTTCAGAAGCTGCTCGCCAGGGCGGGGCTCCCAGGCGGAGCGGGCGGGCGTTGGTGTCCACGGGTCAGGCCGAGGGACCGCTCACTGAATGTCAGAGAGTCTGCGTGGTCTCGGCGTGCTCAGTGGAAGGTCCTGGGAGATGAGGCCGGTACCATCAGGTGGTGAGGTCAGGCTGAGAGAGATCTCAGATTTTACTCTCTGAGCCTCAGGGGGTTGCTGAAGATTCAGGGAGTGTTTGGAATGATGTGTAGGGGGACCGCCTGGTGGAGACCATGTGTTTGAAGGGGCATGTTGACTGGGGAGGGGAAAGGAGCCCATTTTGGGGCTGTGGTCGTATTGTTAGTGAGACGACAAAGCCGGAACTGTTGACATTTTGGATCAGCAATGTTTTGTTTCGCGGAGCTCTCCTGTGTGTTACAGGACGCTGAGCAGCGTCCCTGGCCTCTACGCAAGAGATGATAGTAGATGTGACTCTTCCTCCAGCTTTGACAACCAGGAGCACCAGTGTTCCCCGAGATGGGGGTGGGATCTAGTTGGGAACCCCGGAACGGGTTGGGGCGGTGGTGGGGAGGTGTGGAGGACAGGACGACGTGGCTATGTCGCGGAGCTCATTTAGAAATGTGCAGGAAACGTGCTTGCTGGGCGCGACACCGCGATTGCCTGGGAGCCGCCGCCCAGAGGAAAACTGGCTGGCGGTCGGCATGGCAACGAGTCCACGGGCTATGCATCTGCTCTGTAGCCATGTTGCAATTAGGTGTTACTTTAAATGAGTTTTTCCCTCTTGCATTTCATAAGATGTTAAAGAATGCCTAGTAAAAATGAAAGTGACATAATTCCTCTGTTTTTGGTCACTCCTTTGGAATAACCACACTAATTGTGGCCGAGAAATACTGTATTGGTTTATGTCTGTGTGGTGGGTGATGAGAAAAGCCTTCTTCTAAAATGCACAAGTGTTGTGTGATTTGCTTCCTGTTGGATTAATTGTGGTTCGGGACTCTTTAGAACGATGCCCTAGAACTTTGCAACAGAATCGGCGATGCCATCGACCGAGTGGACCACATGTTCGCTTCAGAATTCGACGCCGAAGTCGACGAAGCCGAGTCCGCCACGTTGCAGCAGTACCACCGAGAAGCCATGATTCAGGGGTACAACTTTGGGTTCGAGGTAGGTTCGGAGCGAGAGGAAAAGCACAGCACCAGCGGGCAGTCGCCTTGTGACCCACGCACAGGGGTGCCCGGGGTCGCACGCAGAGCTGAGCACTGGTGTCGTCACAGCTCCGTCAAGATTGTCATCCTGCGCCGCTGCGGGGTGCTGGAAATGCCGGTTTACTCCTACACTGCCCCTTAGCTGCCGGGTGTTTACTTTGTGGTGACAGCTACCTACTTATATTTAGAAACCTTCTCGTAAGAGATGTTCGATATCCAAAAAGCACATTCTTAACTTAAATCCGTGGGTCAGACACTGGTGAAAGTGTAGTTGAAGACATTGTGTTCTAGCTGCTCGTGCTGTTCCCAGAACATGTCGTTTTTAATTGGATTTTGCTTTTTGTTTCTATAATGTCATTTTAGACAGATGTAGCATTAGAGTGTTTACGTGTTTGTATAATCGTTTTCCTCTTAATTCTGATCTACATGACATTTACAGTATCACAAAGAAGTCGTTCGCCTGATGTCTGGAGTGTTCAGACAGAAGATCGGAGAGAAATACATCAGCTTTGCCCGAAAGTGGATGAATTATGTCCTAACAAAGTGCGAGAGCGGGAGAGGCACCAGACCCCGGTAACATCCCTGGGGGGTGTCCTTCCTGAGACGGGTGGGGTGGGCGGGACTTCTGTCTTGTGTTTGATGGGCAGGGGTGGGTGTCTCTGAGCAGATGACACTGAAAGGAGCATTTTGAAAACTCTTCGGTAGTCAGGGTTTTTGTTTGTTTTGTCTAAGTTTTTTTTTTTTTTAATTTATCTTTTAGAGAAGGAAGGGAGGGAGAAAGAGAGAGAAACATCAATGTGTGGTTGCTGGGGGTTATGGCCTGCAACCCAGGCATGTGCCCTGACTGGGAATCGAACCTGTGACACTTTGGTTTGCAGCCCGCACTCAATCCACTGAGCTACTCCAGCCAGGGCTTGTTTTGTCTTTTTTTAACTTGTTCCCGGATGATTTATCTTTAAGGCCGTTCACATTCTCCCCGGACAGACCTCTCTGATTGCTGACCTCCCCCATGAAGCTGAAGCCTGTTGTTAGAGTGCAGGGAAGCAGACCGGTAGCCAGTCCCTTTGTTCACAAGCCGTTCGTCTGTCCTTCCCCAAACGTGCTGTAAACACAGCTCAATCCTAGGCACTTACAGAAAGACAGAAAAGGTGTCCCGTGGCAGGTAGTAAGTTTCCAGTTACATCACGTTTCAGGCTGTGTTGACCAGAACTGCTCTGACATTTTCTTGGTGGCTGTGTGACGGGTGACCTTCTTCATCACAGGTGGGCGACTCAGGGGTTTGACTTCCTGCAAGCCATCGAGCCCGCCTTCATTTCGGGGCTGCCGGAGGACGACTTCCTGGTAGGGCGTGTTCTGAAGTTCTTTCCTTAAAAAACAACCAGCCTGAGTACTGTCTGTTCTTGATTGTGTGTTTTTATGCTTGGTGGTAGTTTTAAAGTATGTTTTATATAACGGTCACGTTGAGAACCGAGTTGTTACAGCCCAGAGCCGTCGAGAGCGTAGGAAGACTTGCAGGGCCCTTCCTGACCTGGCGGTGCGGGCGCGCAGGCTGACGCCAGTGCCCGGCTGCGCTGCGGCCCGGTCCCCCTGGAGCGCCCGTCAGGGTCGCCCCCGTTAACTGCGGGCTCGGCGGCTGCTCTTTCATGTGTAATGAGGATCCGGGGTGAACTTGTGCACCTCACGGTGCCTCGTCTGAGAGCGCAATACGGAACGTTGAATGTTATCGCTGTTACTTCCGTAAATCCCACCAGGTGAGAAAGACGCTCAAAACGTGAACGTGCTCACCTCACCTCCCAACGACGGGGGCGACGGCAGGAGCCCTGCCTGTGCACGCTGCTGCGTCACGGAACTCGGGGTGTGCCCCGCTCCCCCTCGCAGAGACGGAGTGGTGCAGTGTTCTGAACTACGTGCAGTGTGCATTTAGTCCTTACTCAGGCCCGTTGTGTTTTAGACTAACTTTGAAGATACTTACTGAGGGGTGGCATGTTCTTTTGAATACACTGAAAGATCCGTTCGTGCTGGCCGTGTAACGGAGAGTGTCCTTTCTGCCCCCCTCCCATCTGCTCTGGTCCTAGAGTTTACAAGCCTTGATGAACGAGTGCATCGGCCACGTGATAGGAAAGCCGCACAGCCCCGTCACAGGTCTGTACCTTGGTAAGGCGGCAGCTCCCGCTTCCTGCCAGGCCCTGGGGGTGTGGGGGTGGGGTGGGCGCCGCCCCTCCTCGCCGAGGTCCTTTAGGATGTTCGGGAATGACAGTGAGAGTTAGGGGAATGCGGAGTGTGCACCGAGCGCTCGGATCTCCACGTCCAGGGAAAGAGGAAAATGCCAGCCCAGGTCTTCCATGCTGGCCAGCGAGGCTCCCCTCCTCCTGCCCCTCCCCGCCTTGAAGCCCTTCCTTCCTTGAAGCCTTCCCTTCAAGGACAAAAGAGCTGTGTGTTGAGGAGCAGGGCCCCCCTGCCTCGGGGGGCGGGCTCAAGGCCCTGCCCCTCCCTCCCTCTCAGGTGAAGGTGCCCTTCTGTACCACTCTCCTAAGTGCCATGTCCCCACTAATGCAGTCAGTGTTTTTGCTGACAAGAGAAGATCGGGCTCTCATGCTGAGATGCACTTGCACTGCAGTTAATGTGCAGGTTCACATTGTGTTGGCGTTTTAAAATCACACGTGTTTCGGGAAAGGGTCGTGTCTCACCCCTGTCTTCACATGGTAAAGAAAAGCAGAACTGTGTTCATGTGTAGTCAGCACCCGAGTTTGAAAACCTAGAGACTCTGAACAATGTGTTACACAGAATAAGGTAGTTTGTTAACGGTAAATTACTTGAGCAGCAGCTGTATCTTAAAGGTAGTTTCTAGCTCCAGAAAGTTGAGTAGACCTGGTTTTAATGTTTGGTTTCTTTCTCTCTAAAATTCACTAAGTGTATTTGTATCTCTTTATCTCCAAAGGCCACCATGAAATGACATTATCGTTTGCAAAACTATTTGAACATTTCAGATAAAACGTGCCCTATTCTTACCAGACTTTTGATTAAACATATTATCATCAATGATTTTGCGATCTCAAAGTATTTCTATGAGAATATGTGACCAACAATTCAGTAAAAGTTAGTTTTTTTAAGCACTTCATTACTTAGGGATCATTTTTATTACAGGAAATTGCACTGTAGAAAAAGTATGTAAAAATACAGAAAATGTGCACGCAGGAAACTTTCCACTGTAGAAAACTAGTACAAAAGGAGAGAACTCTTACACCCCTGCAGTGCTCAGGCACTCGTGCTCACATGGGGCCAACAATCGCTCGCTCCGCCTCTCTGCAAACCGCCGGTGGGACAGCGGGCTCCCTGCAGGCTCGAGGCATGTCCTCTGTCCTCGTAGTCACTGTGGCATAGTCCGGACAGCCCGGCACTGAGAGCCAGATGGCCTGGCCATCCAGTGACCTGGGGCTGCTCCTTCAGCACCTGTGAGCCTCCCCTTTTGATGCTGAAAACTGAATGCAGTGTGGGTGCGGTGAGTGGCAGCACTGGGAGCGGGAGGCAGGGTCGGTCTCTGCAGGTGAATGCAGCTTAGGGGCAGTGAGAGGGCAGCACTGGGAGGCGGGGACGGTCTCTGCAGGTGAATGCAGCAGCAGATGCAGTGAGTGGCAGCACTGGGAGGCGGGGTCGGTCTCTGCAGGTAGGGCCGTCATCGGGATGCAGTGCTGCTGCTGGACGGGAAGCCAGGGAAAGTGCGAGCGCATCAGCGGCCAGTTCTGTGGTCGCTGCCCTTCCCTGCCTCCCTCTGCTCTGCCTCCCTCTGCTCTGCCCGTGCTGCTGAGGGTAACAGCCTGCAGCGTAAGCTCCTCCTGTTCCGGGTGCCCTAGGATTTAATGACACGGCCGCTCCGCCCTCCCTTTCTGCCCATATGATCACACGGCCCTTGTAGGGTGGTTTTCCTGCCGTTCACTGTATAAAAATTGGATCGAGTTGACTATCCATCTTTTGCTTTTCTTACCTGACAGTTGTGGATCCCCTGGGTCACCAGGTGTGGGTCCGGTCCTTTCTCTTCGGTGGCTGCCTTGCGTCTGCTCCGGGGGCCCTGCCGCGGTTCTTTCCCTGCTTCCTCGTGGACGTTCGTCCTGTTAGTTTTTCCCTGAAGAATATCTCTGTAACAAGTACTCACCGCTAGGGAATATTCTGGGTTTGTTGGCCGTTTGCATTTTCTTTTGATGAGGTATCACACTTTTGTAACAGTTAGATGTACATACTCTCAAGTGTTTTGTTGCACCTGTGGAGAATGTTGAACTTGTGTGCATGTATTTTAACAGACTTTTACCTGCACGGGAAAATTTTGTATTAATTATTCGCTGGTTACCAGTGTGTTTGCTGAATTAAAGAAGCCACCATCCGCACCCAATTATATTTATTGCTTTTCCTTTTTACCTTTGTTATCATTGGATTTTTTCCCTTTATTATTGTACTAGTTGAGGTAATGAGCCAGGGGTGAAGATTTCCTAAATTTTTTAAAATAATTGCTTCATTTTTTTTGCAAGTTTTCCTTTCAGATTGCTCCATTTTGGGGGTCCTCTGTCTTTCTTGTGTTGTAATGTTATCAGAATCCAATAAAAAACATGAAGAAGGAAATGTTTCCAATTCGGATACAGCATTTAGAATGAAACATGCAGACTAAAATTGTCTGCATGGGAAGAGAGCACAGGACATTTAAGAAAACTAAGGAGGTGCGAACGAGGCTGAAAACAGGGATGCCGTGCTGGGGAGAAACAGACCAAAGGTCACACGTGTCCATTACTGGTCCCACTCGGTTGTTGGCCAGTGCTGTTGTCAGCAGTTTTGTAACTACCAGTGAGGTCACTTTCTAAAGTTTTGTCTTAGATTTTATCCATATTTACCTTCTACCTGACTGTTTAAAGGAAGAGAGGATGGAAACATGTTCTGGAAAGGAAATAGCCTATTCAAACTGTGCCCCATCCTCCTGGTTTGGTCTAAAGGAATGAAATAGGAGTCCTCGCTCTCAGGAAAGTGACAGTGACCCCTCCCCAGCCCAGGGCCTGTGGCCTGTCCCCTCCCCTGGTCCCCCCCCCATCCCCCAGACTCTGTGCCCATGTGGATAGGCGCTCCTGCCTCTCGGTGGGCACCACGCCGTCTCTGCTTCAGAGACGGCCACGCCGTGGGCCGTCCCTGAAAGGGGTCCCGTTGTCTGTTGTGTGCGTTGCACCCTGGGACTCACACAGCTGGTTTTGACGGAGAAAAGGGTGAACGTGCAACGTAACTGAAAGGTGACGTTTTCCACGGTGTTGGCACGTGTCATATGGTTTTCTTATGGAAAAGGCTTGTTGTGGTCACCAGCAGAACTAAGTCACGTCTCGTTTGTATGTGATCGCCTGGTTTGGCCGTTTCCTAGTGACCCTCTAACGAGTTTTGTTTGTTGCCGTTTTCACCGACAGCCATCCATCGGAACAGCCCCCGCCCCGTGAAGGTGCCGCGGTGCCACAGCGACCCTCCCAACCCCCATCTCATCATCCCCGCCCCGGAGGGGTTCAGGTATTTGGTGCTCCCCCTGGCGCTGGCGCTGGGGACCCCTCTGACGCGCATGCCGGACCTCGGAGCCTGCTGGGCGCTTGCTCTGGCCACTGCTTCTCCGTGCCCCGACTCTCACGCCGTGTGAAAGCGCGTGTCCGTGTTATCCTGAAGACAGACCGCAGCGCCCTAACTGCAAGAGAACAAGGCGTGCCAGCCTAAACCCGACTCGCGCCTTTCAGGATAACCTCGTGTCTCGGCTTGTGTATCGCCTCAGGCTGCTAAATGCTTTCCAGCCTCAGAGTACTCCTCTTCCTTTCTTTGAAAATGGCCTCAGAGAAGCGCACGCGGGCGTGCGCAGTGCAGTGAGCGTCTGGGAAACAGTGCTGAGCGCCCGTTTAGAAGACGTGGCAGAGGCCGGGACGGCCTTTCCAGTCTTTCCTGGCGCCTCTGCGTGTGTCTGTGACCACGAGTCGGCTCCTGAAGGGAGTGCAGAGGCCCTGGTGCCTTTGGAGCACGGGCCCTGAGCGTGGCGGCATTTCTGCGTCCTATCGTAGGGGGCGCCTTCTCTCCCCCGGATTACCACTTTGTAAAAGTCAGTTTTACTCAGCGGTGTTTGCTAGGAAAGACCACAGCTATTTTTAAAACAATGAGTTTCAAATTAGGTGTTTCTTAAAAATGATTTTTCCAGCCTAGACCTGAATCTCAGTGAACAGTTTACATGTCGTGTTTTAAGGTGCTTTTCACTTGCCCTGTTTTATCTCTCACTGAAACCCGTCTGCGAGCCCGCCCCCTCCCGCCGTCTGTGTGCCTGAAGCTCTCCTTCTCGCCGTAGCACTCGGAGCGTGCCCTCGGACGCGCGGAGCCACGGCGCCCCCGGCGGCGACTCTGTGCCACCCAAACCCGCCGGCAGTGCCCATGACGCCAGGTAGCCTCACCCCGCCGGTGTCCTGCCCCTTGCCCCTCGCGTGCGCCTCCGCGGTGACCGCGGCTCCGGGGCGTGTCCCGGGACACGGAGGCGGGGTTTCTCCCCCTTGGGGCGCGGCCCCTCGGCTCTGGGGCGGCCGGCACGTGTTGATAATCTGCCTGGTTTTAGTATTGCTTTGAAGCTGATGGACCCAACAGGACTAGGTCTCCGCCAGTAACGACCCTCTGGGGAGAGTGTCGGGGAGGGCTGGCCCCAGCCCGCGAGTGCGGGGAGCTCGGCAGACCGTGCCTTCCCCACGGTCCAGAGGCGCCTTCTGCGCCCTGCCGTCAGGAGCACTGTTTTTTCCAGCCGTTTCCGTGGGAACCGGGCGGGTTCCCACCAGTGTGACCAGAAGGGGTTGGTCCAGTGGAAGGTGAGCTCCCAGGGCTTGTGTCTCAGGGAGAGCAGGTCGAGACCCGCAGGGCCGGCCAGGAAGTCTGCTGTGTTGGTCGGGGCGGGTTTCCGGGTTCCCCCGCTTTTTGCCAGGATGTTTCATCGAGGTCGCCTACACTTACTCTCAGGGACACCCGGCCGCTCTTAATCCTGCCCTTCCAGCTGGCGGAGGGCTCTGTCCTCAGCCTCCAGGCAGGGCGGTGGTGGGCTCCAACGGCAGTTCTGGTGGGGGACCCAGTCGGAGCAGGCAGCAGTGTGGCGTTGGTGGAAGGGGACGCCGAGTCCAGAGTTTAAAACGGACTAAACTGTTTTCACACTTGTCTCACGCAGTCTAAAATGTCTGCAAGCATTTCCACTTTTCTCATTAAATAACTAATACTCCTTGTTTTTGGTGATAAATGTCTGTGACTTAAAAAATACCAATGTATTTTACAGCTTAAGCATTCAACTAAAAAAAATAACAGTTAACTTTAAAAAAAACTGCCCCTTTACCCTCTTTTTTTTTTATGTGTAGAGCATGTTCTGGCCTGTGATCCCACATGCTTCCGTGTCCCTGTGGGCTCACTGGACCTGTCCCACTTATGAGTGCAACACGGGGGGGGGGGGGGGTGACCCCCGGGACATGCCGCCTGGCTGAGGGGCACATGCTCGGGGACCACGGCGCCTGCCGCGTGTGTGTGGGTCCACACGAGATTCCCCTGGAGCCAGGGCAGGGAGGCCGTCCTGGGCTCCGAAGGCCAGCGAGCTGCGGTCTCAGGCGCGAGTGCAGGCGGCGGTGGCGGTGGTGTGAGACTGGGGTGACTGGGGCCTGGCCTGGCAGGTTCTCAGCGTCACATGTGTAGTGTTTCACATGTGTTCTTCGTCATGAATGTGTGCGTCCTTGGGGTGGTCCTTGAGAGTTAGAAGTTTTACTGCCATCACAGCATGCCGCCTTGCAGGCCTGTTTTAACAAAGGGACGGGGTTTGTACCTGTTATGGCAGTGCATCCACGACGTAGACGACACAGCAGCGCCACGGGGAGCCGTGCGCGGCCCGAGGCCGAGTCGCGCTCCTGCATTCAAGCCTCGCGTGGGCTCAGTTCACCGCACCTGAGCCCCCTTCCGGGGCGCCTGTCGGGTGGGCCTGAGGAGGCCATGCACCCCGGGGGCAGAGTCCCCATGTGGCCCCGGTTGGTGACTGGGCTGTGAGGAGGCGGGGCGATGCCCACGACTCCCCCAGTTGGCTGGGGTCCCTGCCCCCCCCCCCACACTGCATCTGTGCACAGCCCCTGCCTGCCTGACAGACGCAGCCACGGCAGGACTGTGCTCTGCCCCACCGCAGCCCATCACTAGCTCCGTTTGATTGGCTCTGACTCGGGGAATGGTCTGAGCTTCAGTTCCCTTACTGTGTGTGAAGCCTTTTCGGCCGAGCTCTGCTTGCTGGAGCTGGTTCTTACTGGTTGGCAAGAGCCAATTGTTAATTTTTTAGGAATTTTGCAAGCCGATTGTTACACCCCAGAAATTGTCAAACTCAACAACCATTCTTGCACCCACCCCCCGAGGGTAGTTATTAAAAGCTCGCCAGCACACAGCTTCGTTTAAATATACTTCTTGCCTTTTGTCCTGGCAAAGATCTCTGAGGGCGTGGATTCGTGTTGTCTCTGGGAAGGAGAGGAAACAGGCGTGGAGTGACTCTTCCGTAGCCCCCGTCTGCCACAGGGCTAGGGGCAGAAAGTGTGTCTCTCTCCACGCTGGCATCAGGGACTTTCCCACGAAATGGTGCCAAGCCTTTCTTGGCACGGTGGTGGAGAATGCCCCCCGTCGCAGACGTAGCAGGCAGTGTCCTGGATCTGAGGGTCAGGGAGGTCAGAGGCACCGCGTGGCCGCAGCCTGTCCGCGCCTGAGGCCGTGGGGCCCGAGCCCTGCCCCGTGGGCGGCGGGAAGGAGCGCAAATGGTACCATATTTCATATGGTGAGGCGTCCGATCGGAAACCTCGCACCAGACTCGTCCGTGAACCAGAGCCGTGTGCATTTTGGATGATTTGTGTTATAATTTTTAACGCCTCCCTTACTTAATTTTGGGTCTTGCTCTTTATGGATTCATCCTGGATTGCTGAACGGTTGACTTCGAACTTGTATTCTGGAAAAGCAGCGAATTGATTGTCCTGTACGTGCTAAGCTTCCTGCTCTCCTGCACTTTTGCTTGGCTGCTGCTTGAGAAGCTGTTCGGTCTGCCCTTCTGCTTTCTCACCGAGAGGCTTGAGGTCTTTCGGGTCCTGTAGTGATCTCAGCACCCTAAGATTTAAGGTCATAAGTATAATCTGATGGTCATTGTAATGTTAACCGGATTTAGCTATTTTTCTCCCCCCTGGGCCGAAGCTATGGAACTCCCCACACACACACGCCAGCACTTCCGTAAGCACAGTTCGGCTTTGGTTTTGGTTGTTTTTAACACGAAACCGTGGGTTACGCAGTCAGGTTTTCCTGGGTTGGCTGGGGAGGCACAAAAACACAGCTGTCCTCCTCCTGAACTCCCGGGGGGGCCTCCCAGAGGCAGCCCCGCTGGTTTTGAGCGAGTGAGTCTCTGGGCTGTCCTTCGTGCTGTCCTCCACCCACGGGGGCCAGCTGCCCCCCGGGACCCGCTCGTGCTCAGCGGAGAGCCACCCCGTGCCCCAGGGAACTGACAGCTCCGCTTCTGCCGCTGCCGCCACAGGGGTTCCAGCGTCCCCGAGAACGACCGGCTGGCCTCCATCGCGGCCGAGCTGCAGTTCCGGTCCCTGAGCCGGCACTCCAGCCCCACGGAGGAGCGAGACGGTGAGTGGTGAGGGCGGCCCCTGGCCCCCCTGCGCTGCCCTGAACGACTCGTGACGTGTGCAGGCGGGGCGAGGGGGGCTGAGCCCGTCAGCTGTTGGTGCAGGCGCCTCTTGGCTGTGTGTGGCTTGCTAGGCCTCCCCTCGTTGCTTTTAAAAGGCCATTACTCGTGATGTTCCGGTGACCAGGCGTTCTTGTTCACTTCACAAACCGAAAATCGACTCTGTTTGTGGATGCTCTGCTGTGGTCTCGTTATTACGCAGACCAAAGCGTCTCTGCCCAGGACTCACGGTGGCCCGCGCTGTCACCGCAGGCGCCTGGGCAGGACCGCACACGTGTGGTCCCCAGGTCAGCCTGTTCCTGTGCCGTAGCGTGTTTGTTACTTGCGCAAGTTTGTCAGTAATTAGAGTTCTGTTACCCCACAGACAGCCTCTTAGTTGGGTGCGATATGCTGGGATTGGCTGGTGAGACAGCTTCTCACACTCCCACCAAACTGGAGTCAGTCGGCAGAGAGGACAGGCCGGTGGTAGCTCATTGTGGCTGCTCGCTGGTTCAGTCCTGCTCTCAGTGAAATAAGCGCGTTCGTTTTATTAGCAGTAACATGTACGAAAAACACTTTCCGCAGAACCAGCATTTCCAAAGGGCGATGGCGGCGGGTCAGCGCGAAGGAGCTGGGAGCTGCGGACGCTCATCAGCCAGACGAAGGGTAAGAGGGTGCGCTGGGCCTGGGACGCCTGCGTGCAGGGGGTGGGGTGGGGGGTCGGAGAACACACGCTCCCGCTGTGGGGGTCCGAGCCCCGCTGGCGGCCCCTGCTCTCTCTCCTTCACGCATCTGGCCTCGAGCTCTGGACGGGCTGCGTCCACGTGCGCCTCCTGTGTCTTACAACAAGTCACAGGCTCCTGGGGGTCAGGAACGTGCTTTGCTCGTCTGTGTTTTCTCAGTGCCGAGACCGTTGATTTTATATGTCACCTTGGGCGGCAGCACCCTCAGCACAATGCTTTGTACACAGTAGGAATGTGTTTACCATATGAATGACTTCATTTTTTAGGCTAAGAGGTTGAGAGAGAACATTTATCTTACGAAGTAGGTGATCGGTCACTGTTCACCGAAAGAATAACTAGCAGGAAAACCCCTGGTCTGGTCCTGGATGACCCATCGCATGCGTCCGCGCACTTGTCACCACAGCGTCCTGATCGGTGGGCAGAAGAGACCTCGCTTCTGTCCCCGAGTGATAGAGTTTCCGAGAGGGCAGGTCGGTTGGCCGTGGTGGCGGTGACAGGGACTAGAGCGTCCCACGCTGTGCCCCAGGCCAGTCCTCTTCCCACCAGCACACCCCTGTGAGGTGTGTGTGACTGGTTGGAGGAATAGTTGTCCGCCATGGCTGGAGCGCTCAGGAGGGGTGCCCTGGGGGCCGGAGCTGGCCCAGGAAGGAGTGACGGAAGGAGGGACACGTGGAGGAGACCCAGGGACTGAAGACTGGCCTGGCCCGAGGGGGTCAGAGAGTGCAGGCGGCAGTGAGGCGAGATCGCAGGGGTGTGACGAGGCCCAATTTCGGCTGGTCCGCAGTGACGGGCCGCGTGGCGGGCCTGTCCCTGAGGGGGCGCCCCCTCTGAAGGCTCTCGAGCAGTTGGTGTGTCCCGGGTGTGGGGAGGAGGGAGGGGGGCGCCTGAATGGGGGCGGGGGGGAGGTCAGTGGGAGAAGTGCAGCCATGTGGGAGGCGGTGAGAGAGCAGGCTGAGGCCGGGGTCAAAGGAAGGGGCTGATGCAGCCACGGACAGCCACGTGGTGGGGCCGGGGTTTACTCGAGGCCTCTGGTGCCAGAGCTGTCGCCCCGAGTCGCCTGTTCCTCGGGGAGGGCTTCCTGGGAGAGGCGCCCTGTTTCTGCGCAGCTGCCACAGGGTGGGCTGACCTCACCAGCCCCGGGATGGGGGGCCGGTAGTTCAGGCAAACGGAAGAGTGGGGACGGAGGCCTGGAGGCGAGAACCGGCGTGGTGTGCCCCCGAGAGCCTTCCAGCGTGACTGGCTCAGAGCCCACGCAGGGGAGAGAAGGGAGCGGCTTGGCCACAGTGAGCTGGGACAGGGGACCGGGGTCCCGCTGGGCAGGACCTCACGACCCATGGGAAGGGCACGGAGGTCCCAGGGTCAGATTTCCCATTTCAGTAAGGGAATCCCGCCGACGCGAGGGACTGGAGAGAAGAGAGGCTGGGCAGCCCGGCCGCAGCCTCGGGGAAGGGGGCGCTGGAGTCTGCCCGCACCAGCCTGTGCAGTGCGGGGCGCACCTGTGCGGTGCAGGGTGCGTTCCGGGGCCGTTGGACTGCAGTGGGCTGCGATTCACCCGCGACACGCCTGAGCAGGCCATGCCAGCGTTGCTGCGAGGGCGTGCTGCGAGTGCCGCTGCCGGTGTCGCTGGAAGCTGGCCGGCCGACGGCGGCCAGGACCACCGGGTTCGCACTTCTCCCCGCAGATTCCGCTTCCAGACAAGGGCCCATGGAGGCCATCCAGAAGTCGGTCCGGCTGTTCGAGGAAAAGCGGTATCGGGAAATGAGGAGAAAGAACATCATCGGTCAAGTGTGCGACACCCCCAAGTCTTACGATAACGTCATGCACGTTGGCCTGAGGAAGGTGACCTTCAAGTGGCAGAGAGGAAACAAGATCGGTAAGGCCGCCGAGGCGCGGGGCGCACACACCGGCTCTGAGAAGCAGCGGCAGCTGCGCTTCTCTAGGTTGAGGGTGATGTCGCTGGACCTGCTCTCGTAAACGTGTGGCAGAACCCACCCCCCCCTCCCCCGCCACGAGTTGCAGAGGGTTCAGGGCTTTCGCGGCTGCTGTTTGTTTGCTTCCTGTGTGAGCTGTGTTCTGAGGGCGCACAAAGGGAGATTTTAGAGTGAGACCTTTAAATGTTCATTGAATTGAATAGTTTGACTCGATGCCTCCAGAAGGTGCCCTGGGCAGCCACATAAATTGTGCCCGTTTGCTGAGTCCGAGCTCCTGCATCTTCTCCCCATGAGCACGTGCTGAAGAGAAACCAGGTGCAGGTGGAGACAGGACGGTCTTTCTGAAACACGGCCCAGCCCGAGTCCTGTGAGACACGGAACACGGGTGGTGGACTGGGGGCGAGAGGGAGCCTCCCCCGCCTACGTGCACTTGCTTACCTTTGGAGCAGCGGGGCCTGGGGAGGCAGAGCGGCTGTGAGGCGGGGCTCTGCGAGCCTCGGGAAGCCGGAGCCTGCTCTCAGAGCACAAAATGCTGGAAGCAGTCAAGCGCTTCTTGATTGTGTTGTCATCTGTCTTACTCAGCCATCTGCCCCCTTAATTAACGTCCCCGAAGGTGTGTCAGTAGACTCTCCACCTCACACACTCCGGGGCCCGAAGCAGTGAGGTGCAGCTAGGTGGTGGCCAAGCTTCCTCCTGGCCACTCCCTTTGCCCACCCCCTGCCCACCTCCCCCCTCCCCTGCCCCCCACCCTCCTGGCCCAGGCCTCCTCCAGGGCCACGGGGGCTGTGAAGCGTACGCCAGGAGGCCTCGTGTTCACCCGCACACCTCTTTGGGGACTTCCCGGAGTCACTCCTGCTCTGTTTACGCGCATCTACAGCGAAGGGGGAGGGCCTGAGACTCGGGTACTAGGGAGCGCGCGGAAAGGCGTGGGTCTTGAGCAGTGAGTCTCCGCGAGCACGATCACAGAGCAGGAGGGCAGCTCTGGAAGGAGGAGGGCGAGCACACACGGCGCGAGTCATGGCGGCCCGGCGTGGTAACTGTATGCATGTGTGTCTGTGTCTGTTCACAGGCGAGGGGCAGTACGGGAAGGTCTACACCTGCATCAGCGTGGACACGGGCGAGCTGATGGCCATGAAGGAGGTGAGCGGGAGCAGGGCCGGGAGAGCCGCCGGTGGTAACGAGGGTCTCGGGCACAGGGCTGCTGCAGCACCTTTTTTTTTTTTTTGCCAGCACAGAATTTTTTTTATTGGTTTATAAGAAAGAGAAAGAACTATCAGTCTGTTCTTCCAATTACTTATGCATCCGCTGATTGATTCTTGTGCGTACTCCGACTGGGGATTGAACTGCAGCCTCGGTGCATCGGGGCGGGGCGGTGCTCTAACCAGCTGAGCCACCGCCCGGGCGTGTGCTTCAGCACTGCAGGGAGCCCTGTGAGGCTGCTCTTCAGCGTGTGTGCTGCGGGGCTGGGAGAGGAAGGGGCCGGGAACCCAAGGGGCCCCCCTCCCTGCGGGTGTGGTCAGCACCGTGGAGAGGGAGACAGAGGTGGAGCTGGGGGAAGGCCTGCGGGATGCGGAGGGTGGCATCTTCCGGGGACATTTGTGACCCACTTCAGAGACAGCAGCGTGTCCATAGCTGGAGTTGGAGTGGGACGAGCGGGGGAAGCCTGGGGAAGGCCCGGCGTGGACACCAGGGCTGGTGTCGCTGAGGGGGAGGTGCCTTGAGGCTCAGAAGTGGGGGACAGGGAGCAGGCGCTGCTGTGCCCCCGGCAGCTCCGCACACAGCAGACACCCGGCACCCGGCTGACGCCCTGTGCCCCGGGCGCCTGCGGTGCTTCTCGTGGGCCCTGCCTGGCACCTCCCCCCCGCCTTTACGGCCTCCCTCCGGCCTCCCGGTGGCCAGCTTCCGGGGCAGCATCCCGTCTCGGCTCGTCGTCCTGCCACGAACCTGAACGGCGGCGACTGCTTCCTGGACGTGCAGCGTGTGTGCTGATTCAGGGTGCAGTTGTGAAAGGGTCCCGCTAGCTGTGGCCTCACCCAACACTCTAAGGTGGGGCCTGCCTGATTCGCTTGAAAGCACAGGGGACAGGACATCTGGGAGCCGAGGCGCAGACACGCCGGCAGCAGGCGCGGGGCCCGTGTCTGGAGACGGCCGTGCCACCTCGTGGTCAGCGCTGGCCCGGTGCTAGTGTGAGACGGTGCCAGCAGTAGCCAGCAGTCTGCCTCTCACAGATTCGGTTCCAGCCGAACGACCATAAGACCATCAAGGAGACCGCGGACGAGCTGAAGATATTCGAGGGCATCAAGCACCCCAACCTGGTCCGGTATTTTGGCGTGGAGCTGCACAGGGTAAGGCTCCGAGCGAGCGGTCGGGGGGGGCCCTCCCCTGCGGAGGAGCTTGGCCCAGTTGTAGGACCTCTGTGGGCCACGCAGCCCTGCCCCTCGAGGCCGGAGGGGCCCTTCCTGACGTGTGCGGGGTGGTGGGGCCGCTCCCCCACACCACAGGGTGCCGACACCCACCCTCCCAGCAGAGGGTCTTCCAGAAGGCCCCGCCCGCTCCTCCTCCCTTTTCCCGGCTCTGGCTGAGCCACTCACTGCCGAGTGTGCTGGGAAGTGAGCCCGCTTCTGCTTGTGTGTGTGTGTGTGTGTGTGTGTGCGCGCTCGGGAACCACGGCGGGATGGGGGAACTGGGCCGTCCGTCTCGCTGGCCCGCTCGGGCTCAGAGGTGAACCACAGGGGGAGGGGGAGGACTTGGGCTTTGGTGGCTTTGGTGACTTTGGTGATGGGGGCCGCCCTCACCCTCAGACTCTCGCGTGGGCAGGACGGGTTCCGGCCCTCACTGCCCGCTGCATGTGGAGGGAGGCCCCACGGCAGGCTCCACTGTGGGGGGACAGGGGGGTGGACACTGGCCTGCTGTGCAGCCCCAGGCCGGAGTTTGGAGGCCGGCGGCCAGCGCTGGGGGAGGCAGAGACGCCTCGGGGGGGGGGGGGGGCGCAGCTCCGGGTCAGGACGGCAGGGCAGCCGCCCGCTGGAGAGGCGGTCCCGGCGGGCACGGCCCGTGGCGCCCCCAGCGCCCGCGCTGGGCGTGCGCGTGACCATGCGGCCGCCCCGGTCGCCCCGGTCGCCCGCAGGAGGAGATGTACATCTTCATGGAGTACTGCGACGAGGGCACGCTGGAGGAGGTGTCCAGGCTGGGCCTCCAGGAGCACGTCATCCGGCTGTACTCCAAGCAGATCACCGTGGCCATCAACGTGCTCCACGAGCACGGCATCGTCCACCGCGACATCAAAGGTAACCCCCCGCGCCTCGCCCCCAGGAAGCGCCTGCCTCGGGCTCTGCCCCCAGGGGCCAGCCTGGAGACACCGCGTGGCACTCCGAGTGCGCCTGTGAGCAGCAGGTCGGCCCTGTCTCTCTCTCTCTCTGGTGAGGTCAGAGGTGAGCGTGGCCTCCCAGGCTGACTCGGCGGGCCCCGTGTGTACCGGGCGGTCACGGTCCGAGCGTCCCTTCCCGTGCACGGACCGCACTGTTTGTGCACGGACGCCGTGAGCGTGCGAAGTGGCCGTGAGTCAGAAGTGCTGGAGGAAGTCCTGCTGGGCATCTCCTTGTGTGGCCACTTGTCTGGTTCAGGTGGCTCGTTGTCACCAGCCTCGCCCAGCATAGAATTCTGCTCTAGACGGACAGGTTCCCACAGGTGGGGGGAGGGGTTTTGGAGTCCTCGCTTCTTGGCGTGAGGGGATTAGCCGTGCTTCTGCCTTGGAATTGCCCCGCGTGCATTTGCCTTAAGCACCCCCACACCGTGGCCCTGACCTCTGGGCCTGGGAGTCTTGGGGGTAATTAAAGTAACAGCTCACTTTTGTCTCCAATTGGCCTCTGACTGGGGGATCCCATTCCCTCACACAGCCGGAGGCCTGCCCGAACACGTTCCCTGCCCCTCGGGACTCGGCCTGACGCCGCCGGGCAGCAGACCCCGTGGCGGGGCTGGCTTCCTTCCGCAGAGCCCGGGGGCACCTGGGTGTGAGGACGACCCCCGCCCCTGCACCTGCCTCACACTTGGCCGTGCTGCCCACCTCCGTCCACCTCGCTCTGCTGTCGGGGGTCGTTCTGGCGTTTGCGTGGTTGGCTCTCAGCCAGGTGCTGGTGTTGCCGGTTTCCAGTTCTCCCGCAGACTCCACACTCAGCTGCCGTCCGTTGTCACGAAGTGGTACCTTCGTGGCACCTTCGTGGCATTGGCCGTAAAGAGAATCCCTCCGAGTCCTTGGATCACGTCCGTTCCCTTGCGTCCTTGTGACGCTCTCATTAATTCAGCGTGGCCGAGGATGTGCATGGGTGCGCCAGATGACCAGGCCGGCCCTGGGGTCCCCGGGGGGTTAGCCGCTCCCACCTGTGCTGGGAGCATGAGCCGTGATGGCCAACTCGGGAAGCACAGCCCCTCGTGTGGCTGCTCAGCACAGCTTTCCGAAGGAGGTGCCCGGGGGTGTGGGGGACCAGGGATGAGCAGCCCAGTGGGAGGGCGGCGCGCGGCAGCAGAGGCACGGCGGCCCCGGTGCACGGCGGCCTGGGAGGGCGGCGCGCTGCAGCAGAGGCACGGCGGCCCCGGTGCACGGCAGCCTCAGACCGCAGTGGAGCGTAGGCACAGCAGGCATGCACTCGTCGAGCTGGGAGACAGTCACAGGACACTCGCCAGCTGTTCTAAAATCAGTGGGGCCTCGGCGCGGTGCTGAGGGGCGACAAGTGCCAGTCCTCACCACCGCGCTGCGTCTTGCTCCCCTCCAAGGGCCGCCACCATGGGCTGGCGGGCGGGTGTCAGCGTCTCGGAGAGCCTCTGGGTCGTAGCGTCAGAATCTGTGCCTGCGTTTCAGTTCAGAAAGGCTGGTCCACGTAGTCTGCACTGACGTTAGAGTTCGTTTGCTTTGCGTTAACGTTTGTGAGTGTGAGCTTAAAATCCTTTACCCTTGCGTTTCGTTCATCGAGCTCTGGGAAGCCCTGCGTCGCCCGATTGTCGCTGGGGCGTCCGTGTGAACTTCGGAGCGCCCGCCTGGGGCGTCGGAGGCTCACGGCTGCCCGCTCCTCACTAGGTGCCAACATCTTCCTCACCTCCTCGGGGCTCATCAAACTGGGAGACTTCGGGTGCTCCGTGAAGCTCAAGAACAATGCGCAGACCATGCCAGGCGAAGTGAACAGCACCCTGGGGACCGCAGGTGGGCCCTGGCGGCGTCTGTCTTGTGCCGACTGCTCTCCGGGCGCCGGGCTCCCCTTTGCCCCTCCTGTCGGCACTGACCTGCAGGCAGTCCGGCTCGAACCCGCCGTGTGCCCGCATGTCTGCAGACACCAGGCAGCCCCCTTGGGGGCCCGGGTCAGGCCGGGAGGTTGACTTTCCCCCAGAGCGCAAGGAGGGAGGGACGGCCTTGCCTTTTCCCCCCGCCGAGAGAAACTCCGTTTCTCAGCTGGGTTACTCGAACTAGCCCAGTCAGAATGACGCCATGTTTTCACTGTTCAGTGTCGGAGACTTCTACACCCTCCTTTGCAGGTCAAGTTTATGTTTCCGTTGTGAATGCAGTCTGTCTGAAAGTTTGCACGTTCAAAACCCTTCCAGCAGATGATTGGGCCCCTGAAATGTCCATTTAAGGAACTGATGTGAAATACCTGTTTTCCAGTCTCCCCCCCATGATGTGATTCGGAAAAAGCTCCCCCCGGACGTGCTGCTGTTCGTCTGTGTGGAGAGTGTGGGGTTGCCCGGCTCTGACGGGTGCTGTGCTGACAAGCCCTCCCACCCCCATCTGTGACTTTTACAGCGTACATGGCTCCGGAAGTCATCACTCGTGCGAAAGGCGAGGGTCACGGGCGTGCGGCCGACATCTGGAGTCTGGGGTGTGTGGTCATAGAGATGGTGACGGGCAAGGTGAGCAGAGCCCACGGGGGCGGGACTGCAGGAGGCACCCGAGTGCACGGGGCGTGACGGGGGATTCTCATCATCAGAAACGCTGTGGGCACGGCTGCTGCTGGGGACCGTGACTAGGGATGAAAAATGTGACCTGTCAGAAATACAGTCAGGACGAGACAGGTGACCACAAGGAGTTAGATATTTATGAGATGTGTCGTTTAAAGAACTCTGAAAAGTGAGTAAAGACACGAAGCTTGAATTAAAGCATGGAGTAAAGCGAGCAGCTACAAAGAGAAACGTGGAGTTGAAAACTTGTGTCTGCACCAAAACTGGCGAATGAATCACCTGGATGCGTGATTGCCCCCCGAATTGGAGGCAGCCAGGCTGTCCTTCAGGGGGTGTCCACACGGTGGCGCTCTGCACAGGGGAGGGCTGCGCAGCGGTAAAACGTGCCCCGTTGAGCTGCAGAACAAGGGGGGACCCACAGAGCGCGGGTGCTGCGTGGAGGAGGCCGTCTGAAATGGCCCCCCCACACCGACGGCGCAGCCCCCACTGCAGGATCCCCTCCCAGGAGAGGCCGAGGCGGGGCAAGACCCGTGGTTGCTGGGGGTGTGGGGGAGGCAGGGAAGGGGGACCGGCAGGCAGTGACCTGTCCTGTGGGATACCGTGTCTGAAAGTTTACCTTCTGATGAAGGTACGATTAGTGAACAGTTACACAGGTGTGCAAAGGCTGTTTGTGTGTGTGTGGCATCATTTACAAAACAGCGTTAGAAACCTCATAGGTGCACGAACCGGGAATTAAATACGCAGCTGTAATGTGCAGCTGCGGAAGCAGACGGCCTGTCAGTGCCCAGGGAGGGCCAGCTAGTGTCGTCCCAGTGAGCACTCCCCTGCAGGGGTGGCCTTGGGGTCTGTCACTGCGGCCGGGCTGGCGTCAGAGAGAGAACAGGTTCTCGTGGGTCCCGGTGGACAGGGGTGCGAGGACCAGGGTGCTCAGACCGGGGTGCTGCCCTGGGTCTCTTCCCCACGAGCCTCGTCATTCCTGCGACCCTTGTGAAGCTTTGCACTAACGGAAGGTGGTGCTCGTTACTCAGCAAGGCAGCGTACCCCACGCCCCTGGAGATGGCTGTTGAGTGTTGGTTTATTGGCATTTCTACCTCGCTGTCCCTGCTGCGTTTGTGTGTGTGTGTGTGTGTGTGTGGTGACGGCATCTGTGCAGTGCTGGCCCGACCTGACCCCACACGGGGCGGGCTGGCCGTGCCACGTGCTGGCCGTGCACTTAGAGCTTGACTGGGTCGCGGTCAGAGTGGTCTGAGGCGCCCTCCCGCTGCGGCGGGAGACCCGCAGAGCTGGGACCAGACCGCGAGCCCTGATTGAAGCCCGAGGTGCTTCCCTTCGGGCCCTCGGGGCAGAGTCTGCCCACCCCTGGCGTCGGGATGCCCGGGGCGTTGGGATGCCCGGGGCGACGGGATGCCCGGGGCGAGCTCGGGGAGGCGCCTCTTCATGGACGTGCAGTGTTAGTTACCACTGGTGTCTCTCTCCCCTCAGAGGCCTTGGCACGAGTACGAGCACAACTTCCAGATCATGTACAAGGTGGGGATGGGGCACAAGCCCCCCATCCCCGACAGGCTGAGCCCGGAAGGGAAGGACTTCCTGTCCCACTGCCTGGAGAGCGAGCCTGGGACGCGGTGGACGGCCAGCCAGCTCCTCGACCACCCCTTCGTCAAGGTGCGGTGGCGGGCGGCTGCTCGAGGAGGTCTGGGGGCCCGAGTGTCCGAGTGTCCAGCGCCTGCACCGTAGCTAAAGCGGGGGGGGGGGGGGGGGGCACTCACTTCTGCCTGGGGGTCTTGTCCGTGGCTTTTTCCCCCTGAAAACGTTCACTGTGGTTCTCTGACCTGATCCATGCAGTTGGGGGGGCCCTCGGGCCAGCTGAAGGGAATGCCGAGTGGATGGACCCGGGGAAGCCGGTTCTGCTCTGAGAGTAAGGGCTGGGGACCACGGGTCCCCACCGCTGAGCCCATGGAGACGGGGCGCTTGGTGGGCGCTGGGGTCGTGGTGCATGAGCTGTGTTGTCGGGTCAGGGGAGCCCGGGGCACTTCCCCCAGAGCACGCTGGGAGCTCTCTGGGAGGGGTCAGCCCCATCAGGAAGCGGGTGGGGGGAGGCCGACAGTGGGAGACACGTGGAGGGCTCACCGTGCAGGGTCAGACCACCCAGGAGCTGGCGTGGGTGCCACGGGTGGGCGCTGACGGAGCGCGGGACGGGTGGAGTGCGGAAGGTGAGGCTGGGCAGGCGGCAGGGCCTCGAGAGGAAGTGCAGCTCTCGGGAGCGGGATGCGATGGAAGGGTGTTCTGGAGCCGTCACTCCGGACGGAGGCAGGAGGCCCCTCGGGGAGCTGCTGATGGAGCTGACGGGGCGGGAGTGGGGGTCAGGTGTGGGTCCCCGGTGATCCTTGGAGGTCAGTGGCCGTGAGAGCTCACTGTGAAGTGAGTGGAGGGGCGGAGTCTCGGCTGGTTCCCAGACGCTTGGCCGGGGTCACCAGGTGACAGGAAGTCACTGTGGTGCAGAGGCCTGCTGGCTGACAGCTGGGTCAGAGAGATGAGGTGGGTTTGGGGCCGCTGCTGGGGGTGCCAGCGGGGTCTTGGGTGCTTCGGGCTGGCACTGGGGAGAATTGGGGCAGGGTGCAGATTTGGGGACAGGGTGTTGCTGGGAGGGCATTTAGGGAGGATGGGGCCATGGAGGGAACACTAGCGGCCGGGAGCAGCCCACGCCTGGGGGGGGGGATGGGGCCTGGGGGTGGTGGCACCCCTGGACCTGACGCAGGGCTGGTCACGTGGTGGGAACGCAGGTCTGCACTGAAAAGCAGATAGATACACGGTCTGCGCACAGTGGGAACACAGGTCTGCACTGAAAAGCAGATAGATACACGGTCTGCGCACAGTGGGAACGCAGGTCTGCACTGAAAAGCAGATAGATACACGGTCTGCGCACAGTGGGAACGCAGGTCTGCACTGAAAAGCAGATAGATACACGGTCCGCGCACAGTGGGAACGCAGGTCTGCACTGAAAAGCAGATAGATACACGGTCTGCACACAGTGGGAACACAGGTTGGCACTGAGAGGCAGATGCGCGGTCTGTGCGCAGTGGGAATGCAGGTCAGCACCGAGAGGCAGATGTGCAGTTTGCGCTCAGTGGGAACGCAGGTCGGCACTGAGAGGCAGATAGATACAGGGTCCGCGCACAGTGGGAACACAGGTCAGCACTGAGAGGCAGGTGCGCGGTCCGCGCTGACGTGCTGCCGCCCACGTGCCCCCTCACGGGGCTCTCTGCCGTCCCTCCTGGGGCAGCGACTCGGCACCAGCTGGAGCCCTTGTGTCCTCGTGTCGGCGAAGCCCACCCCGCGCACCCGACGCTGGGCGGGGGGCACGGGACGCGCCGGGGTGCTCACCGGTCTGCCCGCCTTCCCCGCAGGTCTGCACGGACGAGGAGTGAGGCGGGCCGCTGTGGGCCAGGAGCGGCGGGGAGTCCCTCAACCACTGCTGTGTGTAGCATGTGCGTGGCGCCCACCGGGAAGCCGCGCGGGCCCCCCGCCGTCCGGGCCTGAAGACTGCACGCGTGGCCAGCTCACGGCTCCTGCTGCTCCTGTGGGTGTGGCCTGCGCGGGCCTCCCGGTGGCGGTGCCCCCGCGGTAACGAGCTGCGTGTTAAGTGCCATTTCTACTGTACACGGACCGCCGCTTCCGTCACCCCCGAGACCAGGGACGTCGGCGCCGTGTTTGGGCCTCGCGGGTCTCCGAGCCGGTGCCGCCGTCCCGGCCTCCCGGCCCCCTCCCGCCTGTCGAGTGCACTGTGAAGCTCCCCGTCCGCGGCGGCGGCGGCGGCACGCCGAGGGTCTGTCCCGCAGGAGGCAGACTCGTGCAGTTTAAGGAAAAGGTTCTTTTTTCAATAAATGGTTTATTTTAGGAAAGCGCAGTTGCATTGTCTTTTCGTGGCTGTCAGCTGAGGGCCACCGGGACCTGACCAGGGGCCGTTCCCTGCAGGGCCGTGTTCCTGGGTGGAGGGGGCGCCACAGTGGGGGGCAGGGGGGAGGGACGCCAGTGCTGGGGCGGGCAGGGGGTCGGAGGGGCCGTTCTGTCGGCCAGCAAGAGGGCAGGGGGCACACGCCCTGGCCCCGCAGCCCCGCACTGGGGGCCGGGTGTCCTCCCGTGACTCGGAGGCGCTGGGCTGGGGCAACACCACGCGCCAGAGCCAGGCGGCCGGAGAGCAGCTGCTCAGGAGGTAAGTGCTGGCACGCTCAGGAGGCACGCTCAGCCCCCTGCAGCAGCCCCAGTCACCTGCCGTCCGTCGGGGTGGCCTTTGATTTCTCTCGACCAAATTTTCTTAAAGGTCAGTCACAGAGCCAGCCTCCTGAGGTCCATGTAGAAGATCCTGGACCCCCTCCTTCCACGTGGCGGCGACTCTCCGGACAAGGAGCTGCTCGGGCAGGCTCTGCGCCCACCTGCCCCGGGGACCGGCACCCAGAGGACACTGGCTGGCGTCGCGGATTCATACAGACTCTCGGAACGGATTGTGTCCTCCCAGTTTCCTCAAACAGCCTTCGAGACATAATTCACATGACGTCTGAAGCGTGTCCTTCGATGGTGTTTAGTGTCGTTCCCGTGGCACAACCGTCGTCTTCACAGTCGGTCTCAGAACGTGCCCGTCACCTGCAGGAACCTCCCGTTCCAGCCGGGGTCGTCACCGAGCCACTGCCCGTCTCGGCAGGAACTCACCTCCTCTGGACACGCCAGGTAAGGAGGCTCTGACGGCAGGTGGCCTCGTGTGTCTGCCTGCGTCGTTGCTCCTCGGCCCGTTGATGCTGTGGTTGGTGCTGTGGTGCTCACTCCTTCCCGTGGCCAAGTGCCAGCCCTGCGCTTGGACAGCCGTGCGTCTTCTCTGTCTGCTTCCTGCCGCCTCCTTGGGGACGTCCCGAAGAGCCCTGCTCGGAACGTCCACGCACAGGTCTCTGCGTGGACCTGCCCTCGTTTCTCCCGCAAGCAGGACTGCTGGTCCGGGCGGAGGTTTGCGTTCGGTATTTTAGGAAACGTTTGTAAAGTGGCTGCGCGACCTGCTTCCCACGAGCCGCACTGGCGGCTCCGGCGGTTCCCGAGCCTCGCCAGGACCTGGCGCCATCGTCCTCTCCGATGGGAGCCCCGTGCTGCCCGTGCAGCGGTGCCTGGCAGGGTGGCGGCTCCGCTCTGCGTCTCCCCGACGGCGGCGAGCGGTGTTCCGGGGCTCAGTGGCCGTGGGTTTGCCCTCTCAGGCGAGGCGTTGGGCTGAACCTCTTGCCCGTCTTTCACTCGGGTTGTGCGTCCGGTGATCGAGCCATGAGAAAACTGGATACATTCTGCGTCCGGGTCCTCCCCCGGGTGCGTGACTTGCCGACGTGTTTCCTCAGCCTGTGGCGTGTCCTTCCCTTTCCCTGTGGCGTCTCCGCGGTCCGGTCTGTGGCCTGCCGCTTCACCGTGCGTGCTCTCAAGCTCACTTCCTCGGCGTCGCCTCCTGCCCCCGGTCGTGGACACGCACCCTGTGGTTTCCTCCCCGAGTCCTGGGGCTGGGCTCCTGCACGCAGGTCTGCCCCCTGCTAGTGCGTTTCTGTGCACGGTGTCGGACGGGGGGGGCCGCTGCGAATGTGGGGCAGCCCCTTCTGCACTGTCGCCTGGGACGAGACGGGGCGGGGGAGTCGCTGCTCCGTCCACCACGGCCGCCCTGTCGCCGCAGGGGCCCCCTGTGGAGCAGCTGGCATCTTCTGGGCGCCGCACCCTCGGGTGGGGCGGGGGGCACTGCACACCTGAGGCTCACGCCGTGTGCACTTCCGCCTGGTCGGCTCTGTGCACACTCTGCCCCTTTCCCTCCTCGCCGTGTGCAGACGCACGGCTGGAGTGGCGTTCCCAAACTCTTCATGCCCTCCCTTCGTTTCCCGGCATGGTGGGCGGCGCATGTTATTCAGCCCACCTCAGAAATCCAGAGGGTCACTACTGGGCAGCCCTGACTCCATGTCCCTACCGGTCACGGCCTTGTCCGTCCAGCAGGACGTGCCGGTGCCAGAAACTGAAAGAGTACTGAGTCACTCCCACGGGAGAAACGGGGCTGTTTGGGGCTCTCTCTCTAGAAGAGATACGTTCAAGGCAGAGACTGCATGAGTCTTACTCAGCGTGAAGCTCTCCTGATGCAGCCCCAGCACCTCGTTTCTAGATGTAGGAGCGATCTGAGTAGCTGCTTCCTGAATGCTTAAAAAAAATCCCAACCAAGGCCTTGCTGACTGATTCCGGAGAGCGTGGGGGAGAGAGTGAGTGAGAGGGAGAGAGACATCCATCGGCTGCCTCTCACATGCACCCTGACCACCAGGCACTGGCCCCGCACTCTCAGCAGGTGTGCTGACCAGGATTCGAACCCTGGCCCCGTTGGTTTACGGGAGTGACCCTCCGGGGAACTGAGCTGCACCGGCCAGAGCTCGATAAGTGCTTTGTGATGAGTCTGCAGCCTCCACGCTGTTGCAGGACGAGGCTGTGGGGCCGAGAAGCGCCTGGCCTGGACACGCTCTCCTTCCCCCGGGCACACACAGCCAAGGGGACTGGGTGTGTCCGCAGTGCTGCAGTTCATTTCGGCCACCTTGGGCTTGAGGGAGGTTTTCGTTCTTGCTTCAGGAAAGGGGGTGGGGAGACCACGGCGGGAACTCGTTGTTACAGCCTCTCAGTCAGCGTCCCCGTCACACGGTCTCCACTGAGCCCACTGGGGCCTGCCCTGCTGGAGGCCCCCGGAGCCGTCCGTGCCCGCCCTGGTGCTGTGCTCAGGACATGGACGCCCCCCGGGGGGAGCGCTCGCTCCTGCTGTTTCCCCCAGGCGTGGCGGCTCACACGGTTGGCGGTTGTCCACAGACGTCCGCTCCGCTGGTGACAGCTGCTGAGAGGGGCGGTGCGCGTCACCGGCCGAGGGACACAGGGAAGCGTGCCGGCCCTCTGCCGTCCCTGGGTGCACATCTCTGTGACAGCCTGTAGGACTCGGAGAGACAGGTGCGTCCACAGGTTGGCACGGGGGTGGTGACGGCGCCCCTCGGCCCTCGGTGCAGGGGCCTGTTGGGGGTAGGGGCGGGGGGACCTGGGGAGACTGCCTGCCACGCCCCCCCCCCTTTGTCTGGCATGTTCCTCAGGGAGGTGGATTGAGCCTCAGTCATCCTGGCCAAAAAAGAATGCTTTAAAAATGGTTTTCAATTACATCTCTGACGGTGTTTTTGGGGAATCTCCCTACTGCACTGCAGCCAGCTCCTCGTTCACCCGTGCTGCCACCGTGTCTCTCAGCAGACGCGGCAGGATCCAGAAGAGGGCTTCAGGCAGTGGGCCTGCGTCCCTAAAAGACTTTGGCAGAGGCCGCACATGGGGGAGGGGACTGCTTCACAATTCAGTGCGGGGCGCCCGGGCCGGCTGCTGACGTCCGTGCAGCCGGCGGCAGAGAGGAAGGCCAGCAGGAGTCCCAGGCCCCGGACACGGAAGCCAGCTCTCACCCCGAGTCTAGAACCCCTTCTCAGCGGGGGCGGGGGTTTGTCCCTGCCACCCTGTTTGCTCAGAGGAGGAGCTGGTGCACGGTGACCCAGGTGCCGTGCGGCCCGTGCATTGGAACTGAGAGCCGGCGGGGGGCGGCGGGGGGGGTGAGGCTGCCACCCCGGCGTGTCCTGGCGTGTCCCTCTGGAGACAGCGTGGAAGGACTCCTCCCCCCAGGCACTGGGAGACGGTGCCGCCCTCCGCCCTGGACGCGGCACTGGGGCGTCGCGTGTGCGCATGCGTGGGTCTCTCCCCGCGGGGTGTTGTCTGGCTCAGAGCCCACTCGGGGAAGAGCGAGATGTCTGTGGGCCCCTTGCACTGCCCGGCAGTGGGCAGCGGAGTGTGTGGTTAGAACGTAGACTGCACTGCGTCGAACTGGAGGACGGCCGTGAGGAAAATGGCACGTTTCTGGGCGCTTGGAGGTAATTCGTGGTCATTTTGGGAAGCAGCACCATGGAGGCGGCCTCTCGTCCTCACCTGTCACGGGCCAGGGTCTGGAAGTGCGTGCACACAGGTGGCCTGGCTTCCCCAGACAAGCCACGAGGGGGGGTGTCACCCCCATTCCGTAGGCAGCTGGGCCCAGGCCTTGCTCCGAGCTCCTCCCGTGGGGGTGGGGGTGCAGCTCAGAGTGTGGCCGGCACCCCCATGGCCTCACTCAGGGTCCCCAGGCTGGAACAGCCCCGCCTCCAGGTGCGAGGCAGCCACAGGATGCAGACCTCAGCCGCCCCGGGGGGCTCCCCATTTCCGGGCTCCTGCCCCCGCATCTGTCCTGTGTGCTTTGTGGAAGCCTGCATCCGGTCCGGGCCATGACCTCACATGGGAGGCACCCCTGCCTTCCGGGACAGTAGCAGGTGTCCAGGCTCAGGCCCTGGACTCATCGGTAGCCCCTCCCACAGCTCGGCCAGAGCTTGTGTTCCATGGCCGCAGGCGGGTGCCAGTGACCCGCCCGTCCTGAACCCAAACGGAGGTCCTCGTGGGCGCTCGGCACACCCGGCTGCGCGGGGGAAACTGCAGCCCTCGTCCTCGGGTCTGTGGTGGGCGCGCCCGCACACCTGAGCACACACCTGAGTGCATGGCTGAGTGGAAGACGCCTCTGACTGCAGCGGGCCTGGCCAGCTGCCGTGTGCACGCTCCTCCTGCCTCCCCCGGCCCGGCCAGACGGGCCTGTCCTGGGCACAGGCCCCTCCCACCAGCACTCGTGCCCGTGAGCCCCCGTGAGTCCTCGTGCCACTGCCCCTCCGTCAGAGGACCGTGTCCCGTCCCTGCTGCTCTCCTCTGGGACATGCCGCTGTGCTTTCTTGGTGTGCGTCTGGTGTCTGCGACTGCTGCAGTTCGCACAAGTCCTGCATGGGGGCCCTTCTCCAGGGACCGGGGGCCGCAGAGCCGAACTTCCCCAGAGCAGGAGTCTGGGCTTCCGGGAGGAAGGCAGCGGCCCAGGGCCCCGGCCCCCCCAGGGCCGGCTGCAGTCGGACCCTGCTGAGGAGCCCCTGGTGGGCCTGTGCGGTGCGCGTGCAAGGGGGGCCTGCGTGGTGTTGGTGTGTGCCGTGTCTGCCTGCTGCCCGGGTGCGGGGGAGGTAAGAGCAGCTCTCCGAGGCTGCAGAGCCCGGGTTTCAAGGTCAGGTTCTGCAGGGAGCTGGGCACGTCTCCGAGGCTCAGGGAGGGGAGGCCCCGCAGCAGGGAGACTGGGAAGCCCACAGCTGCCTTACAGGGGCCATCACTGCCCACCACGGGGACTGCCCAGCCGCCCCCCAGTGCCTATCGCCTCCCTCAAACTTGCGGGGTCCCGGCCTCACGTCTGATGTCAGTGGTCGGCACCTCTGCATGCCGAGCAAGCCCGCCCTCCGCTGGCGAGCCCCCAGGCCCCAAACTCCCGGCCCCACGGCAAGTGCAGGGCGGAAGGGGGTGGGTCTGTGCACGCACACACTGTGAAGGAGCCAAACACTTTGTTTTTGTGAGGCATAATTTAGTCATCTGGCCTACAGCACCTTCCCCTGTCTCGGTCTCTCTCTGGCCGTCAGGGTTACAGACAACAGGGCCGAAGGAGGCAGGGGACAGTCCCCCGGCTGCCACCCCTGCCCTCCCCACGCCGCACCCACGTCGGTGATCACAGGGCCAGGCCTGCCCAAGGCTGCACGTCAGCCAGCCTCACTGCGCTGTGTTCTTTCTCACACGCACACACACGCACAGAAAGAAAGAACTGGAGCCCACGCGAGCGAGTGGCGAGGAAGAGGTTTAAGCCCATCTCCAGCCCCGTCCGGTGGTGTGGAGACCACACTCCCCGCGCCCAGTGGGGGCTCTCCCAGCGCGGCCCCCGGCCCCACCGGGGCAGCCAGGCCGCGCCCACCAGGTCCCCAAGGTCCCCTCGGGCAGCTCGCGTCGTCCCGAGTCAGTCGTCGTGCCGCTGCCTGCTGTCGCCGTCGCCGTAGGCAGAGCCCTTGTCGATCTCCGTCACGCCGATCATCCACCGCACCCCCACGGACGCTGCGGAGACGGGAAGGGCGGGCGTCAGGAGGAGCCGCGGGGGCTCCGGGGGGCGGCCGAGACCCGCAGAAGGCAGGGGTCTGCACATCGGTCTCGGGCACCAGTGGGGGGCTGGCAGGCTTGGGTGCACGGTTACCCCGCGCCTGGGGCCCAGGTCTCGCTGGACTGGGGACGTGGAGAGGAACCGTGAGGCTGTTCCGCCGGCAGGCCTGACTCCTTCAGCACCACCGGCCGGGGGCAGACCTCGGGGAAGCCCGCCCTCCGGACCTGGGCTCCAGGGACTCCTGCCCCCCGTGATCCCCGAGGCTGCAGGGTGGGAGCCGGAGCCCCTTCAGGGGCGCTCCACACACCCGGAGCCCGGAGAGCGCGGCTGCCCAGACCCTGGCTCAGCGTGGAGCACGACTCCACACGGCTGCGGGGGCAAGCGTGAGAGCGGTGGGCGGGTGCAGCCCCCCGTGAGACACAGGCCCGACCACCCAGATGCTGAGGGCCGCCGCCCCTTGCAGGGCCAGGCTCGGCCGGTGGCCCGGGTGCACGAGCTCGCCTCACTCGGCTGGAGCGCCCGGCACCGACCCGCACCGCACGTGTGAGGATGGACAGGTTGGCGCACACGGGTCCAGAGCCATAGCTCTGGTCTGGGGACTCGAGGGGGAGCAGCTGGGACAGAGAATCCCCAGCCAGTGAGGCCACGCGCCCCACGGGTCCGTGCAAACGGGCAGATGGCAGCCTGGGGCCAGCTCTGGACGGACGGGCCCCCACCCACTGCTGTGCCGGGGAGACGGTGAGTTCACACTTGGGGGGGGTGAAGAGGAGCTGAGGCTCGGGGCCCCAGGCCCTGGGGAGCATGTTCAGCCTCTGCCTGGGCCCTGACCACACGGCAGGGAGCCTCCTTCAGGGGGCGCTGGGCTCTGCGTCCCCCTTCTGTCCCTCGCCAGGGGCCCTGGTGGCCACCGCTCCCCACACACTTGCCCGCCACACAGCGGTGGCCGCAGCACGGGTTGGGGGAGTTCCGTCGTAGGGGTTTCTGCATCCTCGTCTTTCTGTGCTCTCCATGCGTGTGGTGCTATTTTAACTTTTAACATTAAAATGTATCAGTTTCAGGAAAGGCAACATTAAAGATCCATTTTAGGGACCGTGGCCGGTTCGCCTGTCGCAGCCCCGCTACGGTCGGGAACTGGTGGGCTCGATCCAGGGGAGCGAGGTAGGTGTGTGTGGGGTGGACGGGGGCGGCCACGACCCGCCGGGAGAGGGCAGAGTCAGCGACTCCTCCGGGTGAGCGTGTGTGGGCGCACGTGTCTGAGACCGAGGACCGGGCCTCGGGGGCTCCCAGGGGCTTTGGGGGATCCCAGTGCTCCAAGCCCCTGCCCCGGTTCCTCTCCATCCCCCGCAGTGTGAACTCACCGGCTCCCCGGCACAACAGTGGGTTGGGGCTCCATCTGTCCAGAGGTGACCCCAGTATGACAGGGTACAGCCAACAGGGGGGACCCCAAATAGGGACTTGGAATGGGCCCCAGAACTCAGGGTGTCCAGGAAATATTAGGATGTCCTCCCGCCCCCTTCCCCCCACAGGTGTGGGTTGGGGAAGGGACACATGGAGCAGGGCCATTGAGAGCTGTTTTGCGTAGCAACAGCCTTGCAGCTAACCTCTGGTGGGGTCATTTAACATATCTATAACCTTTAACTGGTCACATAGCTAGGTTAAATAGCTGTGGCCATGCTCTGAGGCAGGGGGATGGAAGTAACTTCCCCACCAACACCTAACTGGAAGGCAACTCCCCCAAGTTAAAGCACCTGTGTGGGAGCTTGGAGAAGACTGGCTCCCTGACATGGGGCCACACCTGCCCAGACTCACGTGGCAGCCCAGGAAAGCTGGAGGGACAGGGGAGTGCTGGCAGGTGTAGCTGAGTGTGGGAGGAGTCGGAAATGGGGCTGCAGAGGAGGACTGGCGTGGGGATTTAAACCCAGATGCGGCAGCCATTGTGGGGAGAACCAAACGGTTTTGCCAGAGTGGGGACCCCTGCAGCTTTAGAAGGGGGAACCACCACCAGGCTTTAGCAGAGATCCTGGAGACACAGCTGATGGTGCCGGGAACCGAGGGAGGCCTACCAGCCAAGCACAGATTGCTGGGAAGAACTGGGGGCTGCCTGAGTCATGGGCTTCTATTTCTTTTCCCGATACGGTACCCCAGATTGGGCAAAGGGGGAAGGAAGGACTGTGTGTGTTTGTGGGTGTTTTAGGGGACTTTGGGATTTTGATGAAGACATTAGGTCACTACTTTAAGGTCTGTACAGCATTGAATAAACATTTCCTTCCCTTTTCACGAATCTCTGGCATTGAGAGACGTCTTCCCTATAAGGCGGTGGACATAACGAGCCTGGGGGGTTCCTTTCAGTAGCAGTCCATTGCCCTCGGCCCCCCTTGGCTCCTTGTGCTCTGTAACACCAGGCTACCACCTGCCGGTTTGCACGGACCCGTGGGGCGCATGGCCTCACTGGCCGGGGACTCCCTGTCCCAGCAGCTCCCCCTCGAGTCCCCGGACCAGGGCTGTGGCTCTGGACCCGTGTGCGCCAAGACCTGCAGACGCCAGTCACCACCCACCTGCCCTGGGGGCCCAACTCCGGTGGACACGGCCACCCCGCGGCCAGGGAGGGGGCGAGAGGCTGGACAGCCGGTGGAGTCCCAGGCCTGCAGACCCGGGGGAGGGAGCACGAGGCCGGGAGTGAAGTCGGCCCGCACTGTGGCCTGCCCCGCCACTCACCCACAAAGAAGACGAGGACGAAGCTGGCCAGCGTCAGAGACGACCCGCTGCTGACCATGCTGACCAGGAAGCGGAAGAAGGGCCAGAGCAGCAGCGAGGCCCAGAGCAGCCAGTTGAGCAGCGTCCAGGGCCGCCGAGGGGGCACCATGGGCGTCTCGGGGAAGGTGCCTGTCCTGCAGTACTGCTCCTGGAAGGCGTCCTGGGGACAGAGGGGGGCTCTCAGCGCTCTCCCGGGACACCCGGCTCCCGCGGGCCCCGCCGCTGAGGGGGCCGCCAGTGGTCCCCACAGAGCTCGGGGTGGGAGCACCCACAGGAGGTTCCTGTGGGCACGTAAGGGTCGTCCATCCCCTTCCCACAGTGACCGCTGGAGGGGCGGGGCCGCCGTAGCCTCTCACCGAGCCCAGGCCAGCCCGCGTCCCCCCTCGCCGGCTGCTTACTGCCCTGCCTGCCTGGGCTGGCGAGAAGCCCAAGGCCCAGCCTCCTGGGCAGGAGCGCCGTCCGCACGGGTTGGCGGGGGGATGCTGCCCCGGCCCCGCCCTGGGTGACCCCAGAGCAGGGTGGAGACCTGCGCCTCGGACAGGAGCCCGAGGCACCCACCCCACCACCCTGTGGGTGGCCTCCCCGCACGGGCTCACGTGGGCTCCAGGTGGTGGGGGGAGAGGCGCGGGGACGAGGCCAGGCCCAGGGTGGGTCCCAGCCTCTGGGGGACAGGGGCAGGCAGCCTTCTCAGATCAGAGTCAGCCGGCCCTGGGGGTTCCCTGCTTCTTCCTGCCGAAGGTGTCAGAGCACCCTGGGCTGACAGCACACCAGTGGTGTACCCCGGCTTACCCCAGTATACCCCGGCTTACCTCAGTTTACCCCGGCTTACCCCGGCCGTGTCTGGAAAACGAGCTTCCACCTGCCTCAAGTGCCGAGATGGAAATGGCCAAAGCACATCAATCCTACTTTTTTCCCCAATCAGGGTGTACGGGATAATATGCTTTTTGGACCACTCAGAGTCACTATTTTTTAAATTGGTCCACGAAACAGGCCATTTTAGGAGAACCTCTGGCCTCTCCCCCGGAGATCGGAGCTGCCTGTGCCCTCCCCAGGAGGTGCCCTCCCCGGGTGACTAGACCCGGAGGGTGGAGTATACGTGACCGTTTCGCGTGGCATGGGGGATGTGGCCCAGCTCCCACTCGGAAAGGCCAATGGGGAGTGAGGGCCTGGCACACGAGAGCCACACCCACGGACAGGTTCTCCCGTGGGGAATCAGGCCTGCATTGTACCTAGGCTGCAGTGAGGCTTGGTTTTGCTAAAACTCCCTCACCCTGGACTGAGGCAGCAAATGTTTACTGTGAATCTTTAGAAGCTCCCTAAAATCCGTGCTAAATCTCCCAAGTATGGAGTATAACCAATTCAACCACCTTTCCCCTTGGTCTGCAACATCCTTCTCTTTGAAGTAATTAGCAACATTCTTTCCTTTGTTATCTGTAAAAGGTGATCCCCTAGAGCGAACCTGTGCATGGTAAATGAGGACCGTCCTCATGTAATGTGCCCAGAAAAGCAGTAACAGCCTGTTCAGGCGGGGGTCCGGACTCTCTCTCTCACTCAGAGAGCGGCCACGCCGTCCGTTTTTCCCCACTGGACTCTGCAGTCCGTGTGCATTTGTCTCTCGCAGCCACAACCCATGGACCCCACGGGTCGGGGTCCGCATCAGTGGAGCCTTATGACCGGGGTTAGTGCCCTTGGTCCTGCGACCCCAGAGAGCCCCCTCCCTCTGTCCACCGTGTGTGGACACAGCAGCCGGGACGGGGGCTGGGACCAGTCAGACTGAGCTGTCGCCCTGAGCTCCGACTCCTAAACCCCGCCTCCAGAGCTGAGAGAAGTGAATTTGTGTCCGTGAGCCTCTGCTCCCCGTGCCTGGGCTCTGCGTCCCCCCCCAGCCACCCCGACCCTGGGCTCCTGGGACCCTGCACGCCCTGCGGCGCCCAATTTCAAGTTTTCACTGAGAGCGGCTCCTGCCTGACCCCTCCCGCAGGCCGCAGGCTGCAGGCCAGGAGGTGCTTGTAGCTACAAACGAGGAGCAGTTACACCAGGAAGGCCTGGGGAGAGATGTGTGGACCTGAGAACGCCCAGACCTGCAGGGAAGGTTCACAAAAACGAGCCAGACAGAGGAGGTGCCTGGAGACGGGGGACGGGCCTGGAAGCAGGATCCCTGCAGACGGAAAACACCTCGGAGAGCAGCGATTTGCCGCAGCTGTCACGCATTTGGGATTAAGGAGGGAAGGGAAGGAGTTCACGGGCAGGCGGGAGACAGTGGGCGGGCTGGGGGGCAGGATTATCCCAGGCAACAGCAGTACCTGCTGCTAGAGCAGGGGCGTCAAACTCATTGTCACCGGGGGCCACGTCAGCCTCTCGGTGGCCTTCAAAGGGCTGAGTGCAACATTAGGACCGTGTACATGTAACTGCTCCTCAACCAGGGGCAGGGAGCTTGGTGCTGCCGCTGGGGTGAAACAAGGTGTGGGGCTGGATTCTGCCTGCGGACCCTGTGTTCGCCGCCCGTGCTCCAGGGGGTGGCTCCTTCAGAGGTGCACTGACCTAGCTGCACAGAAACGACGGGCAGGGCTAGCGCAGGGCAGACACGGACCTCTCACCGAACCTTTCACTGAACGTCGGAGCTCTGGGGCACGAGCACCCATGGGACCTGCCCCGTTAGGAGTTTACAGTCGACATTTGGCAGACACTTCGCTTGTGCACGGAAGGGAAGTGAGGATTAAATGGAACCCCATGGCAGCAAGCTCGGCAGGCACCAACACCTGGGGCACGACGTGAGGTCCCAGCCCCACCGAGGCTCCTGGGAAAACAGGGTGGGCCCGGGAGCGACAGCGCTTCCCTCCCGGAGGTACAGCCGATGCACGCACGGCTCAGTGGCTGTGCCCACGGGGAAAAGCCAGCCTCCCGTGTCCATTCTCAGGGAACAAGCGGCCATCCCGGTCCTGGTCGGGGAAGAGGACCTGGCCGCCAGCCCCCAGCCTTGAGTGAAGAGCTGGGAGACGTGGGCAAATCATGTCCTTTTCCAGACCTTGATTTAACTAACCTGAGAGCTGTGAACTAGGTGGCTGCCTGCGGAGCCCCTTCCACATTGAACGCTGTCATTTTAATGCAAATGCCGTTGCAAGAAAAACATCCTGAGACTATGGGGGGGGGGGGGGGGAAGGAGCCTCTGCACTAAAGCCCAGGGCCCCCTGCGCAGTCACCGCGCTGCACCTGCCTCCACGCAGGTGGGCCGAGTGAGAACGAGCTCCCGCCTCCCCACAGGTGGGCCAATCAGGAATAAGCTCCCGCCTCCACACAGGTGGGCCAATCAGGAATAAGCTCCCACCTCCACACAGGTGCGCCAGTCCCTTTGCTTTGAGGGGTTACGGGGCTGCATTTGCTGTTGGTTTTTGTGGCTCCTTACAAAAGGATTCCCTTCTTAGGCCTTTTCTGACCATATTTTTGTTTTTGCTAATAGTGATATTTTTTATATCACCTAAACCAGCGATTTCCAACCACTGTCACCTCACAACACACATAAACTAATTACTAAAATTCTGTGGCACACCAAAATATATCTTTTTTGATCTGACAAAGTATCCGTTTGATTCATTCGCACCAGGCGGCTACCGTTGCGTTGGCTGTTGCCATTTTTCTATTTGACACTCTAGGGAGGAGAGCTCGGGGCCCCCGACTAAACAGCCAGGTGCCGCGTGTTTTAGGAACTCTGGCGCGCACCTGCGGAGCCTCGCTGCCCTGGATGATTCCACGGGAAACTGGCACGAGGAGAGCGCCGCCTCGTGAGCAAACCCGCGGGGAAGCACTCACATCGTGCTTCCGTCCGGGCCCAGGCGCGCAGCAGCAGCACGGGACCCTGAGAACCTGGAACCCCGTTAAAAACGTGAGCGCTCGCAGCCCCTAGTGCCGCCCGGGCCTCCTGCAAACAGTCTCGGAGCGCGAGGCCCAGGCGTTCACGCGGCCACGTGTTCCGCCGACACGTGACTAGTCCCTGCTTCCTGGCGTCAGAGGGGACTGGAGAGCTGTGCCCAGAACCACCCAGAAGAGAGACCCAAAGGGCTTGTCCCGGGAGCGGCGTGCCAGAGGCATCATGGGGAAAAGCGCGCGCCCCTGGGAAAGACAGCAGCAGCTCGCCGCGAGAATCTCGCAGCTTCGTGCAGAACACTGAGTGCGTTCGTGAGAGCGTCTCTGCTTCATCGGGTCCTGGCGATCGGACCGAGACCCCGAAACCTCCTCAAGCTCGGTCTCGAGTTCTGGTTCCCCCCGCGAGGGGGCCCAGAACGCCCTGAGCGAGGACCGGGCAGAGAAGACAGCACGTGCCCCGCGGCCGGGGAGTCTGGGAGTTGGGGCAGGGGCAGCAGAGCCGCCGAATGGGTTTGGTTCTAGATAACGAGCCCGTTTGGGCCTCACGTGCACGAAGGGCCAGAATTCAGCGTTTCCGGGGCGACGAAACGCCTTCCTCGCCAGGTGGAAGCCACACCTGCCTACCTCCGTGAGGTCGGGCGGTCGGGCCCAGCACGGATGAGCTCCCTCTGCCCTGCGCAC